>NC_050471.1:25833008-26192175 GCF_013373865.1 Monomorium pharaonis | reverse complement strand
AAAGTTATACCATTTTTTTGTTTTGAGAAATGTATAATACAAAATATTCGTAACACAACTTTTTGCAAATCATTGTGCAGGATAAAAAGAGAATTCTTTTGCCTCAAGTTGTTTATTATGTAAAAATAATGTGATTAAATTCTTGGAAAAAGGGATCTCTTAAAGTAAAATGGCATTTTCTCCCTCATTGACCTTTGCACTTTTAAGTGTTGTATAATGCCCGAGTAGGAAAACAGAAAACCGCATTGCTGTTTCGCGTGTAGAAAGAAAGAACAACAGAAGCTATTTACATAAAGGAGTTGAGAGGAAGTTTCTGCTGAGGCGTCTCTACGGCTGCAGGAATGTAGGGAAGTACACAGGATACGCCGGGAAACCGATTCCCCCGAGGGGCTTATGGCCTGTGTGGACACAAGATACCGCGAATCGTGCATGTTATTCATAAGTTTCTATGGGCTATCCCAGAAATTGTACGTGTCCTGGTGCCCCTCTTCTGACTAACGGATTCCTCGAAGATAATCTTTTTCAGCACAACAATCGCGCAATGTCCAATCCACTTCCCCCTGATCGTTTCGACGCGGTTCGCGAATACTTGGCGTGACAATGTTGCCTCTAATTACAGTTTGGTGCCGAATTATTGTAATGACATCGTCCAGACCAATTTTGTATACTTCTGTGCACTCTACACTCAGAGAAAAATTCTATGGTCGTGGCAACTATAAAGTGACAACTATGCCAGTTTTATTCGTAGAACTATTATACATAGTTCAATAAACATACGTTACAGTTATTGCAGCTAAAGTTTTAGTTACAATAACTATAAAAATAGTTTGTATTATCATGGCAACTTTATTTGTGTAACTATTAATTTCTAGTATCTCAACTGTAATTGTATAGCTATACAGACTTCATGGTGTAGCACTCGAAATATTAGGAATGCGAATGGAAGAATTCAAGTTTGAATCTTTAATTTTTTCATTAGTTACATTTATATTATCATTTTCTATAGTTATTCCAATTAGAAATTTACTAAAAATAATTAATATTACTACATCTTCTTAGTTCGCGTAACTTATTATTGTTTTTATTACAAACTACAAAATAGTTGAGGTGCTATTTGTTCATAAATTTATAGTTGGCGATACAATTTTTTTTTCTCTGAGCGTGAACTCGACACGCGAAAGCAAAGATTAATATCTTCAGAGATAGATCTCTGATACATTTAAGTTTAGACGAGAATAAAGTGACGAATGAATTTTAGTTAATTATGCGAAACATTATAATTTTTCCTAAAAAAATTCCCGCAATGAAACTTTTACACGTAGCATACCAATCCCACGAAACTTTCACGACAGTCGCGAGAGACTGATACGCGTGAAGTCGAACTTTACACCTGCACTTACACGCAATCAGGTAAGAATATCTTTGTTTAGGCAAATTCGGCTCTCTTGCGAAATCGCCGCAATGAGATTCGTTTCTCCGGAAGGATAATCTGGAGACCCGAGAGTCAAGTTTCAGTCTGATCACGTCCTCGTGTACCGGGATCAAGGAGGGAAAGGGGGGGGGGGAGAAGCGCGCGGCTTCTCGTGGATTACACAGCTCGACCTGGACACGCGACACTTGAACGTATGAGAAAGGGCGCATTGGGTGACAGCCAATATAACGCGCGAGGAAAACGTATGTAAGGTATTCCTCGAAAATTCGCGTGTCTGACTTTCGCAGAAAGGATTTCCTCCCCTCGCCGCGGGAGAAAACCCATTTTCGGAATGTCATTTATAATTCGACACACATTCCCGATTCACGGACGGAAAACGGAGTCGGAGAAAGGAGTGAAAAATTCGAATAAAAAAAAAAAAAAACACGCACCATTGCCATCCATTGTTTTCATCAGCGCTCGGTCATTTCATTTTTATCAGAGCTCACCCTGCGGATGATCGTTTCGGGGCGATTCGTGAAATTTTAAGGCCGATTGCAGCGACGACTATCGCGACTAGAGATATATTTTTACAAGCTGCTTTCTTGCGAACGCGAAGAACGATACGTCACTTAGGAGCGTCCGCTGACCTGGATTTGTCACGTCGGGTTTCGAGGAAGGAGAGAAGGGAGATCGGGGGCGCGCGCGGAAAGTTCAGAATTCGCCGAGTCGAGTGTGGAGCCGTGTCCGAAGTCCGACCCTCGAGAATTATGAAGTTCATTTATCCCACTATCGCGCGGCGAGCCCGGAGGGTCGGGGGGAGAAGGAGAGTTTTATTAGATGTATCGAGGCGCCAGGAGGGTCCTCGTGGAGCCCGAGGTTAACGGCCAATGGCCTCACGGGGGACGTTAATCAATTAACCGCAGCGGCGCGATGTAACAAGGAAAGACGGGGCATCGTCTTCCCCCTCTCGTCGACCCCTGCGCCTCATCCTCGCCGTGGTATCTCGGCGTTAGTATCCTTTAGTAACCCTGGTAACCCCAATGCACATCCCTTGACCGGAACCTCGCCTGGAATTTCCAGCGCGTTTTCACGACGATGCAAAATGCATCGCGAACCCGACCGACCGTCACTCGTGCCGTATTGTCCCCGGGATTAAATGAGATTTCGCGATAACGTAATGACATTACGATCGCAATTGCGCAATGACAGTTGTAATAACGACTGGGGGGGGGGGGGGGGAGAGGAGAGAGAGAGAGAGAGAGAGAGAAGGAGGCATGTAATGATGCCGAAACGACAATCGTAATCAATTTCAGCGCTGTAATATTTAATTAAATAAATGACGCTTTTCATATTCAATTAAACATCGGGATCTGACGGGGCGTAAACTTCCCTCCCTCCCCTCCACGCTCGAAATAATCGCGCGATTGAGTATCAAAATTTCACCGCTCGTTTACCTGTCATCCCGGGCCACAAGCCCCCCACCCCCACCCCCCCTCGGTAATTTGCGCGGAATATTTTTGCGCGCGATGCACTTCCAACGCGCGCGCTCTACACTCGTTTCGGCATTTCGCGCGGTCTAATTTCGAGTGCGTCCCCTTTGAATGGAATTTTTCATCGCAATTCTTTCAGAGAGGCCCTTTTCACCCCGTATTTTCGCCCCATACATCCCTCGCCCGTCTATTTTTTTCCCCCGCGCGCAGTTTGTTTTTCCAATAACATTACCGCCCCGGTTTTTAACCGTTTTTCCTTTCTTCTCCACTCCTCTCCCCTTCCTCCCCCGACGCTTATCGCTCGAGCGGTCTTTTTTTTTCGTTAGTTACGCGCTTAATCACGAATCCGCATGTAGTTCTCTTATTATTCAGGGGCAGGGGCGATCGTCCGCGGAATTTTTAGAGTAACCTGCCTTTCTGCCGCCGCACCGGGTCCACGTGGAAACACCGCAAACTGGCTTATCGGCGCTTATCAACGCTTCCTGCGAGAAGCGGGCGGATTAACCGGAATGGGGACATGGGGGACGAGAGGGGGGGGATGGAAGGGTTGTATTGTCGCGCCGCGCCGTCAAAGTTTATCGCGTCACGCGCGACAATGCCACGCTATCGCGAGCCATTCCGCGTGGCTGAGCGCAACCGTCGATTCTCTCACAGCAAGCTCTTCCTAAATGCATCCGACGCAATGTGCATCGTGCATGTGCTCGGGCGCATATGGATACCGGCGGCCCGCGCGGCCCCGCGATAAGAGGTGCTCCCACCCCCCCCCTCGCCCCGGCGTGCTTTCTCCCGTATGAAGATTACGACGCGACGCGACGCGACGAGCGTTCCGGATGCACTTTCCGCGCTCTCGATTTCTTTCATCCGCCATCCACTGCAAGGAGAGCGCCGAGAGTGCACCGCTATTTCGTATGAGTTGGAGAAGGCGCCGCGCGCGCGGAAGTAAACCCGGGACGCCCGGTTTCGGGAAGAGATCGCGGCGGAAATGCATCTCGCGAGCGTGCTCGAAATAAAATGCGTGGTAAAAATAAATCCTTGCAATGGGACGAGAGAGATATTGAATATCTCGCGATTATTGTGAAGGAGCTATATTTAATAACTGTGTTAATGTAGAAAATTCTATTTAGTTCGGCAAGGGGGGTATTTGGTTTTTACTCTAGAACGCGGAAAAGTTTGTTAATTTTCTGCGGATTTTTTTTTTAAATTTACGCAGCCAAATAGCAAGCAAAAGAATGTTTTATCTAAAAACGTTTAATCTCATATGAACTGAGTAATATACAGATTTCGGTTATACTTCAATTTCTTTAGCATTTTGAGAATATTACGTTTCATAAAACGTTGAATAACAGACTCGAAGTATAATTAATTTAGAGTGACAAAATTAAAAAATATTTTTTGACCCCGCTGACACAATTTCTCAGAACGTATTGAAGCTACCGACTCCAACTTTTGCGTACATGTAAAATCTGTACTTTTTAAAATAAATAATGAGGGTCACTTATATGAAACAGGAAATATTAAAAGATTATGTATTTTTCTAAAGTATATTAATACATTACTAAATTTATTACTATTATTATACTAATATTATTTACTACTCTTATTATTATATATACAAATAGTAAATTCTCTGGCATTTTATAATTTTATAAAAACTTAATAAAAATATTAAAAGTCTATAGCAATTGCAATAATTTTATTAATATTGTACATATTAAGAAGTATTGATATAAAAGAATATACCATCATTCAATTTAAATATAATTAATAAAAAAGGTAAATATATAAAATCAATTTTTAAACATGTATAAGCTTATATAATTAAATTATACATTAAGCAAATGTGTAAAAATAAACATTGCAAGGATCATCTATAAAATAAAAACGTTAAAAAATATTTTTTAAAATTATATTAATACAACGTTAAATTTATTATTATTTTCAAACAATAGGTTATTAATTATTCGGGATTTTATAATTTCCTAAGAGCCCAATATAAAAACACTTATAAAATATAGCGACTGTAATTTTCTCATAATTATTATGAATTAAGAAGTATTTATAATATAAAAGGACTTATTAAACTTTTTAAATGTAGTTAATTAAAAGCAGATAAAAACTAAATTAATTGAAATATATTATAGCTTATATAAAAAAATTATACGTGTTAATTAAATATGCGTCTGCAAAAAGTATTGCAATTATCTGAATATAAAAGAAATCTAGGAAAATAAAATATTATTCTTCTAAAGTACGTACGTTGTTAAGTTTATTACCAAACAGTAAATTATTAATTATCCAGCATTTTATAATTTCCCAAAAGCCCAGTAAAGATACTCAGAAACATACAATGCATAGCGACTGCAATTTCACTTTAAATTACTTCCCAAGAAATTTCATTCTTTCGCTAGAAAAAAAATTAAATAAATATTTAGCCCCTCCGGTTATATTTATATGCACTCGGCAATTTTTTAATCTTCTTACAGTTTCTATTTCTTCTCCTTTGGCTCCCGCTTAAATATAAAATTTCATTCATTTCAAAGATAGAAGGGAAATTCTCAATAAAAAGGAAGAATTTTAATGAAGACCGTCGACCAGCCAAAGAAGAATCAATAAATGACGTTGGCGATGGAAGACGCTCTTACGATCGTCGCAACTGGCGAATAAACTCATCTCGCGGGAAACATCGCGATGGTATGGACGCGTGAAAAAAAATATCGTGCGTTAAAGCCGCGGATACAAAGTAAAAGCGGAAAAGTATTAGGGGCTGATCGTCAGTCCGGATGGTAATTCAACGTCCCGCCGGGGAGATACCTTCGCGCCTCGACGAGAGATGAAAATTGCGGCGAAGAAACGAAGGGACTTTTTTCCCCCCGGCGAGCTTGATTCCTTCGTGTTTGCGGACGCCATTCGCAAATTAAAACCGAGCGAGTCTCCACGGGAGTGCCCACAATCGAAGCCGGTACTACGGATACGAAGGAAGCGAGGAAAAAAGCGTGGACGCGCGAACCGTGCAAATACGAGCGCGAATCGAATCGAATCAGGTAAGATTCGATTGAATCTGTAATACGAAATTGTACTACTGTCTTTATATCATTTCAGTTCGTACAACTTGATTTTCACGCGTTTCGTGTAAAACTTTTTACACGCGAAAAATGTAAAGAGAATGTGAAAAGTAAAAATAAAAATATATGACAATATCTTAACTTCTCTCTGCGCGTAATTAATTATAATAACAAATAAATCAGAGTCCGATTTTTTTCTAATAATGTCCAGAAAAATATATTAAAAGTAACAACTTAAATATTTCGAGGAGAACATTTTACAATTGTCTTCGTACGTTTGTGACGTAAAGCATGCACGGGAAAAAAAGAAGATCGTCAAAGTTGATCGAAGGTGCACCTCTCAAAGTTCATTAATTTGCGCTGTCTAATTCCTAATGAGAATATTGTGCGCGACTAAATACAATTTCGCGGATTATATCTCAATATCAATTTGCATCTACGCGAACCGCAGCGCTGCTATAATTAACTACCCCGTCCGGGATCTGACGTCTATGATATCCGCAGTATTGCGTCTGAATGCGGCGCGCAACGTGCATTTACCGTGAGTTTTCCGCGGCATCGATCCCGCCCGCCGAGCGATCAGCATCCTCGCGCGCGCGTTCCTTTCCGCGCCGCTCCGAGTTTCGCGCGCAGCGGAAATAGTCCGGGACGATACGGTGCTTCGCCCCGAGGCACGCGACGCTGCATCGCTAATTGCATCGCTCGCAGCATCATCATCATCATCATCATCATCATCATCATCATCATCATCATCATCATCATCGCCGGCGTCCTCCTCCTCTTCCGCGGCGAAGCTCGTGTCCGATGCGCGCGGCATCGGTCGCTCGGATGCAATTAAGCTTGAGATATTGCCTCCGGTAGTCACGACCGACTTCTCCCCCTCCTCCCTCGTCACCCCCCTTACCTCCTCATCCCCATATTCTAAATCGACGTATGGTATTAATGCGGGTTATTAGCGATAAAGCCGCGGGATCGCAAGCCTTAGACGTTCGCATGATCCCCCGGAAGCTGTGCGTATTATATACGTGCGTCTTGTGTATTTTTAGACCGCGTCCGAGATTTGAGAATCTCGAGACTTCCGCCGGGCATCCGATCCCTTTGGCAGACGAATCCAGCAGGCGCATTTTTATTGGAATTTGACTTCGTATTTTAAAATTTTTTACACTGAGCAAAAAATGCGCGATATTTGCATAGTAAAATAATTATAATCCGTAATATCATTTTTATAATAATTATTACTATTGATATTGATAATAATAACCATATGCTTATGGTGGATATTTATGGGGATTGTTTTATGGCACAACTTACTATATTAAAATCTTTATTTTGATTATGACAACGATATCATAAGTTGTATAAATCAATATTATAATGATGATTATAAGAACTTTAATTCAATTTAAACAAACTATAATTTATATTGTTGAATAATTATAAAAATATGGTTGGGTCCAAAAATAACAATAAATTATAATAATATAATGAGATTGTGGTTACTGCAACCATCTTTTTCTCTCGGTGCATACGTACTCATGGATATTTGTTTACGTTAATTATTCTCTTGTCATTCATTTCACACATGTATTTTGTAAATTTAATTTCAGATCAGCTTGGATTTCAGATTCTTGAATCTCGAGGCTTCTTTAGACATTTAATCTCTTTGAAAGAAGAATCCGGAATTTCCGGAATTTTAAAATTTGATTAGAATATTTTCGGACTCTTGACAGACGCATTCTCGCGACATTTGATTCCTCTAATATATTTTGTAAATTCAATTTTAGATCAACTTGGATTTTAAGTTTTTGAATTTCAGATTTCCTTAAACATCCGACTCTTTTCAAGAGAATTCGATAGCAATTTTAGAATTTCAAGTTTTGATTCCGTTTTATTTTGAATCTTTTTATTTACGTATTCTCTTTAATTGATCAGAGTTTTTCCTCGGTAGCTTTCTAAATTCAGTTTGTAAATTCAATTTCAGATTTACTCGGATTTCAGACTCTTGGATCTCGGGACTCGTCCGGACTCCGATTTCTTTGAAAAAAGTATCTAATAGTATTTGGAAATTTACTATTAATTTGATTTCATATTTTTAGCTTTTCGATACATGTCCTCTTGATACTCAGTTTTCCTAATTAAGTACTCCGTTTTCCTTTTTTTTTTGTAATTTTTAATAAAAAAAATATTTTGTGTTTCTATTTCAGATTTACTTATATTTGATATTCCTACGTGGTTGTTTGCTAACGTAATAATAATCTTTGTGCGAGTAGATGTTTTGACGTGGTAAAATTTACGAGGATTCGAGACTTTACGACAAGAGAGATCGTAAGGGTAAACAGCATCCGCCCATCTCTTAAAGTTCACGCATATCGTAAATCGAGTACCAAAAAGGCCGACGGCGATAAAGCGGACGGGTGAGTTGTAAACCCCTCAAGTGGAGGGGTGCAAATGATGGTTGCAAATAGGGTGCGAGGAGGAGGAAAGAATCGACGGAACCGGCAGACAGGGCGGTTTGATACTTGTCGAAACGAGAAAGGAATTAGGTGAAGCGCTGGAGGTGACGCGCAAAGTGATCGCGTAAAAATTTATCGGGGTAGTAACGTCGGTGGTGTGTCAACAAGAGTGTTTGACTCTCCGAACGGCTGCTCGCATTCAGAAAAGTCTCTTCCATCCCGCAAAATCCTTTAATACCTTCAACCCTGCGAGTTTAAATTTTTCTCTATAATCCTTGTTGGCAATATTAAATTCTCGCAGCAATTTTTTTTCGATAAAAATTGCGTTACGGCTCGCGAGAAGATAGAAGATAGAATTACATATATATATATATACATTTAATTCTGTAGAGGATTTTTTCCCGATATATGTCGACCTAATAAGTATATTTACACAATTCGTATTATTTCGGAAATATTATACAAATGAAATACAATATCTGTTCAGAAATATTACATATTTTTCATCCTTTTATTGTAACAGCTTTTAAAATATTTGTATTTATATGTAAAGAATGAAAAATGATTCGCAGTATTTTTCACCGTATAATAAAAATACGAGATTTTTTAAATTTTCTATTACATATAATTTTTAAAAATTCATAATTAAATTACAATAACTTCAAGCATATAAATATATTTATTATATTATATTTATACACATTTTCTTCAATACTTATTATGTGTATCATACAAATACCAAATACAATAATTATTTAAAAAGTATTTATAAAAATAATATGATAAACAACTAAAATTATTGTATAAGTCTAATACATAATATACAAATATATGTGTGCATATAAAATACATAAAAAGTTATGCATAAAAAATTAAATTTTCAGAAAATAAAGGAAATTCTCCTTATCTTCAAACCGCTCAGTGTATAAATATACTAATTTTTCTCCGGAAATATATAGGTATAAGAATAGAGTTGTAGCTTTTAATTAATATTTTGAAAACATATAACATTTAAAAGAAAAAAGATTTTAAAAATCTGCATTTCTTTGGTTCTTGCGAGAGTTTTTAATCTATTGCTTCTCTTTTTATCCCACAATATTTTACATCTACCTTTCTTATTACGTAAAAAATGATAAAATAATCATAAAGAAGAAAATATTATTAAAAGCATAAAGCAATCATTTTTTTACTCTTTATTTACAAAATTAAAAAATTGCTTTTAATAGTAACGTTCTTTTATATCTCTCTTTGTAATGAAGATGATAATTTTTTCCGGATATGTAATAAGTGTAAGAATTAAGCATTTGGTTAATATCTTACGAATTTATTTTACAAAATCTCTAGACTTGTTTGATTTTTAGCAAAACAAAATCGTTTATGAAGCGACGTCATTGAGAGAAAATTATTTGCCATAAATTAAATTTATGCCATAAATTAAATTTAAAAAAGTAGACTTATGTGATTGTAGGAAATCGTGTGTGTGTGTGTGTGTGTGTGTGTGTGTGTGTGTGTGTGTGTGTGTGTGTGTGTGTGTGTGTGTGTGTGTGTGTGTGTGTGTGTGTGTGTGTGTGTGTACACATAATATATATTTTTAATTAATTACATGTTAAGAAGAAAGTCTGTAACAATGCAGTTATTTGTGCGTCAATGTTATAATTATAATAATTAATGCAGATAAAATAATTGCAACCCAAACGTTTCGATCCCAATTCTCTTTAGTGATTAAAAGTTAAATCATTACCGTTACCAAATTAAGATTCATATAATCCATATAATCCTTCCGTTTATGTAATCTAATAAGTATCTCTTTATGTAATTTAATAAGCATCGAATTGTTAAAATAATTGGAGTCATCATTGAGAATGAAAAATTTATTTAAATAAAATTTATTAAATTTATTTATCTTTAACGAGTTTTAGCAAAAAGGTCTTTTACATCCCCAATGATGTACTCCAATTATTTCAACAACTCGACTCTTATTAAGCTACACAGACAGATAGAATTTTAATAAATTAAAATTTTAATTTTGTAATCGTTTTATAATTTTAATAATTCAACCTTCAATACGCATTTCGACCCTAACTGGAGTTGGAACGTTCGTGATTATTTTACATATAATGTGTAAGTTAATTATTAAAAATATACACAATAATTTACGCCACTGATAATTGCGTTGGCTCTTACAAAATTTTCTCAATGTGTAATTTATTATTTCAATTTATTATTCTTATTTATTTATCGATTCTCTCTTTTGCGTATTTAATATCTTTTAATTTTTTTTTTTGTTTAGAAAAACCAAATAAATGAGGCACGATGTATGCACGAGGACGTTAACGTTTTGCGAAAGGAAAATTCCGAGCGGCCGGCAGCTGCCCTCTTCCTCCGTCTCGCTGGATGCACCGGTGCGTCCGGATAATAAGTGCCGTCGCCGCCGACCGCGCGGCCTTTATGATACGCGATGCACTTCCACGAAGGGAATTGATCGCGGATTCGCGGAACATCATCTATCCACCCACCTACACGCGCGGGCACCTCGCCACGCGCAAAACGCGGGATTAAATCGACCCAATTCCCCGACGCTGTAATTTACCGCGCGTGGCGCCCGTAATTCATAAATTCATCTCCCGCGTGGACCTCGCAATTGCGCGCCACCCACCGGATTGCCGCACGCACACGATCGATTCTCTTTCCTCGTGATATTTTCAAGAAAAAAAAAAAGAGAGAGAAACGCTCCGAATACGTTTCAGTAACGGAGAAATTAAGGCTGGGAATTCCGACCAGCGCAGTTACGAAGCTTGCGACTCGGAATGTCTACCTGAACCACACCTGCCTTCTCGTTTCTAAACGTTCCTGTGTGTAAAAATTCGTATAATAACAAGAAGACAAAGAAACGATGTTAATAATAATAATTCCAAAAGAATAAAAAAAAAAGCAACATTAATATACATTTACATTGAAGTGCTGAAATGTCTGCGCTGTCCCCTTAATTTATTTTTAAAAAATTCCACAGTGTGTTATTTTCACAATTCAGAATTACTGGGATAACCAGGTGCCTCGAAGAACCATATATCAATATATTGAAGCATTGCTTCTGTTCTAACGTATCGTATTATTTAACGAGACCAAAATTTGAAATATGCATCGCACGAATGCGCCTTCGCGCAGTTTTTCATCGTCCGCGAATTTCCGCCGAGCAGACGCGCTCCCGCGAAGACCCCGCGGATGCTGCGCGCGTCCGGATCGCCTTTGTAACGACGGGAGGATCGATCGAGTAGCGGCGATTGGCGACGACGATCCCGCTCGCCCGCGGCGGAATCGCAATTTGTCGAAAATCGAACTCATCGTCGCGTCGCGTCGTCGGGACGGACGCGGCATATTCGGCGATCGAGTTTCCGCTCCGCCGAATAATAACTGCCAACCGGGGAGGGCGGACGTGGATTTATACTCCGTCGGAGTTGGAATGCGCCGCGTAAATACTTGGGCGGCGAAAAATTGCCGCGTCGATCTCTGTCGACGTTGTTTTGCATTTGTTCCGACGGCGCGGCGGCGACGACGGCGCGGAGCACGGGGACAAAAACTGTCCCCGGCCCTACGCTGAAATTGCGACAATTTGATTCGCGTACACGCGTTGATCAATGAAAAACGCCCGGGTGATAATTAGTCGCCGCGCGGTATTATAAACGACGCGCGGCGATATAAAAGGGAACCGGACAGTTTTTCGCGAATTATTCCGGCCGTCACTGTCAAACGCGTCCCCGAGAGCTTGAGCTCAATTTTACGGGCGCGTTTAATCAAACGGATGTGAATTGCAGATAATCGTTTCGACAAAAATCGGCGAAGGTTTCACACCTTCTGCGGGGCCGATTTTTCGTACGTGTACGCCGAAACAGCGAGTTTGTAATAATAACGAAATCTGGATAATAGTTATTACGCTTTTGCGAAATAAATTCAATTAAAAATGTTTGACCGACAGAAATAAAATATTTAGTCTAGTAATATTTAGCATTCGTTTAGTAATCGATTAGCTACTATTATGTTTCTTTAACTATTAATGTCATTACTAAATAGCTTATTATTACTAAACCTTTCTTTTCTGTATATAAATATAAAATTAACAAAGTAATAACAAATTCGCTAAATTAAGATTTTGAATCACATACATACATAAATGCATATAAATTAAAAATCGATCTGATTATAAGTCGTAAATGTAAAATAAATGGCCTAATATTTCGATAATTTGCAATAATCATAAGACTGTTAGAATTAGATTAATAGGGTTAAAATTTTCTTTTCCCTCTTATTTACAAATTAGATAAACAAGACTTTACAAGAAAAAATTATGTAAGGAAAAAAAGTTTTGATTTACAATCCCTTTTGTAAAAAGTCCTGCGATTTTGGCAGCCTTTTCTCATTTCTAATAATCCATAAAAAAATTAATAGAAATAAATATATTAAACTGTCTTATTTAATAACTGTGATACCTAGAAGTATTTGAGAGCTCTACACAAATTAGGGATTCAAGAATCAGTTGAAAATGGATTGAAAATTGTTTCAAGCGTAACCGCAATTGCGTTCCCAAGGGCACCGTGCATCAAAGCAACGGTAATCCATTGCATTTATGACCGCTGATATGGTTGTGCACGAACGTCAGGCGCGAACGGTGTCTGCCTTTGTTCGGGGAACACCTATTAAAGCTTCCGCGAACGCGTTCCCGTAATTTAACGACGCCTTTAACGGCACCCACCTCGAAAAATAGGCCAGACAAAATAGCCGTTACGGCGTGATAACCCTGATACGCTCGCCGTCCCAAGAACCGACTGATAAGCCAAGCGAGGCGCGATTAAGACAATTGCTAACGTTCCGGCAACACCTCGCTAAACGAATGACTCATCAATTGGTAAGCAGAAAAAAACGAGTAAATACATTCCGACTAAAGGAATTAAAGTTGTTCGGAACCGTGAAAGTTTGTTTAAAAATACACGCGAATGTTTTACTTCTTTTCAGCTTCTGCGTGATCATTTTTATTTAATCCTTTTTCAAAATTTTACTTTTTTTCAAAATGCAAATAGGAATAGACATAATAGTATTAAATTATGTGTCGTACACGGAGAGAATTTTACCGTGAAACTTAATTAGAAAATTATGACAGAGTTGTAAGACAATATTCTATTTCAAAAAATTTTACATGATTTTGATTTATTAATATCCACTAAATTTTGTTATTTTCTAATTTGTTAATATTTACTGCACATATTTGATAAGTTAATTTAAAAATTATATGAAAATATAATTATACATCATCGTACATGTTGAAATTTGTATTAAACTTTGCAATAAAATATGATACAAAACTCTCTCTGTATACTGAAAAAAAAGGTTGTTGATTTAACAAAATTTTTCAACTTGATCAAATTCCTTCAATTCAAATATTGAATGTAATTTTTTCAAATACTTGAATTGAAGTTTAAGTCGAAAATTTTAATCGAATTAACATTTTTCCTCTTAGTGCATACAAAAATAAAATTACATTTATTTATTATGTAAATATTAATGTACGTGATAAAAAATACTAGTAACAAATCCTTCAAATTGAATCTTCTTAGAATACGTTGAAAAATTCTTAAATATTTTACGACGAAGAAACCCTCTGCCCCTTCGAGACGAAGGAGAGAGATCGAAAGTAATCTCTCGTAGTCCTTGGTGGAATGCAAAGATCGAGGACCGTAAAGAATACGCGATTTCCTCTCGCAATTGTGGACTTTTGCGAAGATAATTCGCGGCGTTCTCCCGAAAGTCAAACTGCGGCGCATCTGCAGCGCGTCATTGGCGAACAGATGCGGAGCGGTGCATAACGCGGCGAGTGAACTCTTCCACGAAGGAGATTCGATTGGCCGTTCGCAGAATCTTCTACCTACGCACCTCGTGTACTTATCAACAAGAGAGAGAAAAAGAGAGAGAGAGAGAGAGAGAGATTGGATCGTAGCAATTTTCCTGACTGGCAATTTTCCTCGAAGCGATTGCTTTCTCAGCTCGTGTAAGGAATTTATTCATTAATCTGACCCCGAGGAAAAGCGTTCACTCTCGATTATTCTTTGTGCTTGCATGACCTTATCTTTTATTTTATGCGCAAAGTACGTTCGATACAAATAAGACTAGTATAAATATGTAGAGAAACGTTTCTGATGACATAATTTTATTCAATGGGTGACTTTCCTTTTAGTTCTACAGGAACTACACAAAAAATGAATAAATTCCGAATTACACGATGCATGAGAATACAGGTATTTACGATTACTTCGACTTTTCGAACTTACACTAAAAGTGAATTAGTCTATAACAAAACTAAGTGCTTAACGTTAAGCTAATTAAGTACTTATTTCTTTAATAATTGCTAAACAATGTGTTCTTGTAATTATTTTCAAAGATAATCGACATTTACTGTAGTTTATGTACGTGTACTAGTCGAAATAACAATAATGTGGATATTACATTACGTTTTTACTTTTGACTGCCTGCAAAGTTTTTCATGTGTTCATTAAAAATTGTCACAACGTCGAATAAATTACAATTGAGCTGTCACAATTAACGTTAGACACATAACGAAGATATGTAAATTGTAATGTGTGATTATATCTTTTATTTTTTCTTTCTACTTTTTAAATAAATATCATGACTATCTTTCTCTCACAATTTAACTTTTCAGGATAAATATTTGTGTGTATATTTTATAAGAAAAACAAAAAGTTGCGCATCTAATATTTTAAATTCAATGTATCATAGATATCTTTTTTAGTACTGACAATGAGTTAAATGCTAAACTTATATATAAACACATATTATTAAAAATGTTTAAAAATAAAATTAAATATGTGATAATGTGTGGCAATAAAACTAAATATATAAAATTATAAGTTTTTAAAATTATTTTATAAATATTGAGTATACATAAAATATGTATGTCCTCTAATACCATCTTTTCTTTAAAAGTTGTGAAAGATAGCCAATGTTTATGTTTCAATATTTTGATAATATACAGCTTTTATTAAGTATGCTCTCTTTAATATCGACAGTGTTACATGCTTTAAGCTTCAGTAAAGTAATATACCAAACGCCATTAAAAAAATAATAAAAATCAAAGTATGTTTTTGCATTTAAATTATACCCATTATAACCAAGTTTACCCTAGATAGATTGACGATATAATACGAAAAGGTATCCCGACAATGACCGGATAAAGTGAAGAGATAAAGGATCGAACGGCAAAGTTTAACATGTGCGCAAAGGGTTAAACGTCGCCGACACGGAATTCCCGAGAACGACTCGGACGGCAAATTGTTGGGCGAGCTGGAAGTTGGCTATATCGACAGATAGGACGAGGAAGAACGGCGGCAGTGACGATGGTGCACGAATGCGTGCTAAATCGAGGGGTTTAGGAGCCGGTAAACGGCCGGAAGCGTGGTCGCTCCCCCGAATGAATATTAACTCGGTATTTCGTTCTCGTCGTCGCCCGCGAAAAGACGCCCCGGCGAAATTTTCCAAAACGACATTTTCCAACTGAATTCTAATACGCGCCACCACGACGATTCTCCGCGATTACATTACCCAACGGAATTTAACTTTGTCTTGTGAAAGCAAGAAAGTGGGTGAATTTCTATTTCTCAGCTTCTCCCTCTTCCCCATATATATAGTTTTTTAACATAATTATAATAAAATTAGAAATTTACTTGAAAAGATATGTACAGACAATAGAAAGACTATATTGATTTAAAAAATACACAAAAAGAAATCTTCTTATTTTAAAGATTTTGCAAATCAAATATTAAAGTGAGATTATATATCGTTAAACAAACACAAATTGCTTACATGTAAAATTTTGTGTAGTTCCATTAAAAAAAATATTTTCTCATTATTCAATAATAATTTTCATGAATTGAGACGAAAAGATATCGAATAAAAAATAAGTATCATCAAATAATAATATTTGCAAGAATTGGAATTTTTAATGCCACTATTATCAAAACAATCGTATTGCATTTCTTAGGTAATTATCATAATATTGATATAAAAATGTAACATTTTGCTTTCAGATCATATAATAAATTATTTGAATGAGATTAAATTATGTGCAAACAAAATTGTCACATTATTAAAATATAATTTCTTGCTTATATGTAAAACAATAATTTAAAAAAGCTATTTTAATTTTAATTTGGTATTAAAATTTTAGCTAGGTACAGTTCTGAAAATAATTTTGTTAACCCTTCAAAATAATTATGTACGATATTCATACTAATCGCTAGAAAAAATTGTTGCAGCACTATCATGCTTGGGTGTCCTACATATGTGTTTTTTGATGGTCCAAAAAAATGACCATTAAAATCCCAAAGTTTGATGACTACCCCCCCGAAATATGCGATTCATGATCTCTGGTTGGGAAACGCTGTTACCGATATCACAAAAATCGAGGTGACTGAACAATACAACACTTTTAAAAGGTTTCTCTCTGCACGCAAGCATCGAAAAACACCCGCCGGAAAAGCGACTGACTGCCCGGAACTGATCAGTTCTGACAGACAAGAGGATTTAATTGAAATTCCGGATCGATATACATTCGCGGACGTTCGATACATACCGGCTGTGTTATCACCCGTTATCACGGGGACATAAAAGTGACTTTCGGGAGGAGCGATTATCAATTCATCGTTGATAAGAAAAAAAAAAAAATCTTTCTCAATTAAAAAAAATTTCTGATAACTTTTGTTTCTCCGTATTTCACTTTATCTTTTGTTATCACAAATTAAATTTATCGCTCGTAAAATTCAAAAACCAACGCGGTTCTTTTATAGTATAGAAATTGGAAAAGACCAAAGAAACAAAAGAAAAGGCGATTTATAATATTGTTTATATAATATTGTTATTATTTATAAAGTAAACGTTCACTCTCCATTTAGGTCCTTAAGCTTTCATCCGCATTGTCCGGTAAAAGAAACGTTTGGATAAAACCGTAAGAAAGATTTGTCCAGAACAAGAAAGATTCTGGACGCTGAAAAAGACCCGGAAAGAATTGCACGGGAGTCTTCTCTCTTTCCCCCTCTCGTTCTCTCTCGTACAAGCCGATATTGTATCCCACGGGATCTCGAACATGACAGTATCATGATGACGAGGCTCTTTGACGCGGATATCGAAAACGAGTATCGTTTTGTCGGCGATAGCGATTGACGTTTTGCAACGCTTTTTGCAACCCTCCCCCATCCCCAACCCACTTCTCCCCCCCTTCCCATGTTCCCTGTCCTCTCTTTTATTTTGAATGGGATCGTCAAAGGCGGATCTTCGTGCGATCATCCGAATTTTGTGCTCTTTTTTTCGATCGCAGAGGTAGCGGATCAAATCGAACGCAGTTTTCCGATTGATGCATTCCTCTTTTTGGTTGTTGTTGTTGTTGTTATTGCAAACGTTTAAAAAAATCCGATTACTTCTCCAGTTATAAATACAATCGCGGAAGGAGAGGGGGAACTTCTCTTGAAACTCGATGATACAGAAAGAAATTTTAGAAAGATACACATATTTTCAAAGCTACCTCCGTAGAGTTTAAAACCAAATAAAATCTTTTAGATAATATCGAAATTAACAACCCATAATAATATTCTGTTTGTTATATTAAAAAAAGAAAAAACCAAAGAGTGAGAAAAATAAAAATTAACTTTTTAAATGTGTTATATTATTCAATTTCGTACATATGCTATTTAACCTTTTAAATAATATATTATAATATTATGAAAGCTGGATATATGAAGAAAAAAGTCAAAGAAGAAAATTAACTTATTACTAAAAAAATTCAAGCTATAATAAAAACTATATTAACTCGATTTTAATAAGCGTTTGTCGCGATCAAATTAGTTTACAAAAAAATCGAAGAATACATAAGTACATATACCAATTTTCAATTAAAATATAATTTGATAGGGGAACTTTTCATTATAATATTTCAATGGCTCCCCATGAGGTATAAGTCCTTTGATCTCAATTTTATCATTACTGTTCATCCCTCTCACTCTTTGTCTCTCATTATCTTATTCTCCGCGTGACGTATTCCTATGAAATGTCGAATGGAGGTACACGGTAAGGATCTTCTTTGAGCTCCTAATATAGGCTGATGGATGGAATCCCATCAGGTTTATCCTAGGATATCCTACTTACCAAGTACAGAGAGAGTGATGTCGCCCTCCAAAGTGGTTGTGTCGTTACGTGCCTGGCAGGAGTACCGTCCCGCATCCGAGGCTCTCATCTCCTGCGTGTAGATCGTTTGATTCGCGCTCTCGGGATACAGGATAAAGTGGCTCTCGCCACCCGGCCAAGGGTAAGCCCTGTTATCCTTGTACCTGAAACAAAAGTAACGTGAACGTGTTATGGTTACGAGCGGGTGATCTTCGCCGCTGGCCTGGCCACAATACGTTAAAAATAAGTACGTAAGAGGGACCGGCAGCACACACAGGCTGCTTCCTGAGCACTGTTCGATAGTTTACGAGTTGACTTTTGAGATCATTCAAAAGAAACAAAGGATCTTGGATCTACAGAATTATGAATTAAAAAAAAAATAAATTATTGAATTAAGGAACACTCCGTATACAAAAAAAATTAAAGGAGAAACATTTATAAATATATCTATTCTAGAAATCTCATCTTTTTCTTTAATCCTTCCATTTTTCTCGTCGACAGAAGCGACGTTTTTTGTTGAAAGTTATTTTTCCGTTGAAAAATTGTTCTCGTTATAAAACGCTACATTTTTCCGCAATTTTTGGAGACGAGCGACGAGGGGGATGCGTTTATCGAGGGAAAATTTCGAAAATCGACGCCAAAAAAAGGCGGAGTAAGGGCAGGATATTTTTCAGGAGGCAATAATTTATCGCTGAGCGGGGAGGGGAGGTGGGAAGGGGGTTGGCGGCGATCGTCTTGAAACACGTCGCGCTCAAGAACAAGCCCGATATTTCCGGGACGGGAATATCGATGGCTGTTCTTGAGAGCATTCGTTCCGCCGTAAAGATAAAAGTCGAGGTAGAACGGGCGCTCCTCGACAAACACTCCAAGTAGGGAAGAATCAGGAGCATTGAACCGTACGCGAAAATAAATCGTTCCGACTACGCCGTCCCCGCCACCACCCGCCACCACCGCCGCCGCAATGACTTCGTTAATTTGTCGTTGCCATTGCAACTGCCTTCCCCATTGTTACTGTTACGCCGCCTACCTGGCGGCCAATAACATCGTTAATAGTAATAGCAGCGTAAAACGCTCATTTATGACAGAATAGCCCAATAACGGTGATAACAAATGCAACGTGGCGAGATGAAATATAATAATGATTTATACACAATGATGCTGTATGTAATAATAGTAGCATAATATCATATTCGAATATAACAACAATAGAGCCGTCACAATGGCCGCGTCGTTATATGCTCTTATAGCTGTCCCGATATCTCGTAAAAACACAGCCATTTGTTTTCGCGATCTCTCTCTCTCTCTCTCTCTCTCTCTCTCTCTCTCTCTCTCTCTCTCTAACGAAAATGAGAATATTCTCCAGGTCTAATTCTCTTTCCTTCCGCGAGAATTGTATTTTTATCGTAATTTCTAATCCCGCCGCTGCACCTGCGCTCCGCGCGTTGAACGATCTCGTTACGAGAGCAAGTCTTCCTTTCGTCTTTTGGGAGAAGATCAGGGATTCGACGACGCTCCCACGAGAGTGGAAAGAAAGCCTCTCCACGTAATTCAATTTTTAGAGCACTACGCAAATCCACTTTCGTTTTGTCGGCGGATCAAAGAGACATCGCACGTGGAACCCGTCGAATTTGGGAAGTTTCTTCCACCTTCACCCCTTCCGAACGTAGTTGCACGGAAAGGGGATTCCCCTCGATTTCTCACCCGATTATGTTACTCTGCTACAGTGACTATTAGTCTCTCGTGCAGAACATTTTCTCATATTCTGGAATCTTTGCTCCCCCGCCCTTCCCTGGAAATTCGAACAATATCATGTATTCTTAGTTTTTGTTTCCAGTCCGAGTCATCCGAGATCCTCAACCTTCGCAGCACTTTTCTGTGTGGATTATTAGATTGTGATTTCTTGGTTTTACCTAGCTTACATCCTAGATTTCACGCCTAAGAGCTTTGAGTACTGTCGACGCATATACTGCACTCGGGGAAAGAAATGTATTTTTATCTGTGCACTAAAAAAAAAAAAATTATAATCGAGCTTAGGTAATAATTGTTACCTATTTATAACTAAATTACTAAATAATTTCAATTGAACGTTAATATCATCAAATATTTAATAACAATACGCTATTAATGTAATTATTATACTAAAATTTTGATTACATTAACATTTGATTAGAATCCCAGAATGTAAATTTTCATTGCGCTGTTCCGTACCGAGAGAGTTAATAAAATGTTTCAAGTCTACTTAAATATTTGCACAAGTATTTTATTTTTTCCGATATTCCTCTCCTTGCAATCAGTCAGTTAACAAGACTATCTTTAATAATGAAGAACATTTCTTCAGCAGCGCAGATTGTCGCGCAAGGAAAATCCTCGATTCCCATCATACTCATGAAAATTTCACAGGCGGCGATTTTTCCATCGTCACGACGTCGTAAATAAAAGATTTTTAATAAGCAGAACGACTCATCCTCGTTCCCTCGAGGGAGCGACAGGACGATCGGCAATTTCGCCGTCACCATTAAAGATTCCTTTATTAAAGCCCTTCCTTGCATCGATAGGATTTCTTTTACGAGCTTCTGTTACTGGCGTACTTTGAATAAAAATTTTTAATAAAGAGCACCCCCCTCCTTCCCGCCTCTCTTCAAGAACTCTTCCCTTTTCGCCAAGATAATTCCGAACTGGTTCAGATTCTAACGAGGATTCCGGTACCGCGTAACGGAACTTCCGTAGACTAATAAAGACACCGAAACATTCGAGGATCCCCGACGACACGAAAGTTCAGGACTCGCGAGATCCTTCCGCAGTAACGCAAAGATCTAAAGACGACGGGATATAAAAAGAATAAAATCCAAAAACATGAATAAAGCACAGTAATTTTAATTAGAAAAGATAAATGAAGTAAAACCGTAAAGACATAAAATAAATAATGCAATTAAAATATATCCCTGATAATAAAATATAAGTACGTTAAGAAAAAAGTACTTAGAAATGTATTTATCAAATATAATTCATTTCATTGATATAAGTTCTTATTTAAATACTATAAAATAAATTTTTTTGCTAGCAGATAAATCTTCTGATAAGAAAAAATAAGTTAACACGAAAATGTATATTTCATCATTCCATAAGTACAGTCAATTTTTTTTCTAATTAATAAATATTAAAGAATACGTCACAAGTAATATTTGTTTTTAAATACTAAAATTTTTTTTTACATAAATTTTAATTAATTTAAAAATATAATAAACAATTCATAAATTATTTAAATCATAAATTTTAACAAAATACTACGTTTTTATTTCAATAATAGTATTGAAAAAATCTAATTTTTAAAATTTAAAAATATTTTTTCCTCTCAACTTGTGAAAATTATTATTATTAAGTAATAAATAAAAACATTTTTTATAAAACTATACAAAATTCTTTATATAAGCTAGTTTATGTGTCTGTTTAACATTTTCACATAATTTTGTTAATATTTATCATTTCAAAAATAAAAAATAAGAATCTTTTTGTAGAAATAATTAAATCTTGAATTTTGGATCTTTAATTTTTAAGTTTAAAGTTTTTCAAGTCTTTCGAACCCAATTTAAATTTCTGACTTTAAATATAATATTCCAAATTTCTAAAATTGTCTTTTGGATTCAAAATACCAAGTAAGCTCCTGTTAACAGCCTGTAATCAAAACAAAACGGAAGGAAAATTTAATGGCGAAATACAAGGGAGCTGCAAAAATATGAGAACCACTGAAATGCTCGGTTATAATTTGCAGCGGGCAATTTGCAAAAATGACCGTTTAATTATTATTGTACGTGTGGCGCGTTGTTATCGGATCGCGAATTATACTCGGTCGTTAAACCCCATTTCCAATATGGAGCGCGTATTCTGAAAATGTTCAGGGATCACTGGGTATCCTTAATAACCTGAAACACGGTTGACTCGCGTAATTAACGCCAATTTTATTTCGATGAATTTGTCTGGTATATTTGTTAAATAATTGCTGGCTCCTCTCGCGTATTTTGTAACCATTTTGACAAATTAATTAATAATACAATACATTATTGATAACAAATAGGCATAGCATGTGACATAAAATTTAATTAAGATAATAATAAATAAAGAACACTAATAAAACTTAAATAAATAGTAAAAACAAATATTGACAGAATTAAATAACGGTAGGAGTGAAATAAATAATTCGAATTAAAGGAATTGATGAATATTAATCTTAGTAAATGAGAATTTCGATATGCTGCTAATTATCACTCCAATACAAATCTCATTAACCTGAAAAAACATTGTTTCCATCAAATAAAACAATATAAGATTGACGGTACTAATAAACAAGTAAACTTAATTGGTTTTTGTTATCCGTTTATATGATGTTTATGTATCTCTCTCTTGTTCTTAATGTATCATAATTGTAACTGAAATTATGACGAACAATACAAATGTTATTTGTCGTTTCCTATTACTTTATTTCAAATATTACACGCGCTTGTGTTTCGCTAAAAATAATAACTTTGGATCCGTTAAATATTAATGTCTCGTTTTAATTATCAAAATCCAATGTACGCGTCTGTATTTTAACTGTGATAAAATTAAATTAAAAGTTTCTATTTAGACATTTGCGCTACGCGAAAACGCGCGCGCGCGCGCGTGCGCGCTTTTATCCTTCGCGAAATAATTGCTCGTTATATTCTCATAGCGCAAAAATCACGCCGGCGAAATACGGCCCTCTAACCGTTTGATCGTATACTCGCGGAATGGGAATAGCCCCGTCTTTTTCGCCCGCTGGCTCATTGTTACAATAATTGGCTGTTATCCTTTGTCCTCTCGAAAAAAAAAAAAGCAACCAAAGTCCGCCGTCAGGTGTTCGGTTATTTATTTGCAGCCAGAGTGCGAGAGTCCATTTTTTTTTCCGTCGCGATACGCGCACAAAAGACCAGACCTTACCTCGTTTACATTTCGCGATTTGCAATTACGTGTCGAGTTACAGTGTGGAGCGGATAGCAACGCACAGATTCGCCAAATAAACCGTGTTAGCGTATCGGTCATTTGTAGTACACAGAGCGGCCATCCCGATCGGAAGTGTGCTCTTTGTCGAGATCCGCTTTCAGTTTCTGTCGGCTTCGATACATAATCCGAGAGAGAGAGAGAGAGAGATTTCGCGCTATTAAAAATTCCGCTAAACGCCGTGAGAGCCGTTTCATTGAGTGATCGATGGGTGATTACGTGCACACACTCGCCGATGTTAATGGTTCATCAGATCCTCGTCGCCGAGATGAATCGCGTGAACCGCCGGCTCATTAATCCCGAACGTGCCGGACGCGTTTCGCGCAGCGGTGTGTGCGGTGTGACGCAAAATTGCAAATTTGCCGAATTATAAATTAACCATCGGGCCTCCTGCCGACCGCCCGCGCCGAAGTCAAACGGCATCCCGAAGCGAGTCGATTGCGATTCGGCGGCTATTCGCGATGCTCAAATGGTATGCACGAGCCGAGTCTCGAGAGCGCATACGATATCGTGAATAATTTTCAAGAATTAACAACTCCCCCCGTTCCCCCCATCCGTGTGCAAGCAAATGGGAGATAACTGACGAGTTAATTGAATCAGTCACGGGTCACGGGTCGCAAGAAAGCGAAGGGGAAGGAATGGATCGACTTCTTCTAGGAATAAAAAAAAAATACAATTCGTCGAAATAGCGGGAGCTAAATTGGTCAGTTAAATGAATCACAGTCGTGATTCTCGAGAGGGAAGTGAGTCGGAAAGAAATTTTCTTCGTGAATGATTCGTCGACTATTAATATCCGGAAAATGTCCGAAGTGTGTGGAACATGATTGAGAAACTGATTAAGCCGTCAGCCGTTAGATCCGAAAGGGAAGTAGCACGAAATATCTTTTCATTGTTAAACAATTATTAAACATATTAATGGCAGGAAATGTCAGGGTTAATTAAATCGTTTAACTTTGAAAAGGAAATAATCCGGGAAGATCTTTCATTGTTTGATGAGTCGAGCATGTATAACTAATTATGAAACAAAATGTCAAAAGTGACAAATGTGAAAAACATGAATAATAATTAGGGAGGAAAATTTAAAAATTATGTCGTATCGACAAATTAATTATGAAAACAAGACGTCGAGGGAAGAAAATATGCTGAAATCTTTATTGGAAGATTTATTTTGAAAGAGAATAAAGAAGAGATATGTGAAACGATAAAAGATTAAAATATAAAGAAAATATGTAATATGTAATTAGATTAGAATTAATTAAGTCAGTCCCATGTCTCCAAAGAAAGATTATTCTTAAAAGAGAAAATAGCTTCGGGAAAATGTGAAGAGATTATTCTTCATAGAAGCAAAAAAGCTCATGGTTCGACGAAGGAAAAATATAGTAACATTAAACGAATATCAGAAAGCTGTACGGCGATGAAAGGTATATAATTCAATTCATCAATAAATAATTAATTAATATTCTCAGCAAGAGATATTCTCTGTTTCAAAGGGGTTATTTCTGAATTTCAAGCGTAATTTTCGCAAATAACTTTCAGCATCCATTGATCGGTTTCGAGGATATATCTCAAGTAAAAATACCGATGAGATATTGGACCATTATTAAAATATAAAACTCATTTTTTACAAAATCGCTAGTATTCAATACTGCTTTAAGGTGCTCTATTTCCACTTGAGACAACTTAACGAGGCAAAAAGTAGAATTACTGAAAGAGATAGTTGAGACTAATTAAACGGATAAAGATTAATTCTGCAAAAGAGAGAGAAAGAGAGAAAGAGAGAGAGATATCTCCGGTGAATTAAATGTGTCACGTAATATCGCAGGGCTCGCGTGTGGCCTCGTCGATCGGTTCGCCGTTCACGTTCGCAATTCGCGGATCGCTCGCCTGAAGTTTCACGACGTTTCAGATTTACTTTCATTAAGGAAAACGGGAACGTGCCGTCGAGGCATGAATTTCTGTCCCGCCTCTCTCCCGCGACGGATTTCGACGGATTTGCACGCTAATTAAGGCGCGCTCGCTTCCATATTTAACGGCCGCGCATCGACTAAATGTCTCCGAATTCCTCTTCATCCCCGGTTACAGAGTTTATACATGGCGAAACATAAATCTTCCCTGCGCAAAGCTTTCGGGAAATATCAACCCCTTTGCCGGTCGTATATATATTATATATATTATTATATAATACAGCGGAGCGCTACGCTTATTCGGGTCAGAAGAAAAAAAAACGCGGTAGCAAAAATCTCATTTCGAATGTTGAAATTTGTCAAAGAAACTTCAGACGTTTAAAGTTTAATCAAACAAATAATTAAGACGCTACAATGAAGAGGAAGTTCCTGAGGTAAAGAAAGGAGTGCGCAGGAAATTTAATAACGATCTTTTGGGTGAATTAAAAAAAAATCATGTGGAATGGCAAGAACAAAAGAATGAAAGAGGAAAGTTGCAAAACGAGTAAAGATTATTAACGGGCGATAATTACTCGAATAATTAGACGGGGAGGAACAAAAGACCCGACGTCCATAGTTTTTTCCCCCCCCTTCCCTCTCCCACAACCTCGGCACAATTTGTCACGTATAAAATTCCCCGCACTAATGAGCAAAAGTACGCGATCGAGCGTGGCCGGCGATCCATAAAAGGACTTATCCCTCGACGTCCGCGAACACCCGCAGGCACCGCGAATTAATCTCGCCTAATCGCGGAAATAAAAGAGCGGCCGCCCCCGTTTGCCGGAAGATCGAGCGTCCGTGTCGTGAGATGGATCTCTCAGACTCCAACGGGCGCTGGACGGGGTGCCTCGCCTCCCCCTCTCCCCGGAGGTCGAAAGGAGAGTCCTTCGTCCTTGCCAGGAAAAGCGACCCACCATTTGTCCGTCTCGTTCGCTGCGGATCGGCAGCGAATGAGAAATTGGCGCGGGTAAATGGTGGAAGAGGGAAGAAGCTGACGCGACGAGGGGATGACTGCGGAATTGTAGGGCCGATCAGAGGGACGGTCTCCTGATTCAAATTCACTCGCTGTGTCAGGACGATCACCGAAAAGGTTCGTCTCCTCTTCTTCGTCTTGCCTCCCTATCCAATAGCTCTTCATCAAAACGGTAATGGCAACGAGATTGAATTTCAGAAATTGAGAACTTTGGGGGTGTCGAATTTTGAGACGAAAAATGCCATTTTTTTAACGTAAAAATGTATATACGAATTTTCTATGTGAAGATTGTTTGTGAAAGTTTTGAAAAAATAAAAAATAAGAATCAATAATTTTCCTAAGAAAATAAATTTCCCATTTATGTTCTTTGACGAAACAGCTGTTTTCTAAAAGTTCTTAAAATATTTATTAGTTTTTTAATCCAAAAAATTCTAAAATGTCTATCCGATTATCATAATTCTGTCATCACAGTAAAATAAAAGTAAAAAATATCAAGTATCAAGACTCAATTAAAATTGCTGAAATGTACTTTGAAAGAATTTCGAAATGCTCAAAAATAAAAATACCTTATAACAAACTATTGTGTATTCGTACATACCTATTAAGCATGGCGGATTAACAAATGATTTTACAAGTAAACACTAGAATTCATCACTTAATAATGGAAATTCAGATGTCAATTGAACGTAGAAATCAATATTGGCTACTTTGTTTCTGGATAATACTTGTTAAACAAAAATTAAAATAAAACTTTGAGAACATCAATACAAACTAAACAGTATCTTCTATCAGGCAGCATTTGCAATATTGCTTTCATATTTTGTAATATTTTCACAACATAACTAAAAATAAATATCTGAAAAATTGAGCTTCAAAACTGACATAGCAGGCTACATTTCCTTTTCCTTTAACATCACTTGTAAAAAATATTTATAAGTTAACATGAGACCTTCCACTTTAGTGTAAAACAGTTTTTCTGTCTATTATACAAATGTGTTTACACGTATAAAGATTAGATTAGATTTGTTTTTAGTACACATTTTACATAAACTATATTAAAAAAAGAATCATATATGTACAAATTGGATTTTTATTTCTTAATTATCTAAGCAGATTATGTTTGCTATCTGCATTAATTCAGTGTCGTTTTAGGGGTCGTTTCAGGAGGTCTATGTCAGTATCGACGCGACCTTCCTCTACATACAAAATTAACAAAGTCGTTGTCGAACTTGTAACACAAACAGAACGGAATAAGTTACATTCTCAATTTCTCACATTTCCTTTATACTCCTGGCTATGACCGGTAATGAGAAAAAAAATCAGTCCCGATTCTCAGATCTAGCTCGTTCAGGACCGGGAACGACAACCGAGAACAACGATACCGCGACCGGCGTTATCTTTCTCTCTCTCTCTCACTCGGGCCGCGACGACATTCGCGTATTAAAAATCCCGGGCGTATATCGATTTCCCATAAGGACTTCTCCGAACTCGTCGCTGGCCGCCGGGTGGCATACCTGGAAACGCGCGGCCCACGTGGCCCTCTAGGAATCGATCGCATTATTACCGAGTAGCGGACGGGCGCTGCGCCGCGAACGGGCACGAATTTATCGCGCCCGGGGTCGCCTTTGCCGATTCCGCGAACGCGATTAGACGATTAGGCCCCGGGAAAACGCCTCTAACGTAATCGCGGTCCGAGAGAAAGCCGCGCGCGTCGTCGTAGCTAGAGGTCTCCTGGAGAACCGGTCGAAAAGTTGCGATCGAGAGAGAGAGAGAGAGAGAGAGAGAGAGAGAGAGAGAGAGAGAAAGAAAGAGAGAAAGAAAAAGAGAGAGAAAAGTTCCCCGTTATAAATCTTCTGAAATTACCAACGACCGAATATCGCGTGCGGGGAACGTTGAACAAGGGATTTTTCAAACATTTCCCACTTCCGGTAGCGCTCGAGACGCTCCCTTTCACTGAGCGCGAGAAAGGGCGAGTCTCTTGGGGATACCAGCTTTGACTATCGCTACGTCAAAAGCGTGATTGTGAAGAGACCGATGCAGTGCACCGCCGCCGGTCAAAGGCCGCAAGAGAAACCCCTTTAAAAATATCAAATGCTTTTTGCGCGGACCGCGAACCACCAACAAGTGAAGTTGATAGCTGATAGTTGAAAGATTTCCTCAAGAGAGATACCGAGAGAGGTATCTTATTACTCTTTAAATTGAAATCAGTGAAAATACACTGATAACACTTTTATCAAAATAACTGGAAAAATTATGTTAAGTAAAAAAAAAAATTTAATTTGCTATTTAAAAAATAAAAGTCGACTTTTTTGAAAATCGATTATATTTACCATATGTAATTCTCTTTAAACCGTATAACTTTCATCTGAACATATTTTTCACTTCATCCTGTCGTGCGAAGATAAAAAAGAAATCCTACACCGGCATCGCAAAAATGTCCACGTGACTTCGGATGCCACAGATTAAATCGAAATCAAATTTATACCTTTGTTCTCACCGAATCGTGAATTTGTAGTTAAGGGGACACACGCGTGGGCGTCTCTATTTATTTCTCGATTGTTCTCTGACTTTTTTGCCTTCCGTTTATTGCCTCTCGATTCGTTCCGCGAGCCTTGTACCCTCGTTTCCGTTTCTGTTCTCTTTATTCCTACTCGTTATATCAGCGCTCCTCCGCTTCGTCCGACAATCGCGCGAGTTAGAGAAGCTCGGCGCCGCGCGTACGACCCTCGCGTGCACGAAGTTCCGGGAAAAGTTCTTCACTTCCGGAAGAGTCTTCCGTGGAAAGGCACAGACGGCCGACGACGTAGGTGCCCGCCCCGGCCGGGTTATCCTCGAGGAAAACGAGGCGCCGCGCCGGGAGGTCAGCCTGGGGTTCACGTGAGTTCGACGGCCGCTCGATTCCGGAAATCGAAAAGCACGACGCCGAGACGTAGATACGAGTAAAGTGCCAGCACCGAAGGTCGAGGCGGCCGATATCTATACACCAGTGAGATCGCCCTCTCGCGATACCAAGGGCAGGTTTACTCTGGGATCTTTAATTTTTAATTATTACTGGTATTGCGTGCGTATTTCACGCTTTGGTGCTGAATTTATGATGCTCATAAACCTGAGCCTCTTAAAAAATCTCACAGTTACTTACGAGAATAATCCAATATAAATTACAACGCTTCCTTTCCTTTCATAATTTTATTTTTATTCATTTTTCCTTTATCTCTCTCCCTCTGTCGTATCTTTTGTTATTTCTTTTAATTCTGTTCTCAGAAAGCTCGGTCTATCTATCGATCTATTTCGTTCTCAATCGTTTTTCCGCGTAATCATATTGGAAAGATTAATTCCGAATTGATTCAAAGGGGAATACGGCAGCATCCTCCTGACGCGTATGACGTCAAGTTCCTCGAATGCCACCGCGTGGGCGTAACGTGCATTTCTATTTGGATAACCGCAGTTCTCTTATCTCGGAACCAAGTATGACGTGCGGAGTCGTTCCCGGAAAACTTTGCTTTTCGCCTTGACATCCATTCCGTTGGCTTCGAGGAAATTTCGAGCGGAAAATCGATCACGCGACAAAACAATATTGAGCCTTGACCGCGCGCGAACCATATTCGGCCTCGTGAAAGAATGGCGTACGAGCGACAAAATAAATGGGAATAAAATAACGAATAAAAAATGGAAAAAATAAGTGGAAAAAATAAATTTTTTTTAAACAAAAAAAAAAGAATTAGAGAAACAAATAAGGAAGGAAATGAAGAATGAGCGTAAAATAAATGACGACAAATGAAAAACAAACATAAGGAAAGCAGAAAACAAACGCGGAGTAAATTGAAAACAAATGAAGAATAAACGGAGAATAGTCGAAGAACAAATGGAGAACAAGTGGAAAACGAATGCGGAACGCAAGGAAAAAAAACAGAAGGGGAAAAAAATCGATGGAAAAGAACCATAAAGAATGAACAAGTGAAGAGTCAATGAAACGTAAATGGGGAACAACTGCGGAACAACTGGAGAACCAGATACAAGATAAGCGGTATGAATAAGCAAATCATATCAGATGAAATAAATATTAAGCTTGCAGACCTGCACGCTAGAATCTACCAAGTTACCAAGACTAGTGCTCAGCGTGTATATCTCAATTAAGAAGTTTAAACTTTAAATTGGTACGATTTCTCCACTTAACACCCCAGTTGCGTGTTATTTTGTTTTCTCGCCAAAGTTACCCGCCAAAGTTACTACGTGAGTCAGCGAGGCAAGCACAGGATTTCAATGTGTGAGGAAATGGAGAGTTAATATCAAAGACGTTGGGAGAAAAAAAGAGATGTTAACACTTGATTACTGATTAAGTAGGAAGGTTTGATATCCCACGGATTCGCGATGTCAGATAAATTGCTGAACCGATCACTTAAAATCGTACCTCATTGATATTTTATAGTTTGTATTAATATAAGCAACATTTAATGATAAAAATATAAAGTAAATAAGTAACATAGACCAAAATTTAATAGATTACATCCTATTTTGTGCTAACTTTAAAGTAACAATTAATGTTCATTTTTTATCAATTTATATAGATGGTAATAATATAATCGAGTACAAGTTTGTACTGAATTTTATTTGCATAAAAAATTATAGAATATTTTTAAAATATTTTATATACATATATTTGCAGTTATTATAAAAATTGAATTAATATTTTTATAAATATCAAGTTTTCTAAATTTTACTACTACAAATTTCATTACAATATATAATTAATAATAAGATACGTAACAATAGTAAAATTAATAATTAAAATAAATAAAAATGTTAATTGCAAAAATAAATTGAAACCAATTTTATTTTGACGCCCTTATCTTTTCATTATTGTCATTTATTAAATATTGTTTCTTCAATTTATTAATAAAATATTAATATTATTAAAATTATTAAACAAAATAAGTATTATACATAGTTGTTGGTATCTTAAATTTGATATTTTCAACGGTAATACAATTAAAAAAATATAATTTAGACTTTTACATGTTGTTTATAATAAATTAATTTATTGAAGCTAGTGAAAGCTTAAACATTATAGTATTGAGTGCCTGAAACGTCAAAGTCCAATTTCCATTTGTTTCTCAAATGGGAAATGTAAGAAGAAAAAAAATTTATAATAAGTGGTACGCATTTGGCAACCCTCCCCTATCCTTGAGCTTGCCTTGTACGGCACGGCGTGACGGGCGGAATAAAAATTTGACGTTGCTCGGAAGTCCGACGCGAATTCAATCTCCACGACACGGGGCCAATTTGTTTAACCACCGGCTGTCCCCTCGCATCTGACAAAATTGACCGTCTCGACCCACCCTCTACGTTCTCCTCCGTAACCTTTCCCATGCCACGATATACTAATTCGACTCTTCGGCCCAGCCTTCCGCGCGATTACCCTCGTCCGCGAGAGAGAGAGAGAGAGAGTGCCCCTTAAATTTGGGGAAGATTAAAGGGGATGAGAAAAAGGATTCTCATCGCGTCATTATCTCGATTCCTCTTGGAGATTTATTCTCGTCCCTCGTTATCGTTTTACCTATTTATCCGAGGCCCGGGTCCTGCAGGATACCCCGTTATATCCAGGATCCGAATTGTTTCGAGTAAAATAATATCGCCTTGTAAAAGTGGATTCTGGAATATATTGTGTTTCATTCACTCGCTATTAACTTGATTGTTTCGAAGCTTCGGATTGGTACGCGCGTTAATATAATGCGACGTATAAATAATAATAATAATAAATAATTGAATGTAATATGGGTATTACTTTAATATTTATGAAATATTTAATTATCGTCATTATTCATATCGTCGTCATTTCAATATCGCAGCAATATTATTATTACGCTTAACACACTCAGTCAACGGTTATTGAATATTACGTTAACGTTTATCGCTGTCGCGTTCCACTTCCCACTCTTCCCCCTCATATTACTTCAATACGTAATGAAGAATTAATATTAATAATATTAAAATCTCGTGCTTGTTGTATAATAATGAAAAGCTGAAAAGATATTTTATTTTCAAAATAATCGAAGTAATCGACGATAAAACCTCTCTTTTTCTCGTTGCGGCAACAATAAACCCTAGTATTATTTTTGCTGATTACTATTAATAATGCAAAAACCGAAATTAATTCGGTTAATATTTGCGATTCTTTCGTGAGGGAAGAAGAGGCAAGGATGCCAACAGCAAGAGAAATAGAAGTGGTACAATTACAATAAGAGGGCCGAGCGCACTTTTTATCGCCCGATGCAGCGGTAACAAAGAACGAAGAAGTGCACTTGGCGCGACATCGGTTAAAGCAGCGGCTCTCAAATTTCGTTTCAGTCAAAAGAAAATTTCCAGATTCCGATTAAAAAGTCTTATTTCAACTAAAATTACAATCGATGCTTGATCTTAATGCACACTTTTGGTAAATAATAATAAAAATTATGCTTTTTAATTTTCATTTAAAAGTTTATGTAATAACCACAAAATTATTAGGAATGTATGAAAAGACTTTACCTATAAAAGAGGCCACTAAAAAATAATGTTTTTACTCGAAACTAAGTAAAATATCTGTACACATTTGGTTGACATTACTGTGTTTTTATTTGTGCCAAATAAATATATTGCTACAAAAGCAAATTTGTTGAGATTGACACAAACAATTTTTGGTTGCAATTACTAAACGTTCAGTTGATTTATTAAACTCCTTTTTAGTTGATTATTAAAACTCTTCAAAAGTAAATAGTAATACTGCTGTTTGATCTGAACTTACAATGGAAGTGAATTCTCTCTGCTGTGCTGTGCAACTATATATATCCTATAAATTTCTCAATCATACTACATTCGTTTTGCAGACCACATTAGAGAGATAATAATATTCCTTTGTTTGAGGCATATATGAAAGTATTCTTTAACCAAATATTACTTGTAAGAACGACTATGAAAACTGTACAAGTAGCAAACCAAAAAAACATTAAATAACATTTAGAAATGTTGATTTAATATATTTGTTAATGTCTTAAAATAATATTGTATAAACAAAGACCATTTCAAAGAGATACATAATTTTTTCAAGACTCTGTTGAAATGATTGGAAAACATTACTTCCAAGTGGCGGTTCACAGTTCGTTCATATTAATGTTATCAATATAAGTATCATTGAATATCGTAATAACATAGTAATCATAATTTTATGATTACTGGACAGATCTCAACAACTGTATGCAATATGTAATATCAATATAACATAAATTCACATTTTCTTTCCAAACATAGAGAACATTGTTGTAACACCTATTGTATTAATTTTTTTCGTGGTCATCTGTACGTAATCAAAAGAAATGTTTACATCGACGTCTTTTTATAATAAAATTCATTAAAAATTAAATATTAAAATGCGATTGTTCTCCAAAGATTTTCGAGGATGGAGAACCCATGGATTAAAAGATCAACCTGGACAGTTCCATCGTGGGCTCTCTAAAGGATAGGACATAGACCAATCGCCGTCGCTTTTCGAACGCTATTTATTGAGACATCAGAGCCGGTTGGAGAGGAAGATTAAAATAATATTTCCTTTTTGCGGCGAGAGAAAGAATCGATCGAGCCCACTCCCATCGAGAGTCCATCGCGGTCCGCCGCGTTTGATAAGACCTTTCATTTATTGTCGCAGAAAACGCCTTTATTATTGCGAATCGCACGCTGAGATAATTGCTCCTCGATGACGGAAAATTGCCAATGTTTCAATTTACCTCGATCGATCTATGTTTTTGTTTCGACACCGTCATATTAAGGATACAAGAATTCATTATTTGAAGTTCAATTAAAGGATTTCCTGTTAAAAAAAACAAATCCATTTTTAAAGAAACTTGGTTTGTGGTGTCAAATTATTCTGTTTCAAAAACGGCACATTATAAACAATTTTATTACAATAAAAAGAATGGAAAATACGTATAAATGTAATGAGATAAACATACAATTTTTACAAAAATTAAAATCCATTTTTATTTGTTTAAATAAATGTGTAAAATATTAATTAAAAGTTTATTATACTTATTGTATGTTCGGAGAAAAATTATTATATTTATTATAAAGAAAATCATAATAGAATATTTTTACAACGAACAATTAAATAAAAAACAAAAAAATTATTATTTTACATCAAATAATATTAAATAAAATTGCTTCTTTACTTTTGCCATTATTAATGTTATAAGAGATAAAGTATTATTATTAATGTAAAATATCATTATTAATGTTATAATAAAAGATTGATATAAAATATTATGGAACGGATAGAGCAAATATACAAAACTTCCGCAGGAGTCAAACAAGTCGAGAAGTTTCTTATTTTTTTTTAAATAAATTTTAACAATATTAATCAAACTTACAACTTATATCTATTATATGTTCGGAGAAAAATTTCCACATTTGCACAACAAACGATTTAAAGAAAATTTTTTAGTTTTCTAAGAACTAAACTTTTTAGGCTTGTTTTTTATTATAAGAAATCCTTCAATTATTTCGTACATTTGCATTCTTACTTATAATACTGAATTAACGCACTCAAGACTTTTAAGAAATTTGAAAATCAAAAAAACTTAAAATCCGGCACACGTAAGATCGTAAAAAACCCCGCTGAGATAAAGTACAACCTACATTCTAATATGAGAGAGAAAATAAATAACTGGATAATATGATAAAAGGTACCGATAAAAATGCTAATGTAATAACTGACGATCTCAGATTAAGTTAATCGCGTTTCGCAGAAGCTCACGTTCGATATGAAATGCAATCGCAAGTTGATGTTATTTCCGCCGAGCTCTCTCTCTTCGATCTATTCGAATGTACTCCGGTTTACTCTGCGTTGTTTCTTCTCGCCGAAAGGGTTAAGGTCGCGATCGACGTCTCGCGTGGTTCGACCCGGCAATAAATAACATGCATACCGTCCGACAGGTCTATTTGCGGACTACATTTCAGCAAAGCGTTGCAGCTTCAATCGATCGCGTTTCGGCATTGTCGACGAGCTTCCCGGAAATCGGTCGTGCCGCAGCCGCTGCAGTTGGCGATGCTGCCAAACTACATTCTGGGGACCAAATTGAACCTGAACTACTCCGTGGACGTCACAAGAACTTCGGTATCTACGCCGACGGGCACTTTATAACGTTTCTCGTAAACGGTAACATTGTATATTAAAGACAATAACCAATTGTAATGACAAAATAATTAGAAAAATTGTTCTAGATTTTAATAATAATATTTGATGTTTTTAGTAAAATAATAAAATAATGTGTTTCAATAATCTTTATCTTCTTTTCATGGACACACGTCGCTAAAACATTTTTTTCACTCACAATTATAAACTAGGAAAAAACTGTAGCTCCAGAAAAAGTTATTAGTTGAGAATTTTTTAACAAATATTTTGTTTTATGTAACGAAAAATTTCGTTGCTTCTGCGAAATACACGGAGATAAAATATTTGTTTACACTAAACCAAATAATTTTGTATGGTAAAATTTCAAATAAAGATATTTAGTTAGTTTAATTATTTATAAGCAAATATTTTTCTTATTTACGTCGCACACAGAGCAAGCAACTTAATCTGTTGTTACATAAAACAAAATATTTGACTCTGCCAACACCTTTTATTGTTAGCACTGAAATTTTTTTCCTATTATATTATATGTATGCTACAAAAAGTTTGCCATGAGTTTCGCTCTTTACATATTTTGTACATTTCACGTGACGCACTCTTTCTTTTACTTCTTTTCGGTCGAAAAGAAAAATACACGCGTTGGTCGACGAGGAAGAGGCGGATCAATAAAACGCAACGTTACAATTTTAATAACTTTTACACTGGATTACACGAGGGCGGCGCGAAATTTTAATAGTAATAATAAGACGCGGGCGGTAAAGGTGCAGTTTATAAGAGCGCGCGGAAATTGCTTAAAAATATTATGACAAAAGTTGCCGTGTGAAAGTTCACGGCGATCTCCAGAGAGAAAGAGAGAGAGAGAGAGAGAGAGAGACTCCGAGGCGGTTCGTCGCGCTCGCAGGAGAAAGGTTGTAGCAGTAACACGTCGCATCTCCTGCGACTTTTTCTTCATTGTCGTCCTATTTTTTTTCCTTTTTTCCCCCTCTAATCGATTCCACGAAGAGAAAAGTGGAAGATTGGACTGCCAGGTAGCCGCTTCAAAATCGATCCGCAGTAAGTAACTAGAGATTGCTGTCTCTCTCTCCTTCTCTCACGTCTCCGCCCACCCATACCGCAAGGTTTTCTCTATTTGCTTCTGGAAGAGTGCAAGGGTGCATTATCCCCTCTCTCTCTCTCTCTCTCTCTCTCTCTCTCTCTCTCTCTCTCATTTTTTTACCGCTATTCACGGCAGGTCGGCAGAGTTATAATTTCGGCGAGCTCAATTTTCCGTCGCGGCGCGACGGGAACGGACCTCGCGTCGCGATTGTCGCCGCGTTTATTTCGATCGTCGCGGATAAATATAGGGATATAGACTTTCGGCGTGACTGACCGCCCGAGAGAGAAAAAAAACCCGTCTCAAAATTGGAGACCTCGGGCTAAATTGCACCGGCCGCCCTTCGTATTCGCGAACAGCCGGACGGGCGAATCGTGCGTGGAGTTTTTTCTCATTTGCGGCAGCCATTCTCGATTTCGCGAAACACCGATATTCTTTCGTGAATTGCAAGCAAGTGTTGAACGAGGAAAAATGGATGAAATTCCTTCCCTAACAGCCTTTTCTGTGTTTGAATAAAAAAATAGTATGTATTTCAAAAAAAGGGAAGAAAGAAAAGAAAGAAAGAAGATGCACTGTAACAGAATTACACGTCAAATTACTACTATTGTAGTGTACAATTTTACACGTACGAATACACAGAAAAAAAAAGAATATTGTTTTGATAATATCTATTTCAAAACGGCAAATCTTAAAATGAGATTATATTGCGTCAAATCAAAAATATTTACTTGAATAAAGATTTATTTTAAGATTTTATATAGTTTAACCAAACAAATATTCTTGTTATTCAAGAATAATTTTCTTAAATAAAAAAGGGAAAATGTTGAATAGAAAATACTACGTGTTTAAATCGAAGATTATAATTTTCGTAGAATGAAATTATCAAAATAATTATATTACATTCTTAAAATAACACTTATAGTATTGAAATAAGATTATAATATTTTGAAATTCAAGATTTTCAAATTCTTCTAAGATTATATGTATATATATATATATTGTTGCTTATATATGAAACAATGATCGCGTTAATTTGAATATAAGTTTCAATTTGAGAGTAATTTTTTTCTGTGTAAAGTTACAACTTAGAGATAGAATTGTATTTAAGTCCGAGGTGCCACTTTTCACTATCAATTTAATATTACGACATTACTATTCTTGGTCTACCTAGAACTTGAAGATGTATATAAAATCACATAAGAAATATTATCGCGAACGATAAAATTAAAACTGCCAGAACAAAATAAATTATTTATGCTTATTATCCATGCAAAAGAGGTATATAATAATACTGCTGTCAATTTTAATGCTGTAGCATAATAGCAATCTCATACCTATTTTCGTTTAATTCCAATAATCAGGTCACAAATCAAATTCCGTTGAAAAGCAATTGTTATTTCAGGTTGATTCAATTAATGAAGAAGCGAAGTTGACAAAAGCGTTCAATTTGTTAATACTCTTGAATTATTATAAGAAACAGCGTCTTCCGTGTCGCAAAACATTCATCATGCCGTTTTCGCGGAGCACAAAAAGATACAAATGGAAGGTCGGGAAATTATGCATCTCGCCACCGAAATAAAGTCGAGGACCCTAAATTCTTGGACGCTCGAGCGTGGGAGGATTAATTATCCCCGGCGGAGACTTAGAACCCGGAAGAATTCGCGGCACCGATGACCCGTGTGTTTCGTGCCGTCGTTGAATTAATTAGTCGGAAAGAAGAGCGAGCGGAAGGAGAAAAAAAAAACCGACGTTCCGAGAAGACAACAGAGGGGGAAGCCGCTGCTAGAGAAGAGTGTGCCACCGGCTTAATGGGCCGTCCACTTGGTAATTGCGTGAGCGCTCATCAGCGAAAGGTGGAAGGTTAAAAAGAGCCGATCGCGTGCGCGAATCCGCGAATTCTGACATTTCGGACAGCTGAGACAGACAGCCGGGAGTCGGTCACCGATTCCGTTCTGGTTTTCTAAATCTGTGGCAGCCGCTAAAACTGTCAGATGCGGAAGCATTATAGAAAGAATAGCAACGTGGATATTATATTTACACAATCAATAATGGACGAAGTGAAACGGTTTGCTTTAACAACGCGCCCTGACACAACAAAAATAAATAAGGCTGACAGGACTCGTGTAAGTCGCGAATTATATACGTGTACTATCAGTGAAATTGATACCATTGACTGAATTTCGATCTATAAATAAATGTCACGCTAGAGAAGAAGATAATATTACGTATTGTAGGGATAAAAGGTTAGGTGATGGTAACTTGATTGTTGAAACTATAAGATAATACTTTGTACATGTAAAAAATTTGTAACAATTACACAATTTGTAATAAAAATACATACAATTTTGTAGTATTTTTTTTATTTCCAATTGTGTGCAAATATAATTTTTTAATATATTTGCACAATTAAAGATAAAAATATTTTAAAATTGTATGTATTTCCTTCAACTAAAAAGATCAATTATTAATAAAGTTATTATACAAAATGTAAATGGAGAACTGTAACAATCTACCGTCCCCTCCGTAAAATCCAGAGTCGGTTCGCGAATCAAGTCCTTCCTTCCTCCTCTCCTTTTCCTTCCTCCCTCGCGTCCTCGTCTCTCCCGCCGCCGGATCGTCGAACCGCGACATGCAATTTTCCCGGCTTCACACCCGTGTCGCGCGGAAACCGCGGTGGAACGGAATTTCCGGTCGCGCAAGAAGCCGCGCGCAAACATCGCCATTAAACTCGCGCCGTGCAAAAACCTGCGTCTCTCTTTCTCTCTCCGGCCTCCCCTTCTTCCCTTGCTACACCCCCTCGACATCGGCTGCGCAACCCCGTCTCCGTTGCGCTGTCACTTTCTCCTTCTCTTCCCCTCCCCTGCTCCGTTCGCCTCCGTTCGACCGCGAAGCGGATCTGCTGCACGCTCGACCGGCCGCAGTTGCGAGATCGCGGGGAGAAAGAAAGAAGGAGAGGAGGAGGACAAGTGCGATCCTCTCGCGATGGGAAAACGAGATCGGGAGAGATCACGCGGCGGCGGTGGTTACGACACGGCGCGCAGGACGAGAAGGAGGAAAGAAGGGAAGGAGAGGGAGGGAGGAGAAAAGGGGGACCGGGGTAAATTGCGCGGCGCGGACGGAAAAGTGACGTCGTTAATTGGAGCGCGATGCCGGGGCTCAGTAATTGCGTGCGCGTTTCGCTTTGTTCTCGCGTGAGAAACATGGACATATCTTGATGGCTTCGCGAAACAGAGGACGGGACACACGTCACGGAGGACAGAGGAAGACAATATTCGCAACTTTCACGGTATACGTCAACGGTGGAGGGGTGGGCCGGTTTGGAAATCTGGAACATTCGATGATCGGAACTGAACGGATTACGAATATTACGATTGCGGCGTAATATCGCGGAAACGCCGGCGCGGCGAAGTAAACAAAAATTAAATAGGATCAAACAGCGAGCACTAAATAGGATTAATAAAAATTTATTTCGCGCTAGTCAGGGAGGCAGTTTATATAAAATATTAAATGAGAAAAGAGAGAAAGGGAGAGAAACTAAGATTTCCCTCTACAAAATAATTTCTCAGAGGATTAAGTTTGCATTATTAATTTTATAATTATATGTCGCGTAAAAACCGCTTTAATAATTTTATATTATATATGAGTATAATTAATTGACTAGATTTTAGAAGACAATTATAGACAACCGATGTGGGGAAGAATCTTTCTGGCAGATAAAATATTTCTAAAATTATATGCATACATTAAAACTATTAATACATTATTATATTAATAGTTTTAATAAAATGTATATGTATAATTTCAGAAAGATTTTATCCGCGAGAAAGATTCTTTCTCATCCGTCGTTCGTAGGGATGTCCTGCGTTTCTTTCTTTTTCTTCGTGTCCGCTCGTAAAAAGCGGAGATCAGAGGCCTCTCGCGCTTTATCCATTTAACTCGATTGCGCGGCGGAAGAGACGGACAAAACCTATCTCAGTTTATCCGGAAGCTGTCGGAAGCGGCCAACTTGAGTGTTTTAATGAAAAATCTCCATTGCGCCCCGTCTCGCGAACGACGCGAGTGTCGTCGGCCTGTGCCCGTTCACTCTCTTCGTGCTTTTTCTCTTATTTCACACCGAATAAGAATTTTCGCCGCGGAGGGACAAACGATTATTCCGGACGCGGGAAAAAAAGAGGGAGCGACAGCTCTTCCTTGACGAAGAGAGAGAAATTCCGCGTAGCAAGGATAAACGATCGCTTTTCAGTCCTCACCCCGGAAAAACCGAGGGGAGAGAAAAACGCCGTTGAAAATCTCGTGAAAATCTGGCGATTGTCCGTTTTCCACTGATGAGAAATAGCGTGGGAAAAGTGCTGCAATGTATCGAGGCATTAAGGGCATTTCTGCGATAAAAGATAAAGCTTTTGGAATAAATAAAACGTTATTTATTACCTATAACAGTGGCAAAGGTTTTAACCAACGTACAGTAGAAACAGTTAAATTAAATTGAAGGATTTCCTGCAAAAACCAAACAAATCCAGAAAGTTAAATTCTCGAGAAATCAAAACTGCAGGCCTTCAACTGTTCTTTATATAAATATGCAATTTTTCAGTATGATATACGTATGATAAGTATAAGAACAAACTTATAGGCTTTGATTAATATTTTGAGAAACAAACTTAAAACAAAAAAATAAAAAATCCCTAGATTGTTTGATTTTGGCAACAGTTTTATATTTATTTCAATCCATGATTTAATTTAAAAAAATAAAAGAGAAATGGAAAATAATATATATTTTTAAATATAAATCATAATATATGTTATTTTCCTAAATTCGAAAATATATACAATAAAAATAAAATTTTTTATCAATATTCTGTAAAGATATATTCGTAAAATAATATATGAGAAGTTTTTTGGGTTTTGCAGAAATTTTATATTTGCTATTTATTTTATTACTTTATATTTCCTTGTTTTTTTTCCTTTAATTCTTGTTGGAACATAATTATTCACAATATGACATTACTGACAGATAATGATTTAACATCAATAAGATTTTAAAAAATTGGACTTGTTTGGTTTTGCAAAAAACGCTTCAATTATTAAATTAAATATTAATGTTTGTATAATTTAAACAGCGTACAAGGCAGATATAAGATTCAACGTCCAATATAAACAAAGATAAAATTTATAAGTACGAATATCAACACTAAAAGACATTCTCGCAATTTGTGGCGCAATTTTAGCGAGGTATCATGAGATATGGAGGTTTGTCAAAGCCTACAAACACGGCGAGTTCCCGGAATATGAAAGAGTCGCGAGATTCTTTGGACACGCAGAAATAAACGCAGCGGTCGCGGCTTTCGATTAAAATCGCCTCTATCGGCGAACAATCCTTCGACAGGGGAGAACGAATGGAGGAGATTCCGTCTCGAGTTATAAAGATTTCGTCGTCTGATTTTCAGCCCCGTCCATTTTTTCGCATGCAGAGACGTCGGGCGGAAAGCAGGGACGGTAAGGCGGAAATCCTTCTTTCAGCCGGCTATGGGTGAAAGTGAGGAATGGCGTAGTCGGACGAAGGGAGCTTTCGGGCTTAACGCCACACCTCGCGCGCGATGGACGCGACGGATCCGCGCGTACGCGCGATCGAACGGCTTAGGATTAACCCCGGAGGGTACCAAGTACCGAAAACTCGGATCGTACATGCGGCTAAAGCTCCGGACGTCGAGGAATCCGACTTCCCTCCGGAAAAAAAGAGGGTAATTGAGATAGCGAGGATTTGCGAACACCTTCGAAGGTACGGAACTAACTTCGAGATCATAGGCTTCAGTTTAAACTAACTGGAGCTTTTGGAGAAACTCTCTAGGTTTTAAAATTTTCCAAGATTTATTTTTCTTTATTATAGGATTTACTTATTTCCAGGATTATTTCAAGGATTTAGCGTCTAAAGCACCTAGAGGGAGTAAAGAAGGAGACAAATTGTAACCTTTGCTTAAACAAAGTTATCATTCCGAAGATTTAATTACAGATTGAGCATTCGTATTGAAATGCATTTTGTGTAATATATGATATACATGTGCAAATCATAAATTTCAAATACATTTTATAGCAATCGTCAATAATATAATAGATAGAGAAAATGGAGATGTTACAACTTTTTCCATTTACATTTTTTACAATAACTTATTGATAATCAATATTTTAAATTGCAAATTTAACGACTGCACTCGTCAGAATTGTTCAATAAATTTTAAATTCAAAGTTATGAAATACTTATTAATTAAGATGTTAATTACATAAAAATATGACGACACATATAATGGCTCTAAGAAAGACAAGAACTGTAAGGGTGTAACTGTCCACAAAAAATAGATTTTGAAATTTGATTTTGTTTAAAAAAACAATGAGTCGTTATAAAATTATATGTTTATTCAAAATGAAATAAAAATAGTGGAATACATGTAAATCTATGTACGTACACATAACATTTCCAGATATAGACTGCAGTATTGGAAATCTATAATACGTGTAATATAAACTGTAGATTAGCGGGGTAAAACTGTAATCAATTTATCGAATAACTACTTTGGTGTGAAAACTTTGAAAAAGAACCTGCATTAGACCTATTGAAGCGTTAGGACATTTAAAAAACTTTCTAAACAAATAATTTCATAAATAATAATTAGAATTCATTATCTGATAACAGTTTTTTTTCGAATGACTATTATATTTATAAGATGCCCTCTAATAAATCTTTTATAATACAAATATAAAAATCTAAAAACTTATTTTTTTTTCAATTTATAGACATTTTATTTGCAAGCTCTGTTTGTCGTTTAAGTTTTTTAAGCTTAAACATTTCACGCGTTTCTATACATTTGCAATTAATTTCAAATACATTTATAATATTCTTAATATATATGACATACCATATTACTTTTAAATAGCTTGCACAGCAAGAAATGTGGACACCAAGCGTCGACGTCTTAGCATTATCACTTAATTATCATTTAATTATTACTTTTTTAGTCCGAGAGAATCCGGTCGGTGGGAGGGGGGTCTACATAGAATCGCTCGCACTTTAACTACTTCCTCGGTAAAAAGAAGTCAAACTTCGCCAAGAAGCGCCATTAATCGGCGTCTCGCGGAAAGCCGTGGCGAAGCAAAAGCCGCCTTTTCGCGTCACGCGAACTCCGCCATCTGATTTTCCCCGCAGCGTCCATTTTTCCAGCAGATGGATCGGCGAGGGACACAGAGAAAGGAGGAAGCGGAGAATGCGAGGTGAGGGTGAAGAGAAGTGTGGGGGAGGGGGGAAGAAGGAAAACGGAAATCCTTCTTTTAGCTCGGTGTACCCGCGGTGAAGAATGACGGTGAGCTTTAGAGCTTAAAGCTCACCGCGTTCCTCCGGACGCTTCTGCCGCCGTCGTTCTGGAAGAAGAGAACGAGGAGAGGAAGAGAAGGGTTTAGAGGGAAGGGAGAGATGGTTTGGCAGATCCTTCCGGATCCTTTTAAGGCACTCCGACACATACGCGGTTATGAGTTCCAGGTGCACGTGAGACCGCGAAATACTGCGAGTTCTTCTTCGGGGGACCGAGCTTATTCATCCGCGAGATACCTCTGAAAAATTATACAGGGTGTACTCCCCACCCCTTTGCCTCCCCCAACGTCAACGCTCGATGCAGCAGTTTTTTCCGTGACGCACAGCCGATTTATTCTTGTCGAGAAGAATGCGATGCACGAGAGACAGAGAGAGAGAGACAAAATTCTCGAATAATCGGGGCGAAGTGATCGAAAGTAAACCCATCGCCACGGAGTTTATACGCCGTGAGAAGAGACGTAATAAGATCTTCGATTAGCTTCAGGCACACATCTTGTTTTAACAGCGGGGATCGTGTTACCGGAATTGGCAGATTCGAACACCAACAAGCCGCTCCCGGCGATCGAATGTATCCTTGTTTCATTTAGAATGCTACGCTCTCGTTGGAGTTGGAGAGTCTCTCTCTCTCCCTCTCTCGGAGAATTTGCTGATAGAATTTGCATATCCATTCTGAACAGCGCAATTCCCAGTTTCGTTCATCTCTCCCCGGTATTATTGTTGACCCAAGACGTTGCCGAATATAATTCGATAACAGTAACACGATCCACTATACAACCCTTTCCTTTTAGCCGTCTCGCGGCTACCATTATTCCCAGGTCAAAATATCATCGGATAATATTTACATTTATAATCCCACATCAGCTCGCTCGCTGCATACATTTCAGCCGGAATACAAATTTCTGCCGTTTAGCTTTCTTATTATTAGATCTGGCTTTATGAATTTGTATTAACGTAAATTTGCATTAACAGCAATTTGAAACTTTCTCCCTTGAAATTACTATTGCCTAGGATTACCATTGAATGCGGTAACAGTAATGGTAGCAATAGAAGTGGAGAACTAAATTAATCCCTAAATGTACACCGGAAAAAATAGTTGCAGTAACCACAATATCACTATAATTTATAGTCATTTTTAAAACCAACTATATTTTTATAATTACTTAACAATACAAATTATAGTTTGATTAAATTATAATATTAAAGTTCTCATAATCGTAATATTGGTCTATACAACTTATGATATATGTAGTTGCCATAATGGGGATTTGAGTATAACAAATTGTATCATAAAACAACCACTGTAAGCAAATGATTGTTATTACCAATATTGTAATAATAATCCATTTTTATTTCTTAATACAGCCTTAGTTTCTTGGGACCTGATATAGTCTCAGATTTCCTTGGCGTAGATTTCGGAAAATATATGGTCTTGGCAAGGGTACTCTCGACGGTTTGCCATTATCTTCCGAGAAAGAACCGTCAATTAAAAAAAAAATCTAATATATTCCTGGGGTGGATCTGGGGGTCTGTTGCTTTTAAGTATTGTAAACGTTAAAAGAAATTTAAATTTGTCGAGTTCCTTAAACTCTTCATTGTGGACAAAAATTTTATAGATGGAGTTTCAAAGGTTATATAAAATGATATACATTTATATTATTAAAAAATTCGAAACAATATTATAAAAACTACTTTATTACATGACAGAAGATATTTTTAATTTGTACTTATATTTTTAAAGTTTCACATTTTTTAATTTCTGTTAAAATAATAAAACGCAAAAACAAAATAGCACGTCGGTATACCTTCCTCTATATTAAAAAAATCTCAAAATCCAAAACCAAAATTGAAAATCTCAAATCTAAATTAAAAGTCTCAAGGGAAAGAAATGTAAGTAAGAATCATCTACCTAATTCTTATACCAAAAATGAAGATCCCCAAAAGAAACTGCTGAGATTAAAACGCCCGGTATATCCCTGAATATTCCGAGTATTCGCTATATTAGCGCCTCGAGATACCCGACGAAACTTCACGTCTGATCTACAAAGGGATCATAACACCGCAGAAACTCGTTGCTAAACACGGAACAATGTTACACGCGCGCGCGCGCGCAAGTTGCTGATCGCGCGCGCGGACGGAACTTCGCTGTGCAACTCTAATTCGCGAATTTAGCGCGCACCTCTCTCCGCTAAACAAGGGCGAGAGGGGATTCATAACCCAGGCCGCGTATAAGCCCGCATAAATGCGTTTCCCTGATTCCGCCATATTTCCTCCGCAAAGGCCGATTAAATCACCGCGGTCGTGTTGCGCAACGCATTAAACGCGTCCAACGAACCCGACTGTAGCCTTATAGGGGCGCGCGAAGCATAGGACCGGCGGAAAACTTTTTTCTCCCCCCCCCAATTCCACACATATGCGGGGATGCACGGGACAGAATGCAAGGGAGTGGGGTGAGATAATCCGTTTTTGCTTTTGAAAGAAACACGCGGCGAACGTAAATGAATTACCACTTCCGCGTTGCGTCGCGATAAACTCCGCCGCGAATTTCAGTTTTTTTTTTTCCTTTCTTTCTACCTTCACAGCGAAGTTATCCTCGACTTGATTAAACGTCGAGTGATAGTTACGAGGGTCGTGCATGCGGTGCGCCACTCGCGAAGTACGAAAAAGACAAAAAAGATAAACGTGAAAGAGGAAAGAGAGATAAATTCTCGATAATAAATGATGAAAAAGAAGTAGAACAATGGTTAAAATTTTTGCACGGATTCTCGACTTTTTCTGCGTGCAAGTTCTTCATACAAGGTCTCAGCAACAGAATTTGTAGCAACACAAAGCTAAGATAGTTAAATTTTTGTGAGAATTTACGATGATTTAATTATATATTTTTACAACTATTTAATTTTATATACTTTATTACGTACTTAAAATAAATACACAGAGAGAAAGATTTCTTTAAATTTAATAAACCGTTTTGTTCGACTATTTCAAAGCATATATCTTTGTTTCTAATAAATTTTATTAAATCTAAAAAAATCTGTATAAATTTTATTAAAACGAAAGAAATATATGCTTTGAAATAGTCGAACAAAATTATTTATTAAAACTAAAGAAATCTTTCTCTGTGCATAATAAACATATAATAAGTATATAATAATAAATATATATTATACATACACTTAATTAAAATATAAAATATAAAATATTATTATTAACCTACAAAAATATGAAACCTTTCAATTTTCCAAAAATAAAAACTTGTAAAGCATTAAAATAAACATCCGGGCAATCTAAGATAGATGCTCGCCTTTAGTGTCCTAAACATCTGTTCATGTATTGTTTATAAAATATATACAAAAAATATTATTTTAACAAACATACATATTTCTTAAAATTTTTGTTCATACTATCAAAATATCAAACTCTAACCTAATCGTGTAACTTTTCTTAATGTTAATTTTTATAACATTTAAAATAATCACTCAGAAATATATATTGAGTATTTACGGATTACAATTAAATTTTAATGTTGTAAGAAACACGTTAATATCAAGTTTCCGTGTAAATATTCGTGTATAAAGACAAGTTTGATTACTCGGATATTTACAATACTTTACGGAATATCAAGATGAACGCGACGCGTTATTTTCGCGTAGCCGTGACACAAGTGCCGAGTTCACCGCCGACACCCCGTATAACGCGCATAACAATGTATCGGGACCATTTTTAACGGCCACTTTTTTCACCGCGCCGTTAAGAAACCGCATTCCTCGACGGATGCGTATGGGAAACCTTGCGGAGGTGCCTAATGATCTGGGGATCCGGATGGATCTACCGACGTTATCACGCGGCTTTTGCTAATTGCGTGGCCGGGATACAAGCAACGGGACATGCAAAAGGACATCGACGAGGCAGGGAGTGGATCCGGCGCGTTGGAAGGATAAATCGCCGGGAGGTCGTACAAATCGCGTTTGCCTGATAACCGAGCCGGTTCTCCCCTCGAAGAAACCACCTAATTGTTACGACGGTTGCTGTTGCAAATTGTTTCTTAGGCGAGTCGCTCGTTTCGGACGCGTAATCTGCCTTTTTGGTTTTATACAGCGCGGTCCGATTGCTAAATCTCGTGGCAAAGAAGTATAATGGGAGCCATTTTTACAGAGGGATATCGGTTTTGCAATCTTCGGGCAATCTTTAGACGATTAATTGCATTTCGCAGCGAACAAATGTAAAAGCGAATAAAGTGTGTCAATAAAAAGGCACAAAAAAATATTTCTTATTTTCCTCAATCGAATTACATATTTTTCGGAGACGCGAGTATATCTGAAATTGCAATAAATCTCAATTTCTTTTTGCTTCCTCGAGCGTTCAGTTTTCCGAGCGACAGTTTCTCATTTAAATCGAGACACTGTTTCTCTAATATCTCAAATCAAGTAACGTAAAATTGAACTTCCCGAGAGATTAAAGTCCAATTAAAATAGTTTCTCAAAATTAAATTAAACTTGAAACAGCTCTCCAACTTTCATTTGAGCGACTACCACCCCCCCCCACCCCCCTCCGCGCCATTAATAGGCAGCTTTTCGCGCGACACTCGTTATATAGGATTTCCCGTCTCGCTAATAATCGGCCCATTCGTTTCTCAAGAGTAATAGCCATTCTGTTTTAATATCGCTGAAACGCATCATAACAATCGCGTAAATATTGAATCATGGACGCGCCATTTGTCATCAATACGCCATATTATTTTCGCGTCCGCACATACGCACATCGTTCGCATCATAAATCACGGGCAACGTTGCTAGCTAAATGATATTCGCCTGCCATTGTTTACGCGCGCAGTCGACGGACCCGTCGAAATGTAACATTGGCTTGTGCATAAATATGGAAATGCTATAATATCAAATCACCCACCCCCTTCTCCCCCTGCCTCTTACCCTTCATACATCGTTCTTTATAACGTATTCTGCATCACGTTACGCTCAACGATCCGCCACGTTTGCATTACTACATCAATAATTTATCAGTAATTTGTTATCAGCGAGGTAATAGATTCCGGATATTTTTCTTGCATATTTTTCGAGCCTTTCGCCGGGGCCGACATTACAATAATGAACCCCCGGGGGTAATGCAATCTCGTGGCAACTGTTTGTTGAGCGGATCTAAAAGTCGCTGGTGCCAACGGCGTATATTGTTGCACTGAAAATTACACGGCTTTTCAGCGTTTATCCGTAAAAACATTAAAACTGTGGAGCATTCGCAGGCTGAAATTTTCAGAGGCCCGAACTTTCTGAATTTTCGAATTCAAAATCTGAAAACTTCGAAATGCCAAGCTTTTCTGAAACTTTGAGATTCAAGGCTGGAAGAACCTTTGAATCTTAAAACTTCAAGGTCTTATGAGTCTCTTTGAGTTATTCCAATCTCTTTGAAAGTCTGATCGTTAACGAACTTTGTGATTTCGAAAACATCTGAGCATCAAAGAATTGAGATGTTTAAATCTTTGGGGATTTGACTTGGGCCTTTAAAATATTCCGAATTACCCCGGAACTGTGAACCTTGAAAGTCCCAAGATTTTGAGACTTTGAGAACAATTAAGCTTAGAAACTGAAATTCCTAGGATCTGTAGAGGATCTAAGTAATAGCAATAATTATCATAATAGTTAACACCAATCATTAACATAATTAATGTTAATCAACGTAAATAATAATGAGAATTGTACAAAGAAACAACGATGTAATCAAATTAATATCCCTGCGTCATATTTATTCGTGATCCCATTGTTAAACGGCATAAAGGAGCGAAAGGGGGAGACGTAAAACGAGAGAAAAGATTGATCATCGTGTATCAGGGTGCTCCTCGGCAAAAGGAAAGTCTCGAAAGCACAAAATCCCTTCCTCGCTAAGTCCGACGACGAGTTCGTTTCGTCTTTTTACCCACGTCCTTCCGTCGTGCCATCCTCGTCGTGCCATCCTCGTCGTCCTTTTGCCTCTGTTCTGATCTCAACGGGCTAGGAGGATATTAAAAGGAAGGGAGGGGAAGGATAACGCATCTCTTCCCGAGCTGCTTTCTGCTCCTTTCTAGCTGCAATACCTTTCGAAGGAGCGATCGAAACTTGAGCGCGACAGAGCTTATTTTCGATGTTTCCGAGCAGACCAAGCTTCTTGATCTTTGTAATAAGTCGATGTACGAAACAGAGAAAGAGAGCTTTTACGTCAATAAACTCGATTTTCAAAGAAAGATTTGATATCAATGTTTGATTAATATAAATGTGTACAGAAATATAATCAATTATACAACTAATTTAAGATTTTTCCCCCCAAAAAAGAAAAACGATGTAATGATAATACACAAACAGTTCGAGATATACATATTTTAACTAATTTAAAGAATTTTTAAAAACCGACGTAAAAATCACGCGCAAGTGACTTTTTGCCGCGACGTTTCCGATATAAAATTTCGAATAATATGACACGCATTTTTTAAATATCAAATTTATCACGGCGTCAACGCGAGAAAAAATGTGTGATATTTGCGACTACATTGAAAAAAAATTCGTGGTACACCTGTGAAATGCATTTAGTAATGATATTGTTGAAATATTTGGTTGTTATAAACAAATATTGTAATAATAGTAAAATTAAAATAATATTAACAAAACATTTGATAATAATTATAAGCATTTCGTCATAATTATATTATTTTGTTATAATTATTGTAGTATGTTTAGTTGAAACTACGTTTAATTGAAACTATTTCACTAAGGTTTTGGATCATTTTAACCAAGGCTGGATTATTATAACCAAGTCTTTTTTTAGGTGTATGATTGCATAAAATAATTACAGTCAGAAATATCATTTTTATAGTAATTATTACTATAATATTGGTTGTGATAACCATATATTTATACACGGAGAGAATTGTCTCTTAACATTTACTTTCAAAATTTGGTAATTATGGAAAAATGTGTAACCTCGAGGAATTTTATTATACTTTTTAGTAGAATTTACTAAAAGTATAGTAAGATTCACTATACCTCTAGTAAAGTTTATTGAAAGTATAGTAAATTTTACTATATTTAAGAATTGTAGTAAAATTCCTTGAGATCACACATTATCCCACAATTACCAAATTTTGAGGGTAAAGTTTAAAAGAAAATTCTCTCCGTGTAGTGATTCTTACAATGATTGTTTTATAGTATAACTTACTGTATTAAAATCTCCATTTTAGTTATGGCAAACGTATCCGTGAAAGAAGTATGTTAAAACACATGGCGTACGTTACATTGCCATCCCATTATTTTTTATGTAGCTGAAGCTAGCAGCCAAAGGCAGCAGCCAAACGCCGAGCAGCGACGGCCGAAAGTCATATAGACGTTTCCAGGAGACACCATTCAATCAAACGTTAAAAATTCCCTGGTTATGAGATTTTCATTCGCGATCGTCATTAATTGTTTAGTGGTTTTTTAAATTGGTAACTAGGTTAGTCAGATAAATACAAGAAACGCTGTCTTCAAATTTCTACAAAAATATTTTTTGAAGTGTAGAACGACTTAATTGACCGTATATGAGAAATTTTTATGAAAATGCATTTTTGCAAAACATAGTTGATTACCAGAATAATGCAGCAATTTTTTTTGTAAAGTACATTACCGCTTTTTGCTGCACCCAGAACCGCCGACGAGGACGTAGCGGTTTCACGGCTCCAAACAATAAAAATTAATTTAAAAAATATTTATAACAATTAGGAAAATGCATGTCCTCTCGCGAATGATCGATCAGTCAATTGTACATTACAATAAGATATTTCCAGCCAAATTTGGTGGAAATCGTATTCTGCGTTTAGGCGTGAGGCGAGGAAAACAATAAAAATTAATTTTTTAAATGTTTATAACAATTAGGAAAATGCACGTCCTCTCGCGAATGATCGATCAGTCAATTGTACATTACAATAAGATATTTCCAGCCAAATTTGGTGGAAATCGTATTCTGCGTTTAGGCGTGAGGCGCAGAAAAGTATAAAAGTTAATTTTTTAAATGTTTATAACAATTAGGAAAATGCACGTCCTCTCGCGAATGATCGATCAGTCGATTGTGCGTTAGGACAAGGTATTTCCAGCCAAATTTGAAGGAAATCGTATTTTGCATTTAGGCACGGAAAACGATAAAAGTTAGTTGAAAAAATTTATAACAATTTGTAAATTACAAGTCTTGTCGCAAATGATCGATTATGTATTATAATGACTAAACTCTATGCAAATTTTTCCAAGTTTGTTAAAAATCTCATAATCATAATTTTTAACGTTTGATTGAATGGTGTCCCCTAGAAACGCCTATATGACGTTCGGCCCTTGCCGCTCGACGTTTGACTACTGCCTTTGGCTGCTAGCTTTAGCTACATTTATTTTTTCCGTCGCAGGACACGCTTACGGTTATTTTTTTACTACTTATATCTCTAACTTATATCCTCCCCCTCCCTTTATAACGTTAATAACTACGGCGCAAAGTTTGACTATCTTGTGTCTATCTTGTTAAACTTCAAAACTTCACGTGACATCAAGAACGAGGCTCCGCCCTACTCTACACAATAAAGCCTTTACGGCACGTAATCCCGTGGATGTCTTACGCGTCCTGAAAATGTTTCCGGGTCAATTACGGTGAAAAGCGAGCGGGCCAATGACGAAAACCCAACGGTGACGGAGGGACATCGATCCCGCCTATTATGATGAGTCTTCGCGCTGCGAAGTTCCCGCCCGATTTCTCACTCAATTATCGGGCGATCGACGGTGACAGATGTGACGCGACATAATCGCATTCCGCAATTTCGAGTTCACCCCCGAGAGAAGTCGCCCCGCCCCTTCCACCCCTTCGATAACTCGTCTCCCGACGACGGTCGCTCTCGTCCGTGAGACGTCCAACTTTCGACCCCGGATAAAGCGAGTTTCCGGAAGCGCGCAACGTGAGGTCCTCTCTCTCTCTCTCTCTTTCTCTCTCTCTCGACGGCGCCTGGCTCCTCGAGAGGAAACTGCACACTTCACTCGTCGTCGACACGGTCGGCCGCCGATTATCGATATCGAGAGGAAAACGCGAGAAAAGCTGGGAAAGAAGTTTAAAAACTCTTCACGCTTCTACTACCACTACTACTATTATTATTATTATCATTATTATTATTATTGATATTATTTCTGCTGCTGTCGATTGCCATTATTATTATCGTTATTATTATTGCGTTCGTAATACGTTATTATCGTTTCTCTTTCACTTCCTCGTTAAACGCTTTCACAGGAATTCGATGATTATCCTCTATTTTTTTCCTACCCGCCCGTCCCGGGTGACGGCTAGCCGTCGCTCTCGGGAACGCACCGCGCGGCCGCTATTTCGCGGATAGTTTTGTCCTTACAAGGAATCCCCCGTAGCCGTCCACCGCCGCCGCCATTTTGACGGCGGCTGACTAGTTTCGCTCGTTTCGGAAGTTCTTCGCTTGAGTTATTGCGAGTTCTCGAAGCGTTCGCGTTCCGCGGGCACCGGAATGCAATTATGTTGCATCACCGACCTCCGCGTGCCCGCTCGTTAGTCGATAATTGCATGGGAAATCCTGGAAAAGCTCCTTAGAAGAATCTCGTGTGCGCGCGCGCGCGCGCGCGCAAGGCGACCGAGTCTATTTTCAGTGTGCCCCGCGACACTCTAATCGGGTTCTAGGTAATAATTAGCGATGCTGTAATGCGCCTCGATTTTCCCGGAAAACGAAGATTCAGTCGACAGCAGTGACGACGATAATATAGCGCGAAGGAAGAAAAAAAAGCAGAGTAAAGTTTAGAGTCTCGTACCGATGATCGAATCCGCGCGTTTGGCTCAAATAATTCTTGATCGTCGTAATCGAACATATCTCGCGCGAGAAAAAATATGCCTTTCGCAATCCTCGCGCAATCAATTCAATTTATTCTTTTGCGTCTCTTGTCCAAGATGCACCGAGAGAAAAATGTGTAATATTTTGCGACTATAATAGTACAGTAACACAATTATAGTTAGAATCATTTTTATAATAATTAATATTGATAATAATAACCGTATGGTTATAGCGATTGTTTTAACTTATTTTATAAAAATCTACTTTATTTATTAAAATCTATTTTAGTCATTACAATCACATATATCAAGTTACACAGATTAATATTATGGTTACAAGAAATATGGTTACAATGTAGTTTAAACAAACTGTAATTTATATTTTTAAGTAACTGTAAAAATATGATCGATTAATGTTTCTTACTCGCTGAAAGAAACAAGGACGAATAAATTATCACGAAAATAAGAAATTTCATTAAAAACCGAACATTTCATCGATATGAAAAACAATAATTATTAGAAAAGATATATCTTCTACATAAGAAACCTATTATCTATCTAAAAAAATAAACGGTCAATAATGACCACCTGGTATTTTTCTCAATATTAAATTTCTCCCCGACGTGGGGGAGGTGAAAGGGGGAAAGAACTTTATTCCCGTCAAAAAATAGACTTCCCCGTATTCTTAAAAACGCAGAACCGGGGCGGCAAAATTATGTCGCGCGCGCGCCGGGTTGCATTTTAATTGGATAACCCCGTGTGGTGTATATATCGGACGTGACGTATACGACCCCCTTAAATCCGGGAAACGTCGACGTCTCGAAATTACCCGAAAATTATGCGAGCCCAGGGGAAGAAAAACTACGACCCCGGAGGCGCCTTTTCTTCGGCGCGGGACGTCAAGGCGTGAAGAAACGAACGGTGCGCGTAGGGGGAAAGGAAGTAGGAACACCCCTTAATTATTAACTGTTGTTTCCTTAAGGGGCGACCCTCTTTCGCGTTTCGTTCCGCGCTCCTTGACATCCGGTATCAAAGAAAAGGTGCTTTCACCGAACGGCCGGCGCTGTTTCGCGCGAAAAAATGCGGCTAACGAAACAGCACTTTCTACATTTGACGCTCCAAGTGAGTACAGCTGGCTCTTTGTCACACGATGTAATCCAATTTTTTTTTTACAACCCGCGCACTTTCTACGCTCTACTTTCCTTCGGGAGCCGCGAGAAATACCGCTCCGTCGTCGGAGAGGACGAACGGGGATGGAAGGTGGGAAGGGAGGGGGAGTGCGTCGCAGAGAGAAACAAACAATCCTTTTTACATTTGGCAAGCCAAGTAGCTAAGGAAAGGGGAAGCGCTCTTTGCTCCGGCAACCGTAGCTTCGCTCGTCTTACGACGCGGCGTTGCCCACCTCTCCCTTTTCTTTTCTCTTCTCGCGGAAGCAACAAAATACACTTGCAAAACACATTTACTATTTTAATTACGGAAAAGGGAAGAAAAGCGCGCTAAGAGGGTCAATCTCTTTTACATTCGGTCCTCGTGCTTTTGCATTTTCGTATTTGCGTCCCGTCGTACTTTCATCTGTTTACAGGTTTCGCATTTCTGCCCTTATACTACCGTTTGTAAATTTAAAAATGCTTAAAATTTTCTTACATGTCACGTAAAATTAAGTATAAAAATTTCTCTTTTAATTTTGAAAAAATTTATGCAAATCAAGCAAATTATTTTGTCCGTTTTTATTATAAACTTTTTTTAAAGTTTTTTAAAGTTATATAAAAGTGTTATAAAATTCAAAAGGTCTTAAAAGAATACTTAACTGTTTATAAGATGCAAGAAAATCGTAAGCGTTTCCAAACCTGCAAACAATAGTGCACTTTTTATTTTTTTATTTTGTATCCTACATCTTTCACATAGATATTCGTATTTTTATCCTTATATTTTTGTGCACGTCGACATTCTACTTCTCCCGCGACCTCCCGTTTTCAAAAGCAGAATTAAGTGATAACTAATTAAAAATTTTAAAGTTAAAAAATTAATAGCTTTTAATTCAACGTAGTTAATTTTAAGTAAGTTTATTTTTTACTTTAACTATTTTTTAAACACAAACTTTAACTTGTTAACTTTTTCATAAATTAAAAATTTATCTAAATAAAAAAATACAAATTATAAGCAAAATACATTTCCATATAAAAAATATTCCTCTGTTATTTTATATAAAATTAATTTACAAATAAAATAATAAATCTATTTGAACAGCTATATTATAATTGTTTTGATTCCTGTTTGTATCGATGTTAATTTAACTGTGAAAAATTACGAATTTTTTATTTAATGTAAATAATGCTTTTCAAAATTATAATTTAATCTGATCTTAACGTTTAACCGAGTGAATCAGCTTTTTGCTCATTGAACTTTTAAAGCAACTGAATTTATTTTACAAGCCATTAACTTTTACTGAATGTAATTTAAAAAATATTAACTTCCTCAACCCTATCAACAAAATATGCAATTAATATTCACCACGATACAAATACCAATAAACATCGCGAAAATTTAAACCCGCTGGGCATGGCCAGTGAGCGTGTTGTGACAATTCATTCGTTTCCGACGGTTTCGTGATTAACGCGAATCGCTCGTTAACATATCGAATCGAGCGGTCAACGGCGGTACATCGCCGTGCGTCGAAATAAATCGAAGCCAAAACGTTTCGGTTCGGTGGAAGCGGCGCGGCGTGGCGGCCGCGAAATCCGCGTCGATCGTAACTTCCGCCACGATCCTCGACGCGTAAATATCCGTTGGCTTTTGCCGGACGTTTCGCTACGTCGATGCGTATTTATCGCGGGCCGCGATTCAACTGGAAAGAATTCGTGGGGAACCCGACGTGACGCGAAAAGCCGCGACAAATTTCGCGATGTTTCGTCCGTGCCATTCTCGCATTAAAAAAAATGAGAACCCGTTAAAGATTGATGTGTGAATCAAGTATCTGTAAAGTATCGAATTGAATCAAAACGAATCTCGAGGCTTTCTACATTTTATAATACTTTTATACATAATTTTTAAAAATTAAGAAAAAATATTAGTGCGATAATTTGTCGCAATGAGATGTCAATCTTTTTATATGAAACATTTTTGATAATGTCTTCTAATTTTCGAAACTAAGCAGTTTATGAGGGGGGAAGGGGAATAATATGTTTGATTTGCATAATTTTTTCCAGATTCGATTACATGCTAAATTAAAGCTGAAAGCTTCACATCAAATCAAATCAAATCAAATCGTGTCCCTTCAATTCGAATTCGGATCAAATTTTCCCGGATTTATATTACATTCTAATTCAAATATAATAAAGTATTTCCAATGACGTTACAAAACCTTTTCAAACGAGAAAATTATGTATGTCACTGTAAGAATTTTAAAAAATAATTACAAAAAATAATGTGCGCTAGTTAAAGTTTGTCATGGATACTGTACAACAAGTGTGCAAGTTTTTTGTATTAATAAATGTATAATGTATGTAAATAAGCACATTTTATAAATTAATAAGTGCACTGAGAAAAAAGTAATTGATTCAACAAAACGTGTAATTGCAGGCTGTCAACAAAAGATATATTTAATAGAATAATATTTGCTATTAATGCAAGTGCAATAACGTTGATTGGATTATGTATTTATATTGCAATACTATATATTGTTGTATTGAATATATCTTTTTTGTTGGCAGCCCGCAACTAAAAAATTTTGTTGAATCAATTACTTTTTTTTTCTCAGTGTGTATCTAAAAAATAACAGAATTAATTATTTTAAATTTTTTATGTAATATCTTGTCAAGTTTTCGTGTTCGCCAATGTTTATCCATATTTTTTATAAGCATTGGATATTAAATTACAATATTGCTATCAAAGAGTAATATAATATTTTAGTACATTTCAAGTTACATTTCATAAAATCATGATACAAACTTATAAAATTTTAAACAAATTTACGGAGACAATTGTCTCTCGCGTACACAAATTTTTTAGTAGTTTAAATTGTTTATTTGAAGAGATGGCAAGAAGTCGCGTGGGAATATAAATAAAGCAATAAACTCAAAATCGAATCGTGAATTCGAACCTTTCAGGGTCGAAAACAAACTCGAATTTGCTGCTCGAATGCGAACTACATTCACACACCTCTCTCTGAAACAATCATTGTAAAAAGAATCGAATCGCGACAGCCAATAAAAAGCCTCCTCTCGCCCGTGATCGCCAAGAGGGCGAACGTGGAAGGGACCGTTCGCGCGGAATGAAAAATTCGAGGATAATCTTCCCCTCGCGCGTTATCGCGGCGTTGGTCACGCCTCATTTTTATTTCCATTTCACGCGGGTTTTCCACCGCCCGGAAAAATTATTACACCGACGAGTCTCCCTTATGTTCCGCAAATCTGCGCGAATATCCATCGCGGCGCGCGGCTGCCTCTCACCACTTAGCGACACGTGCTTCCGCACCGACCGAAGGGGGGAAGAAGAGGAAGGGAAAAAGAGAGAAAGAGAGGGAGAGAGAACGCGCGCGAAATATTTTTCCCACGCGAGAATATGTATTTCCCGGAATTCAAACGAGATCTCTCTCGGCTCGACTGGTCCCCGCGCCCTTTTTATCGGCACCCTAAATTGTCGCCGCAGGGAGGAAAAAAAGGACCGCAAAAACGGCCGGAAATCCCGGAGAATTCGCCCGGGAAATCCGAGGTCCACCCCTCCGCTCGTACGTCACTTTGTACCTCCTCCTCCCCCCCTTCCTTTCTCCTCCCCCATACGTGACGATTGCCCGTTTATTTTCAACAGAGGGTTGTTTAATTCAGACCGGCACGCTCGGCTAAATCCATTTTGGTGAAAAAAAGAGTGATAACAATCGTCCACTTACGCTCCCTCCCTCCCTCCCTACCTACCTCCGCCGATTGCTTTACTGATCAACCCGTACGGGTTCCGACATCACGAACGCGTGATCGAAGAGCATCGATCAAACGAAAGGAGGACGGAAAAATCGGATTTTTTCGCGGGTTTCCGAAAAACTAACGCGCAAATTCGAGCAGGAGTTTTCGGCCCGACCGACCATCGGAGCGAACAGCCGACGTAACCAACGACCGCGCGAGTTCAATCAGTTTAACTTTAATTTAATATTACCATCACAGCTTCATCGAGAGAATATATTTCAGCGTTATTCAATTCTGGCGTTATATTCAAAACACAATATTCCATTGCGCGCCGATTCAACTTTCATGAGGAGTGCCCCCCCTCCCTCCCTTCCTCTCTCTGTCTCCTCCATTTAATCCGGTCTAATTTCTCAAGAACTCGATCTGCTCCGCAGTGGAAGCAGATCTCCTTACGGAGAAGGGCCGAAAGATTCGAAGCATCGCGGAACGATAGCGGGGAAGTCCCCGGGCGGAGAATTGGCCGCGTCCGGGGGAAAACCGAGAGCGAAACAATAAGCGCGACGCCGCCGCTCCTCTTCCGCATCACATAGATTTTCGGGCCGTGGGGCGAAACAAACGTTTCGGGGGGCGCGTTCGATCGCGCGGTCGAGAAAGGAGAGAGAGAGTCCTTGCCATTCCGCACGCGCGCGCCCGGCGGAATGCGGTTTTGCGGCGGAAAGAGGGCGGGGGAGGAGGAGGGCCAAGTGAATGCAGTAATACTTATTGCATACACACGGCGCGTGTATACACGTTCGGTGGTACGCCCGCTTCCGATTCCCCCACGGAAACTCTCGTCTTCCCTTTTTCCTCTCCTTTTTCCTCTCTTTTTCCATCTCCCCTTAACATTCGTTGAGAATATAGGACGCGGATCCTCTCGCTCTCGTACGCTCCTTCGCCCTCCCGCTCACGTAATAAGTTACGCTCACGTACGTATCTCCGTTTCGCCCCCGCCATTGTTTACGCGGCGTGCAGCTGCAAGTCCGTATACGCCGCGCGGGGATGCGCCGGCGGTTGCTTCTCCCCCCCCCCCCCGAGATGGACCGCCGAACTTATCCCGTATCTCGCGCGCGGAACGGTCCCGAATGGCTCGCGGGAAAGTTCGCGGCCGCCCACGTATTTCGCCATTACGATCCGGGGTTGCGCAATCAATTCGTCAATTTTCAGTTTCCCAGTGCGAAAAGTCGTAAAATACGGGCCGTAAAGAATGTTTGTAAAAAATGTACGATTTTTAGGGACGCTTGGATAATTTTTTAATGCCCTTTCACATGTTACGTATATCTATAAAATTATAAAAATCTCTAAATTTGTTATTAAAAAAATACATACATACTGTTAGAATTTTATATGTTATATGTAATGCATTTAATTCTAACGATATTGTGATTATAATGATTAAGAGTAACAAGGTTTAAAGTTTTTCCTTTTTACTTTTGTTTACAAAGCTTTACGAAATGCCCCGGGCTCCTAAATCGCATCACGACGTTGCCTAGATCGCGACTCTCTGGCCACTGCGATATAGACGGTTGTTTTGTTAGAGCGGTTGGAAAATGGCCAAAAAGAATTCAGAAAGATATCCAGTATCTTCACGAGTCACGCTCTCAAAGAATACAGAGGTCGTAAAATAAGAATAAACGAGAAGTAAAAAGGGAAATATAGCATTTTCATTTAAAAAAAGAAAACAAAATTTTAGGTGGAACGGAACGATTCAGTAAACTCCGTATATTTAGAAGATTTATTTCCTAAATCGCCGCCTCTCCCCCGCGCCACTTGCTGACTTATCAAAATTCCTTATTATAAACAAATTACAATAGTGCAAGTGTTATGAAAAAATTATACAAGACGAAAAAGATATCGTGCTCCATCGTGACAAAGCGCTTGAAAATGTTCTCCATAATTTCCGAGTTATACACCTTTATGTGAGCACTGATGCGATTTGCATCCTTCCCCTATAAATTGAAGCTATTCATGTATACGTACATATATATCGTTATTGTTTCGAAAGCTCAAGTCTGAAGAACCCATAGAAGTTCCCGAGAACGAGCAGGGAAAACGGAATAGACGGTGAGAAAGGGTCGCGGCGGGAAGATGGGGGAGGGGGGAGGAGCAGAGGAAAATGGAGACGCGTATCACGATCTTAATTAACACGCACAAAACACGAGCGCGCAATTAATACCTACACCCGCGACTCAGGATTCGAGAGGGGTGTGTTGACGCCGGTTCACCTGGTATATAACTTTTATTCAGACCCCGAAGCGCGCGGCGTCTCGAAACGGGCGGGTTTACGCCCGTGTAAACTTACGTCGGCAAATTGGCGGGACCGTAATTAAAAGTTACACGAGTGTTTACAAGGAGAGAAAGAGAAAGGCGGGGGGGAGGGAGAGGAGAGAAGACGACCCGCGTGATCCCACCCTTTCGCGTACGAACGCACGCGCGCCGCACAGCAAACTCGCCCTTCCTTTATGCTCGCGCCACATGCAAACGACGGGCGACATTAATTAAAGCCGATAACCAATTAATGCGTAACAAGAAACTCGACTCGGCCGGCGTTTGTTCGCGTCCGTAACACGCGATCCGCATGTTCGCGCGCGCGCGCGCGGCCTCCCGCCACGCCGCGCCGAGCGGAGTCACGCGCGCGCATTTAACACGCGCGGGCCATCGCGCTCCGAAATGACTCCGATCCGGGAGAACCGGTTCACGGATGAATATTAAAGCGCGAATATATCCCGGGCGGCGGGAAGGGGGGAGGGGGAGGCTGGCGGAAGGGGGGAAAGGCTCACAATTTATTAGAATAAAGTTCCGGACGCGCGCCGCCGACTTCATGGACTTCCCTTCTCGACAATTATTTCGATGTTTACCGACCTCTTCGGCGTTTGACAAAGTTCCGCGGAGATTTGAGACTTTCATTCGCGGAAGTTTCGTGACTTTAAATTTCAACTTCGGCAAACCCGGACCGTATCGCCGGGATCTCGCGATGCAATTTATTGGCGCGAGGGCGTCGCCGGAGGTACCGTTGGCTTTCAAATTTTTCCCTCTCGACAATTATTTCGATATTTATCGCGACGGAACTCGAAGATTTGCGATTTCATTTCGAGTTTCGCGATTTTTAATTTTAACTTCAGAACGCCAGGCGCTCTCACGGCGCAATTTATTGGTGCGAAGCTTGGAACAGTGATACCGATTTCAAAAGTCAGACGAAGGTTGAGTAGAGGGAATGATTTATATATTGTTATCTACTCAACTCTCGAATTTTTTTGTCAACAATTTTATTTAATTATTAAGGCACAAAACGTTAGCGCAATATTAGGAAGTAACGTGAGGGCAATATTCCCAATACTGGTTGAATGTTGTAAAGCAGACGCTTCACCTTATCTATCCAATTTGTCTAAGCAGCAATATTGGCTCAACATTGAATCAACGTTTTCATATTGGACATTAATTGCATTCTACTTTGGTGTTACCAATATTGGAAGAACATTGACCAATACACTCCCAATATAACCAGTGTTTACCCAATATTAGCCAATGTATTGTGCTACCGGGGAACTTAAGACTTCATTTGAAACTTCCCGACGTGAAACATCAACGTCCCAAACTTTAATATCGACTCCCCGACTTTAAATATCAACTTAAAGCGTCTGGATTACCTTATTTCGACATTTATTTCGATTTATGGAACGGACGCTCGTGAAATTTCCAATTCGATCCTCGCGTCCGGATCCACAATGGTTCTGTTGGAGGAATCACGTCGACATCCTGACGACCGCCGGAAGTTACGGCCGGCCCCGTCGTTCTCCCGCGACGCGCGTGAATCTCGTAATGCCCGCCGCGGAAACCGCTTGCCGTAAAATCACCGTACGTGAAGACTTCTTCCCCCGTTGTAAGGGAGCGGTCGGTTACCGAACGACGCGACGGGGGGGGGTTTACGATCGAACTTCCGCGCGTTGTAAGGCGTGCGCGGCGATCAAAGCGAAAATGAACTTCTCCCGCGGTGTCCATTATCGTGGTCTCCGTGAGACTTTCCCCCCCCCCCCCGTTTCATCAAGAAGAAAAGGAAGGGTGAGACACGGCGAGCGAGAGAAACAAAATGGGAAACGTACAGTAAAGTTCGTCGCGCACCTGCACCCGCAAACATCGTGTCGCGGTACTGCGCGAACCGTTTATTGTCTCGTGTTCGCCGAACGGCGCGAATGCCAAACAAATATTATGTAATCAATGCACTTTACTTTTCACGTGGCATCCGATCTGTTTCGACTGTACAAGATGGCTAGCTTTTTCTGGCGTTATATCCGTTTAATTCAGCACAATTATAACTTGCATATCTTTTGTAATAACAAAAACTTTTATTATAAAAAAATTTCTTGAGCTAATGCAAGTAAATCTTTTGCATTGTAAAATATTATGTAGAATCTTCGATTGGGAAGAGGGATAATAAAAATTTAATGGAACAGAAGATATTCGATTAAAACAAAGGGATAATTAAATCATTTTTACACGCAGCGAAAAATTGCAAAGGAGATTTCGGAGCTAAAAAGATTAATTGATACGGGAAATGACGGGTAATCGTAAGCTCGATAGGATTTCCTAAATTGAGGAAGGAAAAAGTGGCTTGCGTCCCGATAATTAAGTTCGCTGAAGAAATTAGCAGACAGCCGCCTCCTCCCCTAACAAAAATTACGCAAAAGTTTTAACGCGAAAAAGATGGAGGCGTGCGTCCGTAGATCCGATTAGAGCGTTTCTATCGGGTGTAATCATTCACAAACTGCGACGTAAATTGAGGCAAAACTGAAGTAACTCGCGTGTAACTCGGTGGAATTATCAGCTGCGAGAAACACAACGCACTACTAGGCGTGTAGAAAAATTAGATTTAGGATAACAAAGTTCGAGGGAACCAAAAAGGCTCTTTCCTTTGCGGATTATTCGTCACAATCGATCAAAAAGTATTATATTCAAATGTAATAAACTTATAACACGGTTTCGCAAAAATATTAAGAAATTAAATACGTTATTGAATGTTATATCATAATTAAACATAAATATCTCGATCGTTGTCCAATATTTAAATAATATATGCATTTCAAACATTAATTAAGTTGTTCACTCGTCTGTTTACTCGTTGCAGCCATCTTGGCTTGATAACGTCAGAAAATTCAATGCCAAAGTTCTTACAAAGTATATTAAAATAAACATGTTTTTCAATAGAAATACTATTTTTAATCGACACAGCAGACTTGTAAGATACATCGAAAACCCTCCATTTGTTTAAATGAGCAATAAATATACAAAAATATCGTAATAATATTTTTAACGCGCAAAATTCTCTCCGTGCACTCAACGCACATGAGTAACATGAATGGAAGTAGTGATATAACGACGATTGGCATGTTACACAGTCTGGCATAAAATAGGTGTTACCTCGTTATAAGGCACAGAGCTTTAAACTCTATTACGAGGTTCCAGGTAATCCATATATGTCAAATTGAATTGTGTCCAAAGGGCGAAAACAAGGCGTTTGACAGCTGCCAAATGGAAATAAATATTTGCTTTTACATATAAAATTGTATTGTACAAAATGGGGGTCTTCGGTATATTTCAGCACGACGACAATAATTTTAAATATAAAAAAAATGCATTAAAATGGAAAACAACGTTGCAAGAATAATTTAGCTTTTCGATGTGTCATTTTTCACGCTTACGTCAAATGTATATGTATATATGTATATTTCTATATTTTAGGTCGATATATGAAATGTAATTATTTTTTTCTCTTCGAATTAAATCTGTTTTTCTATTCTTGCTAAGCATTCAAAAATTTATTTATTTATTTTATAAAAAATTTTAAAACATTATTAATGCATTATATGAATTTTTATGGTGCTTCGTTTCTTGAAAATCAAACGGAGAATACTAAAAATATATGTATATAAAGAATGACAATTTCATAACTAGATTTCCAGATAATATTTTTCTACGAAAATTATATTAGCATTGTTTATAGCTTTTTTCCGAGCGCACTTTTACGTGTAAAATATGTTTCTATCACTTCTGTTATTACCTGCGAGATTACTCTATAAATTTCAAACGATAGCTGATACATCTCGCTATTAATACATCACACAAAACGATAGCGAAATGTACCAATAATTAATGTACCGATGAAACGAGCTTTTTTCCCCATACTTTATTCGTGCATAACCTCATCCTACATGCACATAAATTAGATACAGAATTGTAAATGTTTTAAAAGTAAACATTATTTTTAACCTGCTCTGGTTTAATTCCGTTTTGTGAGGCGAATTCATTTTTAAGATGTAAAACATGTCTGAAATTGTACGTGTGGGTGTGTGTTCTTAATCCGATGTAAATCCACACATATTTTTCATAGGTGTCTGAGCTGATTTTGCAGAGATCTATTATGACTTAAAAATTAATTTATCATGTACTGATATAACGTGCGACAGCAAAGTTGTATAATTCAAACTGCATTAAACTAAATAAAATATAAATGTATCCAAAATATAGAACAGAGATAGTAAACAGAGATAGCGAATAGACAAGTTATTTAATTCTCGCTTAAAGCATCTCGTTTTATTCGTCTTTATCCGCTCGTAGATATTTAGAAATAATTATATTTAAAAAAAAGAGATATTTTTTTCTAATTATAAATTATGACAAAATGTAAATAAAAATCTGGTACTTATAAATAATCTGAGTAATAATAAATCTCATACACATTCACATTATATTTTTAATATACTAACCTTTAAGCAATATTAATTAAGGATGTTTAATTGATAAATGTTCTTACTTACTTTTCAGTCTTACTCATAATTTCACGCGATAAACATTTAGTAGCTCAAAAATAGACGTATATAATGCTGCATTTAAAATAATAAACATAATGCGGTTCTGAATTCAGACACAAATTGTAGACCGTCTAAAATGGGCCTTGATAACTTCGAAAACTAGTTTCACGTGCATCACGTGTTACACTACGATGCAAAGTGGCACGCGGAATGCTACGTGGAGATGAACAATTAATTCCGCGGATAATAAACGCATAACAGATTACTTGAATCTGAGAAGATTGTGCTCCGCCGTCATCCGACGCGTCAACCCTTCGCGACCCTAGATCTTCTCCACTTCGTGCTCCTCTCGCGCAAACACGAATAACGGGAGCGCGTTAAAGATCGAAATACGATGTTTGCATGGCACTTTGCATGGCATACCCCACGTTTTGCCACACGTGACATGCAGCCCCGCGATATCGCGACGGAAGAACAACGGTGGAGGTGGCAGGCCGCCACTTGCCAACTCGAATCTCGCTGCGCGCGATGACTTTCCGTAAATCCTGATACAACGGACTGCAATGTATGTGATTGAAAGAAAAGGTGGAACGCGTGCAGTGAAATAAATTTTCTAAATTTTAAAATAAATTGCACATAAAAAATCAATTTACGTAATATTATGAGCTAATTTTCATTTTTGTAAAATTAATAAGTTATAGTTTTTATATTAAATTTTTATAATAAGGACGCTATTAAAGCATTGCATGTCGATAAGACGCACGCAATATGAATATAATATTTGTTGACTTCTCATATTTTATGTAAAATAAGAAATCGAATTTTCGACGTTAAAATTCTTAAAGAAAAATTATTATAACAAAATATTATAAGACTTTTGTTTTCCAGTGCTTTTTTAAAAGGACACTATATATGTAATAGATGGTGCAACTCCATGGCATATCGAGAAGGTGGTAACGCATTAACAAAAATTAAAAATATAATTCTCATATCGCGGAGCACGATGAAAATAACTTACCATATACGAAGCTTATAAACGTGGAAGAATCATGTGTTTTCCTAAAAGCGTAATGCCGTAAAGCCATCGGAGGCAAAACACTCACCTGCAACATAAAAAAAAGAGAATCGTTTAGTTTCAGAAAAAAATGTATTCTAGTAAAAAACATATGAGAGAGAAGAGTGCAATCTTCAAATTAGGGAAAAATAATTAATATTAATTAATATTAATTAACATTATTTTCTTTTTAATACCATTATGGTAAATAAAACAATTTTCGGTTATTTTTTATCTAAACTCGAAATTGAATAATCCGAAATAATTAAAAGATTATTCAAAAAATCATTATTCGTAGCAACTCTTAAATTGGCTTTAATTCTGTCTTTATTTCTGTCAGATATAAAAAAGTTTGACATGCGTTGCACATATCGGTCGATTTTCAGTCCTGAGATAACATCATTCTATTCATCAAGTTATTTCTATTTCGAAATCGAAATGATGTGAACAATACTGATAAAATTATAATAAAGAATATGTGTATATTGCAATGTGCCAAAAATAAATAAGTTATACCGGCTTCATTAAATTTTTTTTTATAACGGAGAGAAAAATCCATAACAGATACCATTCAGATAGGAAAGAGCAAACGGTTATCCCAAACTCTTACCAACTAAAAATCCCTTCGAGTACGTGTGTTTTACGCGGAGGAAAAGGGCCTCGGCAAATCGTAGGCTCCATATAAACTTAAATGACTTTGATTTTATCAAAAGTTAATTTTACCATTATTTATCTCCCGTTACAGATTTTATAACATCTAGAACTTTTTTTTTTTTCTAAAATATGTTCCTTTTCAGATATTTTTCCATTAAAATAAAATAACAAATAGATAATCATATAAAGCTTTTAAATCAATTTAATCCAAATACATATATAAAATATTATTTCTTATCATTAAAAATAACTTCTTAAATTAAATTCTATGAGACAAAATCAATACGTAATATTAACATTAAAGAAAATACATATAAAATAATAAGAGATAATTCATTAAATCGTATGTCGTATGAGCACATTGTACATGTGTGGGAAGAGGAATTTGCTTGCATAATAAGTACTTGTACATATGCATAAAAGATATCTAACATTAGGTGCAATACCGCTTACATCTAGTAATAGGTCGGCGAATTCGGCTTTATAAATTAATAACTCTGTAATTATTGCAAAAATTACAAAATAGTTTCCGACTCAAAATAATTCACTCAGAATAAGTCACTATTACATAGTCTATAATTTGACGATATCTGTTAAACAATTGTAATTGTAGATCTATTGCATAAAAAATTAACTGTCCGCAGATTATCTAATAATAATTATGATAATAATATCAATAACAACAATATTTGAATCTATCAACAACAACAGCAATAACATCAATTACATTTATTATTATTAATGTTCAAGAAACTGTCGCGCTATTATTATTACTATTGTTGTTTACATTACGAGATTCATAGTATGGCGAATCCTACACATTTCATACAATTGTGGTTGTCAGCTCGCATGAGAAATTAATCCTCTGCAGATTACCTAATGCTAATGACAATGATAATAACTGCAATACTAATAATAACGACGCCGGACTTCTCAACAACAAAAACAACAACATTAATGTCAATTACACTTATTGTTGTTAATGTTAGGGAAACTGTCGTTGTCATTATTACTATTGTTCTTATTATTACGCGATTCGTAGTGTAGCAACTCCTGTTTCATACAAATGTGGTTGCCAGCTCGCATGAGACATTAATCTTCTATAGATTACCTAATGCTAATGACAATAACAACAACAATACTAATAACAACGACGCCAAATTCCATCAACAACATTAGTAACATCAATTATATTTACTACTATAAATGTTGTGTCGTACATGTGGAGATTGTTGCTGTTGTTAATACTATTGTTGTTATTATACGATCCACAGTTTGGCGATTCCTGTTTTATGTGATTTTTTAATGCAATATTACAGATTAATTTTGATCTTTGCGATTAAAAAATTACTGTAACTTCAATTTCTTTTTATGTTAAACTTTTATAATCTCCAAAGACATTATTAACATATTTTATGTATTTCAAGTTAATAATGAAATGTACGCAATATACATTATAAATTTTTTCATCATATTAGTTGTTATACATATAATACTTGTTGACTTCTCATATTTTATATAAAATGAAAAATGAGATTTTTAATGTTATATGATTTTTATAAAAATATTATAGTTTTTTTACATACAACTACTTAAATATTTATTTAATTTTTAGCTACATATAAATATACTTATCTTTTAATAAGTATCTTTTAATCTCAGTTGTTAAGAGATTTTTAAATACTTTTCAAAAATCTCTTTTTATATAATGAATGATTTTTAATAAATAATGCAACTCCATAATATGATAAAAAGAGGGTAATGCGTTAATAAAAATTAAAAATATAAGCTCCACCGCAGAGGGAGGCGAAAATAACTTACCGTATATGAAACTTATAAATGCGGAAGAAACATGTAAGTTTTCTTAAAAGCGTAATACTGCATAGCCGCAGGAGGCAAAACACTCATTTACAACATAATGAGAAAAGAAAGTTTTAGTTTTATAGAGTAAAATAAATTGTGGTAATAAATGTAAAAAAAAATGTGTAGAAAATTAGAAAAAAATATTATACTATTTATTTTTTAATTAATATTATTTCAATTTATTAATGCCATTTAATGAAACAGCACTTGAAAAATCAGAGATCTCAAAGCAAGAATTCAGAAATCTATGCAAAAACTCCGAAGTAGAAGATACAAAGATCTTAAATGTATTATTCATTTATTTGCTATATATCATGAAATTTTTGACAATTAAAAAATACTAGTTTAAAATCTGGGATAATAAATACGGAAATATTAAATTCTAACATAATTACATTAAGACACATAATAATATGTGAAATATATAAAAATTAAATAGTACTAAAAGCTGTCTAGTATTTTTGTTGGAAAATATTTAAATCCAAGAATTCTAGTGTACATGGAAAAAACTCTCAAATTCAACTTATGTATTCAAATTAACGCGATCCTTGTTTCATATATAAGCAACAATTTCATATATAATCTTCTTAGAAAAATTAAAAAATCTTGAATTTCAAGATATTATGGTCTTATTTCAATACTGTAAGTATTATTTTATATTTGTTTATATTTTACAATTGTTTTAATAATTTTATTCTAAGAAAATTATAATCTTCGATTTAAACATGTAGTATTTTTTATCCAATATTTTTCTTTTTTCCATTCAAGAAAATTATTCTTAAATAACAAGAATATTATTTTCTTGGTTAAACTATATAAAATTTTCTTCATTCAAGTAAATCTTTTTGATTTAACATGATATAATCTCATTTCAAGATTTCCGTTTGGAAATTGGAGATATTGTCAAAACAAGAATATTCTTGTTTTCTGTGTATTAATCTTATCAAATATTTTCTAAAAATACTTCTTATCTCTCGGTAGAAGCCCTAAGAAACTCAACGATAAAATTAAAATACAAGATTTTTAAGAAGCGCCGAAAGTTCAAAATTCATGAATTTTAAAATCCAGAAATCCGAGAATCTGCTAATCCTGAAATCTAACTAAGATAAAACGCTTCAAAAATTTCGCAATTCTCAATTTCAAGGTATTAAATTCTAAAAGGTCTCAGACTCGCTGCAGGATCTTCGCTTTCGTTATGTATAATTCGTCCCAGAAATCCGAGACGCATAAGAGCCAAGAACTTCGTGGAAGCATTAATAAACCATATACATATCTTTCCTCGTTTCATTATATCGTTTCCATCGTGAACAATGAGTATAGAAATTGCTCAAACTTGTGCGATTTCGTCACGAGATTTCATCTCGTCGTCATCGTCGTTGTCTCCCATTTTTCGAGTCTATCTCATTATACAATTGCTTTTGCCAAGTCCTAAATAACCGCGGTCCTAAATAAATACTTTTTACAATCGATAACCGGTTGGTTGCGATCTGTCGAGAGCTTTTTCGCGCGAGAGCTCACGTTCGAGCTTTCGAGTAATTTCCGCCTTTCAGATACGGAATTTCAGATACGGTTGGTGGTGGAGCAGTATTGCGAAAACGATATTCTCTTGCGCTGTATTCGCGAGTATCGAGAGTCTGTCAAGCCAGGACGCGTTCATTGGCTGCCGAGGCATCCTTGCGTGACCGATCGGCGGTGCGCTAGATGCTGGGACTGTCGATAAACGAAATGGAAGCTCTTGATATTTCTGGAAGAGTGAGTATAATACTCGAGTAGATACGATAGTTCCAAAACTCGCGATACTGGACGAGAGAAGAAAAAGTCGGGAGGTAAAAGGGGAAAACAAAACTTGAGAACGAACCCTGGAATAAAACGAACCTATGCGATCCCGCGACCAATTAACCTTAGCTTGATAGGTACAGTTGGAGAATAAATGACGTAATCTTTCTTCGAATGTCTCGCGTACCTCCAGTATGACGCAATATTAACAGTCAACGCACATCTTAGTTTGGAGGAATCGTTAATTTTTATCGCTCTCTTTTTACAAGCAAGTTATTAAAGCATCTCCTACTGTGTACTTTGACTATATTTGAAAAGTACCATGGTCGTTGCGTAATTTTTAAAAAATGTCAACACACACTGCGTATATCTTAAAGATCTAACTCGGAATCACAGTGTGCTTTCTAATTCGATTGTCAATCAAATGCCCCCCACAAACTCGTCGGTTCGCTCGGCCCCATCTCTCATTGGCTTTCTCAAAAGTTGGCAACGTCGTGGGGTGGCGAAGACAGCGTAAATACAAAATCATAAGAGCCGCCCTGATCCAGCCTCCCATGACTATCTTCTTGTCACGACGCGAGATCTGCGACGTCAGATCTCCGATATTATGGGCATGTAGACCCGCGCGCGTGATAGAGAATACTGAAAAAGAGTGACCCAGTTTGGGCGATGAACCAAGGGACGAGACTGGAAAATGGAAGAAAGCGAAAAAATCCACCACTTGGAGAGAACCGCGAATACCTCTAATGACGGCGAAAAGCTGAAAGAGGAAGAGGGAGAGAGAGAGAGAGAGGGAGAGAATCATAAATTTACTTCGACTGAAAGGAAAAAATAAACCAGTCTCAATCCTGATCGATTATGGGTGCCGTGAAACGGAGGTTGAGTCGAGTCGGATTAACTTAAGGTCGCGCCGTCAGTGAAACAAGCCCGTCGTAAAACATCCGCGAGCCCTACCTCGGCTACCAGGTGTCGTGAACGCACCCGCCTTGGCCGACCCACCAATCGAAGATACGATCTGCCGGCGATCCTCTTCCGGACCACGCGGAGAGACGATCCGATTCCTCTCACGCGATGGTAACTGCCAACTTCCTTGCAACGCGGACGCGCGTGTCGGGATAGCCGGGGCTCGCGACGATTTCACGCGTATTGAAGCTTTCCGTTCTGCTTGACGTAAGTAAAGGTCGCCTCCTCGTCGTCGTCGTCGTCGTCGTCTGGAAATTTGATCACGTGTGCCGGCTGTCGCAACGACACTGCTGTCTGCATACAAAACCATCGCGTTTCATCCCGGACGATGGAACGGAGGGACGAAGAAAGGGGAGTCTGTCTCACTTACTCTCTCTAGCCTAAGGGCCATTATTACCTGTCCTTTGAAAACAAACTGCCACGGCATACTCGCCCGTCCAGTTCGACTCACCCGGCCCATATGTCCGAGCCAAACTCCCTTCTTCCCCCCCCCCCCTCTTCCGTCGCTTATCGTCAAGTCTGCCCCGAGAAATATTTGCTGATAATTATGGGTGATCTATAGGCGTTCGATCGACGGTCCCTCGTAGATAGTTTGGGTCCCACGTGTAAAACTGTTGTATGCTGAGCCCAGTCGCCCGTCGCACCCTACTTTAACAGATCAGGTCGACCTATCATTTCCACTCAAGGTAAACATTGTAAAAGATACTGGACCGAATCACTGACCGATTGCTCCAAGCCCTACGTCGGTCGACATTGTGATCCTTTTAAGCCACCAAATTTCACCGGGATGATAGAATGATGAGTTTCTGGATTTTAGGCCATTCATTAATAAGTGTTAATTTCCAAAGATAAATGGAGAAAATAACTACAATTATGTAGCTGCACTAAATCACATATTCTAGTCTCGATATATCTCCGTATTATATTATTCAAAAATGTAATATTAAAATTTGTTAAAATTTAGACACCTTGTCAGCATAAGCCGTTAATTTTTTGGAATATAAATAGTGACAACGTAACATAATAATGAAATAAATCTAATAAATATATTTTGAATTAACTTGTTTCTTCCACTGCTTAATACCAAAATAATATTCTTAATCTTCAGAAATGTGGTGTGTGTGAATACAAATAACGTTAAATAAATATTGTGATAGACCAAAAACTTTACTGTCGACGGAAAATCGTGTAGTTTTTAGGTAATGCACGCTATCGGAGAGAAACGACGCGACGTCTCGTCGGCGAGAGAGGCCGAGGCGAAATATCGCTTCCTCTCGAAAACAAACTATCGATTAGCGACGGAGAAAGCTTCCAATTGCTGATTCAGTTAGTCGGCAAATAAAGGGCGAGGACGAGAGGATGACGGTATGGAGAACACGAGACAAGCTGAGAGGAAGAAAATGACGACGACAACGACGACGACGTCGAGGACGATAGTGATGACGAACTCGTTCATACTTCCGCGCGACGAGAGATACGACAATTTACAGCGGTAATTCCGGTGGTATCAGGAAGGAAAAGAATAACGACAAAAGAAAAATCGGGACGATCATAATCTCTCCGCCATCGGCCGGATGGGAAATAAAAACGGCGGATTTTATTACGGACGAACGAGCGATGTATCGATAGAGAGCCCCGACCAAGGATGCTGTAGAATTCCGTTTATCGGAATAAACTGGAACGAGTTTATGTGAGGAGGGTTTATAGGAGATTTATACAGGATCTAGAGCGGATTTGTCCTATTTTCTTTTATCAAAGATGCATTGGCTAGGCAATAATGGAATAATTATGAAACGGAAGGATTATTTTTATTGAATGCTTGAGAGATCTACAGCACGCGTATAGAGAAAATATAAAGTGCAAAAAATTGTATACAATATATATCTTCTATTTTAAAAAGCTATTCAAAAAATAAAAAATATAAAAGCGAAAAAGAAAGAAAAGAAGGGAGAATAACAAAATTTTCAAAAATTCCACAAATTTTTATAACAAGGTGTTAAAAATATTATAAATCAAAAATTAAAAAATTAAAACCAAAACCAGAACTAGCAATTTCTAAAAACAGTTCAGAGATTACGTAAATGATACAAACTGCGTAAGCGAATACAAATCTCTTATCTCTTTTGAGTGATATTCATTTAACACATTTTGTTGCAATCATTTCTATTTATATAAGGAAAACTAAATAATATTAAACTCTATATATAAGAAAAATAATAACTATGTTCGCCGCATTCTGCTCGACATAAACATGTAATTCCGACGAGGATAATAATCGGATGTGATTAAACGAAAAACCAACATGCCTTTATCAAATTCTTGGAAACGTAAATAATTATATCTGACTCATATTTCTCCTCACGTAAATCCGAAGAAAAGACGTACAGATGACAAATTAAATAAACATTTTTTAATCAAGGAAATAATGCCAAAATAAATATACTTACTTAGTAATAAAATTTTTTTCAGTATAGAGTGCAAAAAGTTACTTGTTCTAGGGAATTAAAAAAAAACTGTTGCACATGTTCTTTAACACACACACACACAACACACATCTACTTGTACATATTTATTAATCTGCAAATTTTCGTATAATAAAACGTTTATTAGTTTCTATGTTATATAAATAAAGGAAAGAAATATATTTTTCAAGTTAGCTGACATGATTTCTCAGGACTACTAAAGCTATCAACTTTAACTTTTGCGGAAATGTTATGTAAAATATATGCCTACTCTTGATATAATCTAGAATAAATAAAGAATACTGTAAATTATTAAAATATATAGTGCAATTTAAAAAAATAAATCAATTTTTAACAAAAACGATTGAATCAAGAGACTGCTTGTTAATGTTAGCTTTACCGATCAAATTGACCTATGTGTGCGTGCAATATTAATGTCGTAGTAAACATCACATATTTCTACGAATTGCTACATACGAGTATATGACACATATGCACAAATATTCAGACAAAGTTTTCTTTTATACTAAAGCTCCCAGAACTCATTTTTAAAAACACGGTATTGTTCTTTTATTTATTCTGAGTTGGAATTATGCTTGTTTTATACATACAAATTATAAAACTTTTATGTAATGCAAGTGTTGTCACCCGTCGACACCAGATACCGATAACAAAACTGTAATTTTCCTATTCTTTTTTTTTCTTCACGAAATTGTTGTCTTCCATTTGCGTTACTTGTGAATTGTGGAAAAATTTTATAATTTTTTATAATCAATCAAAAATTACTTTGTGTGAAAAATATCACGTTTAATCAATAATTAGGGTGCAGTGTTTACTGATATTTTTTATATAAAGTGATTTTTTGTAGATTACACAGAATTTTATAAAATACTCTTCCACAATTATTTTTGCATGTGTACGTTATCAATGCAATCGTTTGTAGGATATATTCATGTTCATTATTACATCGAAATCGTATGCACATTTAAATTAATTCAATTAAAATTAACGTTACCAACACGTTACATAACATATATGTAAAAATATATGTATATTGTGATAGTCATAATTTTTAGTGCAATAAACAGACGTATTGGCATAAGTCAAGCTTTAGTAGATTCTGAGAAATTATATCAGCTGATTAAAATAACATGTTTATTTTTAAATTTACATAACATAAAAACTAATAAATAATTATATCAAAATTTGTAGAATTTATTAATTATGTACAAAAAAATGTGTGTAAAAGCGTAAAAGAAAAATGTGTGCAGTAGTTTTTATTTAAATTCTCAAAAATAAACAAACTTTTTTTGCGTTCTAGATTAAAATATTCTTTGAAATACAACTTATATGTGATTAAATTAAAATAAATCTATTTTAATATTAAAAACATCCACATTTTTATTTTTTTAAAGGAGACCAAACAAATAAATTATTATATAAAAATAAAAAGTGATTTAAAAAAAGTGAAGAAATATTTTATCAGATTAAAAGAAATAATTGATGAAAAGTTAGAAAATTTAAAAAATCTAACTTTAGGACAAAAAATAAGATATTAATTCAAAAAATAAAAACTGTCAATAATGAAATCGCATCGATAATTCTAATGTTAAAATATTGAGATATGAAACCACATGGATATAAATTGAATTTCTTAAATAAAGATTCTCTCTGAATCTCATATGAATTTTTTGTTATTTTAAATAGCCAGACAGGTTTTAATAAGAGAACAATATTATTAGAATGCGGACTGTAAAAATAAATCTGTTTTACGGAAATTAAATTATACTCAACCAGTTCATAAAAAGGTCCTTGTTGTTTTTACAACTTGATTAATCTGGACAACCTAGTAGGGCCCTAGTAACAAGACTATAATCGTCTGGGAATTCTTCGAGTATCACGTCTTCATCTCGAGACAAAGATCGGCGGCCGCCAACTTTCACCGTCGATCGAGATCGAGATAAAAAGAAGGAATAGGATAAGATCGAAAAAAAAAAAAGAAAGGGAAAGGACAAGCGAGACGTCTGTTATACAAATCTACAGAATCTGCCGGAACATCGGCTACCTGAAGAAGAAGAAGAAGAAGAAGGAGGAGGTGGTGGAGAGGAGGAGGTGTCTGCGGAGTCTGGAAGAGTTCTGGAACGAGAGAAACAAAAGGAAGTGGTAGGAACGGCGGGTAGGCGGATCCTGGTCTCGGGCCGTTGAAATTCCACCATGTACCGGGTGCTCGAAACCAGCCATTACATCGCCCGCGCAAATTAGAACACGTCTCGTGTACCCCTTTCACCTCCCACGGCCGCGCCGGATAGTATTTCACGGGCGGCTCCTCCGCAAGAGAAGACGTTCGTCGGTAGAAGAAATTCAGGACCTCGACTGCGCGAGGATCGGAGAACCGGATGTGTATAAAGACCGCACACGCTCCCAGTCGCGGTTTCACGTCGTGAAGCGCATATAGAACTCGAAACTTTCGAGACGCGTATCATCGTCGCTAAATTCGTTATCATACTTATCATTAATCTATCGTTACGAGTAGAAATAGGGAGATCCGTGAGAAATTCCGACGATCAAGAATTCTGAACGTAGAATTCGTTCGGATCACGAAATCTGATCTGGGGAGAGAAATTAGAGTTTCGGAGAAACGATATACGCCACGCGAAGTATTATAATTGATATTTTCAAAAGGTTGATTAGCCATTTGACATTTGCCGATAATTTTAAAATATCTTCGAGGTCCCGATTTGAAATTCCAAGGAAATTGCAAATTGCAAATCCTATATATGTACAATAATCGGATTTATGCCGCGCTGGCTAATAAACACGTCCGTTGTAATTAATTAACGAAAGCACATACGCAGATACTACGTCTACTAGTTGCGAAGGATAATCTCGTTCAGTTCTGTACGTCATTCGGGACAACAGGGGATTTGCCGTGTAAAGGTTGGAGATCACTGTACATGGCCGGGAATAATTACCAAATTAAAGTATGAGAAAAACTACAAAGTAAAACCTTTTTATATCTGTTTTATATCATACACGGCGTACACGGGGAGAATTTTCTCGTAGAATTTACCCTGAAAATCACGATAATCGTAGGCGAGCAATGGTATTTCAAAGAATTTTACATGGTTTGTGTTAAAAAAACAATAAATCCGAAAAAAATGACCTGAAATTCTTCGAATGACGCCTCACAACTGTCGCGAATTTTTATTATTATACACTGAGAAAAAATGTTGTTAATTTAACTACATTTTTCAACTAAATTAAATTTTGTCTATTTAAGTGTTTATGAATTTCAATTAATATATAAATATTTGAATTGAAATTTATACATTTAAGTTAAATGCATAAATTCTTGAACTGACAAAATCTTCAACTAATTGGAAAATTTTGTCAAATCAACAATATTTTTCTCTCAGTATACGTGCATAATAATCAATTCATTACTTTGAATTGTGTTACTTGTCACTTTTAAGACAAACTTATTGTTTGTAATTTATTTACTGTGAAATCTCGACTCTACGCGTTTGATCTCTATGCTTTTGATTCGCACAACTCGCTGAGAGCGACAAAGTCACGACACGAGCGAGGTATTAATGGGTTAGGAGAGCTCCCTCTCTCGTATTATTATTTCGCTGACCGCATTCTCGCTTTTCCGCGGAATGGCAAGAAAAGGGGCACGAGCCTCGCAATAACGGTTGAGATTTTCCGCGAAACGCGAGCTTCGTGATGGCCACAATTTTCCAGCTAGCAGCGGCTGTATTTAAGCTCGATTTTTTTTTTTTTTAAGTCGGACCCGATGCTCGAAAGCGGAAACAGCAAAAATTTGGCCGCCGTCACCGAGAGGAAACTGCTTTTCACCAGAGAAACCGACAAAGCGGCGCTTTGTTCTAATAAATGGTGGCAAACAACAAAGAAAAAGAGAATGAGGCCACACAGAGAAAGGGGCCGGGAAAAGAACCGATTTTGTTAAAAGCATAGAAAATATATAGTCGAATAGATATTAGAGAAATAAACAATTAAGTAAAGCCCATATGAAGAAATAACTATAAGAATTAAGATAAATAGAACAACATTGATGAAACCTAAGTTTTAAATAATTTGAATTATTTTTAATAAACGCGTAAAAAAACCAACATATAATAAGAAAGAAGGAATATTAAAAAGAGGTTGAGAAACTTTTCGAAAACTCGTTATTGCATTAAAAGAAATTCACGAATGTATAAACGCAGCTTGAAAGGTTTCTGCATCGATCGCCTTCATTTCTCGCGCCGTTTGTATACAATTTGTATACAGTTTGCCAGAAAGACACGGAACACAAATAGGTCTAAACCGATAAAAGCGCAATAAATGGAAATTCATGCGGAAAGAATGCGAAAGCAACGAACAACGAACACCGACGCGGGTTTCGCGGCGGCGGCGGCTGCTGCATGCCGCTGAAAATCCGCCACTGATATTCCGGGAAGAATATTGCCGCGATTGCGACGACTGTAACCCGAAATTGTTTAACGAGCGCGGCGCGCGGTTGTACCCAGATATAGTTATCGCGACCGTGCGCGCGATAGTTACGGCTAATGTGTGCGCAATTATGCAAATTCGTCGGGCAAACGTCGCCCCCGCCGTATGTATCAGCGTTCGCGTGGCGGACGAAAAAGCGTGTGTATATGTGCGCGCGTACGGGCGGTACGGTTATTCCATTCGCGGAGAAATATACATACATGTATCCGTCGTTAAGTAAACGGCGAGTCGCGCGTGTGTGCTTCAAGACATTCCCAAAGGACTTCGACAGCGCGGGACTTCCCCGAAAGAGAAGACTTCGATTAAACGCTATTACCTCAATCGAGTTGATTAGCGAATAAATTTCGGTATTCATCCCCTTTCGAGTTTAATTCTTCTTTTTTTAGAAATGGACATTTCTATAGAGATCTTTAAATCGAATACAAAGAGAATTAGAAAAAAATAAAATATTCAATTGTAATAGAATTGTTTGTTACGGCCGTAATTGAGCGTATTTTTTATTGTTTATTTGACGTAAAGAAATTTATTATTTTCATTTGTTTCACGTATCTGTACAAGTATCAATCAATAACATTTCTCCGTCAATAGTTATTTTTTCCAAGCATTGAAACACGAAAGGCTTGAAAATTACGCGCGTATATATATTATGTATAAATATCATCATAAATCAATACTACCAATTTGAGTAACCGCCATGCAAAAATAATACCGCGCTTTATGTCAAAAGCTTTTTATGGTTAATTCGAGAATTTTCCAATTTTACTAGATAAATAATTTTTTTTTTTACGATTATATTTATATCTTAATATTTTTCCGTTAAAGCTTAAACAATGTCTTTTAAAACAAGCCCTAGTTTAATAAAACGATTTTTTAAGACACTGGTACATACAAGTATCAAGACTTAAAAGACTTAAAAGAGTTAAAACTATTATACGTAAACTACAAAAATACATAAAAAAGAGATAAGTGTTAAAAATTGGTTTCATTATAATTTAATGGAAGTTTAAATAATATAATTGAAATTTCTAAAAATGCGCGAAAACCTCAAACGTATAATAAAAATACTGAAAGTTTCATGCATGCGTATAAATAATTTAAATAAAAATTAGCGACTAAAGAGAAATAAAAATAAAATTCTTCTTGAATACAGCGTAAGAAAATTGAAAAAAAAGGGTGGAAAATGTAACATGAATCATGTCAATCTGAAAATATTGTATTACTCGACTCGAGATGTATTTTGTAACTTGCAAAGCTATTCGCTCGAACAAAAAACAGAATTGTCGATACAAACCACAAAGGCATTTCGACGGATGTGGTCAAGTTCATCGTTTACGGATCTCCCGCCTCGTTTATATCGCGTTCGTAAATAGCGAAAGGTAATCGACGATAAATCGACGATCGTTCAACGATTTGTGAGCAGGTCGCGTCACATCCGACATGCACATACATAATATCGTGGCGTTTGAATGGGGAATCGAGCGTGGCTCGTAAAACGTGACACCGTACCGGCGAATCATCGATTGGCGAGAAAGCTCGCGGAAAACTGATAATTCAAACGCGTGAGCGATGAAAAAGCCAATCAACGGCAATGAGAAGATAATTAAAGTGGCGGGTGTAATAAAAAGTTTATTGGAATGATTTTCTCTTACTTCTTTCTTCTCTCCCCCCTCTCTCTCTCTCTCTCTCTCTGTCTCTCTCCTCGTTCTCTTTGTTACATTATCTGTCTCTGATTGACGATAATTAATTGAATAGATATAATAAAAGGAAAAATGTCCCGGAGGAATTTGCGCTTTGTAAAGAAATCTCAGTGGATGCTTCTTCATGCTACTTTAATGCCGTTGTTTCATTCTTGCACATTTTTCTCTTTATTAATTAGAAGTATTTTTTTTTCTTTTTAATATTATATAACTACGTCGTCTTATAAAATTCTTTTAAAAAAGGAATGTAATAATAAATAAAAATCGCGAGTCGAAACATATAAAAAGAGTCAAAAGGAGTTTTACAACTCGCCGCTTATTACTACCGGGATTGTACTATAAACATAAACGCGCGAAGAAAAGTTAGAATTCCATTCTAACAATAAAATTCCACATTTCACGGAATCTGTTTCATCTTTTCGTTACGACGGCGCAGGCGCCGCGACATTTTGAAACACGATCGCGTTTTTTTTTTCAATTTATAAATTAGCAAATGACACGCAGTAATAAAAAAATGTATTGTATTTGTGATTATAATTGCAGTAAAATAATTATAATCAAAAATATCATTTTAATAATAATTATTACTATAATAATATTAGTAATAATAATCATACATTATATTTTAAAGCTTATATAAGTTTAATTTATAGGACATGTAAATATATGGTTATTATTACTAATATTATTACAATAATTACTATGAAAATAATATTCCTGACTACAATTATTTTATGCAATTATAGTCGCAAATATCACACATATTTCTATCAATGTGGGCTTCAATTGTACGCGAAGAAAATTTTTTTCGCAAATGAAAGAAGGAACTATGAAAATTTTCAAATTATGTTTTCCAAGTTACCATATAATATTTACACTACTTACGATATAATTCTCTGAAATTTCTTCTTATAATCCGTGACTATTATCGTATATAGTAATTTTTACTATCAAATTTTCTCCGTGTACAGTTTCGCCCGCGTCGTTGCGAGAAAGAGAGAGAGAGAGAGAGAGTGGGAGGAGGGAGGGAAAGAGAGAGAAGCGTCGCACCGTACGAAAGCGCCCTCGAGTTACGGCAATTAATAAATAAACGTAATGAAACGGGGACGAGACAAGAGCTTAATCAAGTAATACGCTTAATCACGATTAGGGCAGCGATAAATCACCGTGGCGACGGAAGAAGAGTACGCGGCCGTAAATACGGCGCCGGTGGTGGCCGGCTTTAAATAACAGTAACCACTGGGTGCGCAACTTTTTAACAACGTCGCCTCTCGCGTCTCTCACGAAAACCTGTTCGCGCTCGCTCGCGTAACGAAGCGAGTCATCCCGTACGCATAGGTGCGAATCGTAAATCGTTTACGGCGCTGAGTCATCTCTCTCTTTCTCTACCTCTCTCAAACAGGCAGGATCCTCTAACGCGGGATAATGAATCCAACTTCGTCCTGCTTAATCTCTACGGGAAGTTACGCCGAAACTTTCCCGTCGCCGATCGACTCGCGCCGCCTCTCGCCGCGGGCTCGCATTGATTACATAATTTATCGCAGTGAAATTCCCTAAGGATCGTGTCACTCAAAAAAAAAAAAAACTTCGCAAACAATTAAAAATCACACGAGAAGTATATGAGCATTAAGATCCAGATGTATGATTGATAAGACTCGTCTTTAATCTTTCATTTCCGACGTTGTCGGAAAATCACTCGACTTGAATTTAATTATCATATAGCTTGAAAATTTTGTTAAATAGGAGTACAATATTTCGTGACAATATTTACGTATAACTTTACAGAATAATATTAAAGTTAATGTCGTATACGCTAATTGCATGCATGCGCAATTAAAGAAAATTTAAACATTAGTCGCTACATAAACTGTTAAAAGTTTATTAGGTTAATAAATAATGAACATACTATTTATTTTCTCTTTTTAACAATGCAGTTTTTTAATCCTAGAAGGCAAAAGCGGGGTGAAATTTCACCCTTCTCAATCCTTTCTATCAGCAGTAAATTAATAATTGAATAGTGCATTTTCTTCATTTTTATATAAAATAAAATGATGATGTATATAATCATGGTGTTTCTTGTGTCAGAATAGTATTGAAAAATGCACTTAAAACAAAAGAAACATGAAAAATGTGCGAAAACGGACGCAATTTAAATTTCGTTTGGAGTAATAAATCATTCCGTATTTGCCTTCCAAATTTGCAAAAATGTTTTTCTCCTAGAGTAAAAAAATGTATAATAATTTATTGAGATGATATTATATGTGACAATAAGGTGATCAATATTTCGTTCATTTTATTTGTAATTATAGCTTTAGTCTTATTCTAAAATTGTGATATAAAAATAATCATAATATAATTATTTTTAACTTCTGTATAATATGCACATACAAGGGGGGGGGGGTTATAGACGACAGGGACGAAGGATCAATTGTATTATAAACAATAGTTTCTGCTGTTTTTCTCACTTTGAGGAAATTAATGAGTTCGAGAAGCTGCGCGCGTTACGTATCTTTTTTCGAAGCAACCCGTTCCTTCAAAAAAAAATCCATTCGAGATTTCAATCAGTCGATGTCGCTGAAAAACATTCGCTGACTCGACGCGGACGAATTCGTCCTCTTTCCAGAGGCAAACGAGAGCGAGAACGTGGAGACGAGAGGAGAAAAGGGAGGAGAAGGATACCACGGAAGTCCTGCTGCGGCTGTTTATCAAGCGCTTATCCGGTGGCGAGAAGGATACTCCTTTCTGCCTCTTCCTCTTCTTTTTTCTCCCCCTCCCCCTCCCCCGCTACGCCTGGCGAGCCACGACCCGCAAATGCAAATTCCAGATCGCATTTCTTCAGCCTGCCGGAAATGCGCCAGGACGGAAGGACGGGGGGTCCTGGCAAGGATGCAGATCGCGCGAGCCTTGAGTTTCAAGGAACTCTCTTTTCGAATCCGCGGGTATTAGTTGGGAAAAAGTTTCGTTCTCGACTGCATTTTCACAAAAAATTTGAAATTAATTTTTTCTCTGTACGGCGATCCTTTCATTACGATTATCTCTATATTATCTTTTCCGTTTACAAGTCCGTCTACCTCACTCGTTTCAATCTCGTTCTACCAACAATTTACACAAAATTCAAACGATTAAATTCAAATTGCAGTAAATTACTTTTTATAGAAACTTGGAGAGTCTCTTATCGCAATTATCTCTATTGTTTCCTCAATTTGCCATTTAATTGTATATTTATTATACTTTATCTCCACACTGAGAGAAAAAAATAGTTGCATTTACCATAATTTACAGTTATTTTTGACCGTAACAATATTTTTTATAGTTAAATTAACAATATAAATTATAGTTAACTTAACACTATATTATTGTTACAATAGCTATAGCATTCGTTCACATAACCATATGTATGGTTAAACGTGCCATAATTGTGATTTATGTATGGTAGAATATTTGTATGGTAGAATATGTATGGTAGAAATTATTATATTAATTAATTATAGTAAACTTTTTAGTTGCAAAATACTAGACACTTTTCTCTCAGTGCACTGTTCTCTCGTCGTCATATTCAGCGGTCGCCCGCGCACAGAATCACAGAACACGCGCGCTTAACGATAAGGAGAACGCACTTGGCGAAGATGCACAAGCGGTCTTTCCAATTTCTCCGATAATATAATCTAGACGGACGTTCCGATTTCGATCCGCGTGCGGCGAGATCGGCCAGCGGCGTAAACATGAATCCCGATCAATCGCGGGATCGCGGCTTTCTCCCGAGCAACGAGGAGATGAGAAACGTCACTCCTCCTTGTTCGCGAGATCACGACTTGGCGATCTACCGGTCGCCCCCCTCCCCCCCTTCCCCGTGGATCCCGGAAGTCTTTGACTTCCAGACGGGAAAGTTCCAGCTTGGCTCGCAAGATATTTTGAATTAAGATAAGGAAATCTCTCTCTCTCTCTCTCTTTCTCATCTCGCGCCCTGAGACCCTCAATCTGCAGCTCGTTGAACGTGAGGGTAATTTCTTAACTCTTTGATAACCAGCACTGTATGCGAAATTAATTCCCTTTAAACCTGCCGGTATCTTTTGTGCGTTAAAAGAATTTCCCTTTCTTTTCAGAAGCGAGCGCCTTTTTAATTAGCGTTTTATATTTAATTGCGGAGACACTTAATCGCGCGGGAAATCGAATGTTACTCGATATATTTGAAGTTCGCCTTTTGTTTTCAGCGGAAAGAGTGAGAAGACTCGATTACGGGCATATTTAAATTGGAAACTCTCCCTGGATGGGTTTTCAGCGAACAAGAGTCATTAAAAATTTTAAAATCTCGCTCTGGAATTTTTTTTTAACGGATACACATATCGGGGATACATTTCTGTTAAATGAGAGCGCAAAAAAAAAAAAGGAAACAATTTATTACAGATTTTCGGCACGACCTGTTCGTTAAACCGACGCGTTTCCCCGTGCGATGCGAATCGCTTTTTCCTCCGTTTCCAAACAGAAAGAATAATTTTCCGATAAAGCTTCGAGCGTAGAAGGTGCTTTCCCCGATTGCTCGATGTTAATGGAACTTACGTTCAAGTGATTACCGAGGTATTTAAATATAGAAAAGTTACATTGAAGGTTTGATTACCAAGAACTCGGATAATAATGACTTCTAAAAGGCTCCGGCGTAAAATCCATATTGAAAGTTCGCTGAAGCAACAGACACTCTGCACAAGGGAAGTAACCGCGCCCCGTGGCGGTCTTTTTGCGTAAGAACATTCTGCCGGAGAAACGGAATCAAAATCGACGTTTATTCAGATCGGGTTTTATTTTCAGCACAATCTCTCTCTCTCAAATGGATTTTTAATCGGAAGCAAGTCATTAAAAAATTTTTTTTTAACTCGCTTTGAAATTTATTCAGTAAATACTTATAACGCTTACAATTTCCGACACGCGACGACCTTTTCGATAAGATTTTATAAAAATTTATTATATACTTGAAAAAAGAACTTTGTATTCTTAAAGAATATTATAAAATCGAATCGCGAAAAAAGTTTTTCCGATATCTTAAACAATTATTATGATTATGAAACTATACCAATGTTAAGGAAAGAACTTTTCTTATTTTTATGGCAAAAAATGTACGTGTAGTCAATACAGCGACCGTCAATGTCGCTTCTCTACTTCGAGGACTCCGAAAGGAGAATAAAAGAAAACGCGTAATAGCAATTTTTATCAGTAATCTCTCTCGTATTCTCGCCGCATCACGGTGAATTCCGCCGCGCGACGTCGGAATCGCGGTCCGTTCCGTTCCGGTCCGTCCCCCGACCGGAAACGTGGCACGTTACCTCCTGACAGCGAGAACAGTTTCCCCCCCCCCTCCCCTGCCCCAATCCCCCTCCCCCGTTCCCGCGCAAAAAGCGAAGAATCGCGCGGAGAATTCAATTATGCCCGGGGATGAAGCGCGAATTGAAACGCGCTCGGCAATTTCGCGAAGTACGTGCAATAGTTAAGAAAGGGAAGACGGCGAGATGAGGGGGAGCGGGTAGAGGGAAGAAAGGAAATGATAGATGCGAACTATGCGAGGACGAGGGTTGGTGGGAGTGGGCGGGAGAGAGAGAGAGAGAGACTCTCTTCGACAAACTTCATTCCCCGACTTTATGCTATTGAGAGATCGAAACAATGCGTCGGGAAGATTTAATTTAACGCCATTGTGCGGAGCGCGTTGTAATTAGTATTTCACCCCCCACCGAGTAGTCGGCCCTACCTCGAGATCGTCTCGTTCTTCTTTTTACTTGCCCTTCGTCACCTCCCCCCCCCCCGCCCTCTGTCCATATTTCTCTTCTTTTGCGAGTCGCGCCCCAACCCCCCTGCTGCGAAAGTACATTTTCCGTCATTATACCTGTACTATCCGACACGCTGAGGTTTTCCCGTACTCACCCTCTTTTACTCCGAGGACCTGACCATTCTTCTTTTTTTTTTCTCTTTTTTTTGCGAACCGCGCCGCCGCCGACGCGCCGTAAAAGGCTTTTTCGTTCTATGCCCAACCTACCAGTAATTCTCTCCCCATTCCAACATATAATCGGTAGCGTTCCTTTTATACGTGAAAAGACAATCGTAAAACAAAACGACGATAGTGAGAATAACGCAGGCGTCCACGCGAGGCTGGTTACAGTTCAGATAAAGCGAAGGGATCGAATCACGACGTTGGACGATGGCACGTCGTTAGTCGAGAAAAGAAAAGATAGAATCCTTCGCTTTAAGGGCGGATAGAGAAAAAAAAACTCGTCGTACCTTCCTACATGCCGATACATTTGTCGTGCTCTATTCATCACACTTTTCGCGTGTTCTGACATTTTCACCGTCGAATTGATTTCAGCGTTGAACTCTACAATGACACAAAAATGTGTTGTAACTGTAATTACGTTGTAAAATAATTATAGCCAGAAATATAATTTTTATAGTAATTATTACTATAATATTAGTAGATAACCATGCTATATTTTAAAACTGTATAATTTATAATACAATTTTTTCATAGTGAGCCTCATATAAATATATGTAATAGTTAGTATAAAAATGATATTTTACCATGTAATTATAATTGTAAGTATAATCACATATTTTTCTATCAGTGTATAAAGTCCAAAATCAGAAAGTGTTCAATATGGTTGATAAAATATACAAATTTCAACAAACAAGTCATAAATATGAAAACATATATTATATATTATTTACATTATTGTATATTTAGTAATGTAATTATTATATCATTATATATTTAACAATGTATATTGTATATTAATATATTATGTATTCAATAATATAATTTTAAATGGAATAAATAAATAAATAAAACTATTATAAATCGAAATAAAAGACCTCAAGATTGAAACAAATATAAACAAGAAATTAAAAAATAGATATTTTTGTTTCTAATAAATCTAGCGTATTATTGTCACATATTCATCAACATCAATATAATTAGAAATGTTCATTATCATCAGTATTATTAAATAAATATTTCTATTCTGATTCAACTTAAGAGCTGCTTTTCAAGATTGAAAATAACGTTTAAAGAATTAGGAAATTTATATAAAACTTCAAAAAAATATTATCGAGTTATTGCCTTTTATCGATTTTAATTTCTTTTGTGACTGTCTCTCTTAATATAATATTTGTATAATATTTGTTTACTTAATGTTTTAAATATTTAATAAAATTATTTAAAATTGAACAAATAAAATAGTCAGAGTGATATGATAATCAAAGTATTAATTGATCAAATAAATATTTATGTCAACGGTCTTCTCTTCGCCAAATATTATATTAATTATAAAAAATTATATGAATAATACTTAACAACACTGAAATTATATGAATGTACATACAACGTATGCGCGTCTGTGCAAATAAACCTCGACGAGGTCTGATTTATTATACGCCCGACTCGGAAGCTGCCTAATCTTTAAATTTGCCGAATAACCACGAGCTAAATTACCAGACTTTTTCTCTCACGGCGTACAAAAAAAGGGACAGAAAATCTGGCACGTCGGAAGCATTAAAAACTCTCTCTCAGACTCTCAAAGAGAGAAAGAGAAAGAGAGCAAAAAAAGAGAAGGAGAGTGAGCATTTCGACGAGCCTGGTGCTCGCATGAGGAAATATTCGCCTGTCTGCAAACTTTTCGCTGGCGCGGCCTCAACGCTCGCGTCCTCTCACTTAAGCGCTATTAATTGGTCCGCGAGGAAGCATTCAAGCCGGCCACGCTCGCTTGAAAATATATAGATAAACCTATGGCGCTATGGAAACACCCGATGGGGGCACAACTTGCTAACAAGGTGAAACGACGTAGATCGATAAATGTCGAGTAACTCTTAACAGGTTGTTATGAATATTAACTTTCATTCGTACACACTCGGCTCGCGTGTATACCATTTGTGCATCGTTTTATTCGCGTGTCATATCCGACTTTATACGAAATCACTTAACCGAGTTAATATAATTTCAACAGAGAGGTGAGTTCTGATAAAAGTGTTAATATATGTTGTCGTAATACACCCGGATAATATATTAACATCGTGATGAAGTTATATTATTAAGCTCGCTCGGCGGACGATCTGTGCAGTTCATGAGACTCCGAGATTTCGCAGAATAGAATTCCACGTTACAAATTTACGTATCATTTTGATACGCGGCTGCATTTCGTTACCGCATGCTGCGTGTATGTACGCGCGTGACCCGATTACTCGAACGTTTTCTCGCGACGACGAGGCGGGGGCGAGGGTAGATGCATACGATTTCAAAAATGGAATTCCGTCTATGGAATTCTAATATCTATAAAAATTCCCTTCTGCTTATATACCGATAATGCCCCAGTTGCAGTACAACACTTTTTCCACCGAGCCCGAACTTTTCAATCAGAACTTCGCGTTTTCACCTTCGCGAGCCTGGCAACCTCCCACACCTTGGCGTGGAACGCTATCGATACCGTCGCCGTGGGAGGCGTAGCCTCCACTCATTGATCATCAAAGGAGCATCGGAAGAGCACTTTTCACTCCATCCGTCCGCGTTATCGACAGCGAAGTTTTCTCAAAGTTAGGCGGCGGCGGCGGGCCCATTCACCCCGGCCACCTTTGTGCGACTTTGCTCGCTGTGGGAGGGCCGCGTTCCCGAGGACGAAAGACAGCGGGAGGGAGAGGGTCGATCCGGACTTTTCGCTCCTTCCAAGACTCCAGGAAAACCGCGAAGAAAGAAGGGAGGTCTAAGGACCCTCGCGAGACTATCGGGCTCACGGTTCGTAGATCTGGGAGAACGGTTGACAAGTCAAGCAAGTTCGCCCCGTGTCGTACCGGGGTGTCTTTGACGGAGTGTCTTTCGTGCCGGGGCTCCTTCCCCGAAGGGAGGCGAAGGAAAATCTGCTCCTCCATCAAGGGATGATCTCCCGCCGGGAGATCGCACGCCACCTCGACACGCGGGATGACGGCGCGCGATGCGCGGGGAATATTTTCGTGACGTGTCGTGGCGTGGCACGTATAAACCGTAACACCGTGGAGAAAATCTGCGGGGTCTCGTCAAGATGTCTCGCCACGAAATCGTAATATCCCCCCGGGAGACGAGATAAAATCCTCCTATAAGAGTGTCTACCTTTTTTTTTCGAGCGCTTCTCGCGGCGGTTTCTCCTCCCTTTTTTTTCCCCCCCTTTTCTCCTTGCTCCTCTCGCCACGACGACGGTGCAGTTCCTTCGTCGACAAAATGACGAAGGTTCGTCGTCGCCGTATTTCGCCGCCGCGCGATTTATTACTTAACGGTTATAATTTACAGATACGTTCCGTCGCGCGCCAAGATAGCCCCGTGTGCCCCATTTACATAGACGGAGAGGCTGCGCGACGCGATTCTATGAATATCGCGGGACGGGATATGGGAGGCACAATTTATGCGCACGCGATCGCGACGAGCCGCGAATTCGCGTCGTCTCCGATTAAAATACCTCCAGGCCAGGTATAGGTCATACGGAGCGTGTCGTCCAAAACGCGATCGCCACGTAATTTTAGATATGTAAGCAATCTGTACTCGGTTAAAGCGTGGTGAGCACGAGAACCTAGTTCCGCTGTCTTTTCGCATAATGTGAGAACTTGATAAAATTTTAAGAATAAGTTTGTGGATAATATAGAGGCGTTCCGGAATAATTTCAAATTTTTAACAGTATTTTAGAAAGTTTTCTTTAAAGAAAACTTTCTAAAATAACATTGAGAGCGTTACGGCAAGAAAAAAGCATTAAGTAAAGGAAAATCGTCGATACCGACATAGATCTCCTAAAGTGACACCTCTTCCGAAAACAATCCAAAATTATCTTCATATATTCATGGCAGGTAAAATCTGTTAATAATGAAATTTTTCAAAAACAAGAATAAAATTTGCATAATTTTCTTTTGCAAATTACACAGTTTAAGCAAAATTGTGTACATTATTAATAATACAAAATCATTTTACACGTTTGTAGCGCCCTGACTCAGATGTGAATTTGCTGTCATGTTGTCAACAACCGATACAGCAACGAATTTCGACAAACTTGGAACAAGATAAGCTACCATTATGTCCGTCAGATTGCGCTCAGATGAATTTTGTCTAATAACAGCAAGTTGACGACAACATTAATTTGTTACTCGCAAAGAGATGACTTGTGGCTGCAACTTGAGATAACTGAGGTTGTCAATTTGTCATCCACCACTAACACAGCATGTCTACTGCAATTGCAAGTATCTCAAAGCAGGATTTTCAGATTGGTTTTGAAATATTTAATGTATACTCCTCACTCTCTGCATAACCATAATCCAATCGTAAGATTTTGACCAATCGCATTGCCGAATCTCTTATGGTAACAGTTACAGAAATGTACGCACAATGACCCTTACAGCAGCTGATTTTGATAACTTTGTCTTAATGGCGACTTGTCATATCATTGATATGTCATCAGTAATTAATAGCATGAGAAGGATACTGGAGTCAGTTTGTTTTTTACGGATAAGCAATAATTTTTGTAACGAGATTTTGTATGTATTTCTGTTATGTACTCTCTAAATTTTAATCAGTGTATTTTCATTAATTTGCAGTGATATACTCACTAACTACGATAATTTGTGAATAATCCACTGACTTTCAATGATTTTTACTTCAGAATTAGTGTATAATCACTGAAGGATCAGTGTATTTATTTCACTGATTAACAAGTTATATCACTGAAATCAGTACATTTTCACTAATTGTAATTTTGAGAATATATGTATTCTGTTCCAGAATTTCCTGATTAGAACCTTGGCTGTTTTACCGAGATGACTCTCCCGACTCCAAATATCTTACACTAGTAAAGAAATGAATTGGTCTGGTTGACATAATTTCAAAAAGAAACGCAATGTCCCAAATTATCTGCCTCTACACGCCTTGCTTCCCCTTCCTGCGATTACTAATCCATTTTACATATCAATGATGATAACGTTCTGAACAAAAATGGCGTACATTTGTAATGAAGATAATTTAAATACTTCAGAAACAAAGGTAGAAAAACAGAAAAAGCTATGCTTTAATTTGTTCGGTCATTTTGAGAAGCTTACGAGATAAACCGATGAGAAGATGTCTACAAATAGTCCAGATCCACACGGATTAAGGAAGAGGGGAATCGAATCTAAAATCCCAGTTTCGGCAAGGGAGGGTATCAAGTCAAACATGTGGGGAAAATTGCTTTTCGCCATATTGTTTGCTTGTGGCGCACGCATAGACATATGACTGTGACATGCCCACGTTCGCTGTATGCGTGTTGCGAGACAAGTAATACGGTCCGTGACATCAAAGCGAACGTCTCTGTCTTTTATGTCACATGTACGCCAGTATATGAGTTCTATGTGTACGATACAAACAAATATGGCGCCGCGAACGTGCACCTCCTAGAGCCTGTGCATCGTCCTCTTCATCCTCGGTTCGTGGTCCATACTCTGTACTTTCTATGGACTCTACGAAAAATATAGCTCCATCTGTCAACGACGCCACATACTCCTAACAAATAGCAATTTCATATTGTTGATACTTGGTTAACAAAGAGTTAAAAAGCGTACAGCACGTACAGCTTGAAAACATATACGCAACAACGGATGAAAATTATTATATATGCAACAAAATATTTGGTATTTTTTTTTTTTCAATAAAAAAATATTTTTTCCCTCTCAAAGCAGAAATACATTATTTATTTTACATAATGTTAAAAAAATACCTTGTTTTCCGATTCGTTAGAGTCCTGTAAGTCCCCCTTCAGTGGAAAGCGCTATGCCGAGTGTCGCGATGTCGATTATTATTACCGCGGACGACAATTCCGCGAGCAATCGCGGCCTACGAAGCTGTCGGATGAAAGGAAAAAAAAGGGGGAAGAAAAAAAAGGATACGCGACGTTTACGCGATCTGTTTTCGTTACATCTTCTATGGACACGAAAACCCTCTCACCGCGTCGGGGATGACTGATTGACGATCGGACGTGTACGCTGTGGCGTCTTTCGTTTTGAAATTACGGCGCCGCGTGACGCCGGAGGTTCCATGAAACCCTCTGTATGTCGCGCGTTCCCGCATTAACTACGGCCGCGCGTCATGAATATCGATGCAAAACACGTTCATCCCCGCCGGGGTGCATTGTCGGTCCCGATGAACCTCCTGTGCACCCGTCGATCTCTCCTATCGATGGCCCACGACCTCACGAGAGGACTCCGCTATTCGTGGCCCCGCGGCCAATTTTGCGAACAAAGCAAGCCGACGTTTACTCGATATCTCGCTCCGCGCCGGAATATGCAAGGGAAAACGTATATTGCATAATTATAACGTATATATACGTAAACGCAACGCAATCTCGTAAGTGTGTACGGGAGAAATAAATAAAACAAATCGATAGCGCGTGCATTTCGCCCACGACAAATTTCGGAATTACGTCTCTTTCGCGCGAGAGAGAAAGAGAGAGAGAGAGAGAGAGAGGCACAAAGGTTCAAAAACACTGTGATTTAATAGCAAATAAAACAACTAAACGGTCGCATTTTAAAAAAGAGAGTCATCTGTTCGGGTAACAAAAAATTACCTCTGGCGGAGTATGAAATTTTTATAAATAATTATCCTCTCGCCAGATAAAACATTTTCCATTCTGTACGGAAAAACCTACGCGCGGCGTATTACAAAGTTAGCAGGACGTCTTTCATAATTATAATCTAGCGATCTTTTTTCCATAATTACAAAAGATAATTTGTCATCGAACAACATTGCTTCTCATTATTTCAAACGCTTTCGATCTTCAGACATTACGCAATGAAGCTGTAACGTCCACAATAACGCGCATTATTACATCACGAAGGCTGCTAATGTTCTCGATCTTTGATCGAAGAGATATCCGCCGTACTGGCGATTTTACTATAACTTTGTCGATTAGTATCCGATTGATTAGCCGCAAAATTCGTGTCGCGTCGTGGAACTTTTATGATCGTGGCGTTGACGTGGACAAAGAGCGAGTGTAAAGTGGAAACCCTTCCGCTATATGAAATTCCGACGTAACTCGAAACGCAGCGCGAATATATCGAAACCGTGAGATAAGGCGCGCATTTCGATCAGCCATTGCCGAGAACGCGGTTTATGGGTTTCGAGGAATGCGAGCGGCTAACAGAGATATATAGATAGATAGACAAAGAGAAAGAGAGGGCGAGAGAGAGAGAGAGGATAGAGAATGATTATACAGAAAGCAATTAGAGATGCACGGTGTGCTTGACCCTTAAAAATGCACCCTTTGTTGTGTCTGATCTTGAAGGAGAAAAGAAAAAACAGAAATTATATTAACATGTCTACAATGGTGTTTGCAAGCGACGTAACTTATTTGAAAAGAACGAAATATAGAGTTGTCGGAATCGCATCCCTTTTCGCACAAAGGTTTGCCACTCGGAATATCAAGGATACTTTTGAGTTTCTTTATCACAACAAAGTGCAATTTTCGTTTCCCTGCATCATTATAACTTTTTTAAGTAAGAAAATTTGATAAGTAAGCCTATAAGTGGTACGATTTAGGAAACGGGTCTCTAAATTGCACTACGGATTGCAAAACTCGCAATGATTCTCTACCGTTCACGGAATCTACACTCCAGCAGTCTAACTCGTTTCATTCAACGTAAAACTTCATTCCGATAATATCGTAAAAATGTTTTTTTACAGAAATACCATATTTCCTTAATTCAATCTTCTTTTACAGTCCCTATACTTTTTGAGAGCACGATTTATAAATTCTGGGTACTTTCTGTATTCAGTTTTGATCATTTCCTGCCCGCTATAAAAAAAAAACCCATTTATATCACCGTAGCCAAAATCGCGATCTAGATCGTGGTGCGATTTAAAAGACTACAGCATTCCGTAAAACCTTGTGTATCTATAAAACAAAAGCGTTTGTTTTGAAAAAAGCATTTTAATCCTAATAGAATAGTAAAATGAAAAATTATAACTAATTCTAACACATTATTATAATTAGTTATAAATCATGAAAACTGCTGACTATCTTATTTCTTCTGCATTTCAACAAAATGTATCGAAAAAACTGGTTACGACATTTTTCTGACCGCAAATAACAAAATTCTCATTAAAGCTAGCATCTCAAGTGTAACAAATTACATGATGACTAATATATAATTTTCAAATAATCCCACAGAAACTGTACAAATCCAGCAATTCAACTTTTAATGGAGATGATGTCATTAAGGAACCAGTAAGATTTCGGTAACTAAACTTCCTCTATATTTCTGTCAAATCCATAAATCTGTTAGATATAAGATTCTAGAATAATAACTCTCATTGTCAATAATGATCTCAAAAGAGTATCGTGTAAATCAATTAAAGTAATTATAGACCGCTACAGCAATTATCTAAAAAGCTAATCTCTTCAACGTATAGAATAATGATAACAGTCCTCGAGCAGCAATTTCCGATGATAATTCCGAGATACCCTCATTGATAGTTTTTAGATAATTATCAATGATTTCGCGGATAATGATAATAATGTAGGTTCTCGGAATCCCTCTCGACACACCTTCCGGTGTATTCCTAATAAGGATATCAAAGATCTTCAAATCCCACCCAGAAGAAAAATATCTTGGTGAAGTTTCCAAGAGCGCGAGGGGTCTGAAATTTGAGCGATCGTGGCTTCGGGGATCCTCGGACCTGGGCGTTATCAATTTCCATCAAGTACGTGCGTCGCTCGCATAAGTCGTCACATCCCTCTAAGACAATCCCCCTGGCACGGAACCATCCTTCTCCCTACTGAGAAAAGGGAGATTGATCCAATTACCTACTCTACCAGGGGTTTATGCAACGTGGCGTAAATCAAAAACAATTGCGCTCATCAGCAAAATCACATACAGTCATCGAAATGCGCCGCAAACCCTTTTCCTTTCTCTTTCTCCCTTCCTTAGGGACTCTCAAGCGAGGGATCAGACAAGCCGCCGCCATTAGAGTGGTGCCGGAAGTGCTTCAAATGCACTGTTATTATTACATTAACATCAGAATAATCGTCGTTCTGCACATTAATGCTTTTTAGAAAATAATTCGCGCGTTTCTACTTTCTGTACCAAAGATCCAGGTTCAAATTCACCCAGAGCGATATTAAACGTTTGATCACTTCTCGGAAAACAAAGACTATCGAGAGTACTTTTGCCAAGACAATTGATCACCACGGAGTTTGCATAAGCATGAAGATCACGATCCTCAGTCACGAAGGATTGACTTGAGAGAGAGAGAGAAAGAGAGAGAGAGAAAGTAAATTTATTAGAAAATTCAAGGTGCACTGAAATATTTACATACTCTTTATTAAAGGTTAAGTTTAAATACTTTGAACCCGATCCTTGTTGTTAGCTGAATGCTAAATAAGGATCAAGTGATACAAACCGTCGGCAACCAATGGCATCCTGCAGGATGTCCGATCTGTCGCTCAAGGGTCCCTACCCATCCCCTTCCAACCTGCTTCTTGTGCCACTTTTCCGTCGCGTTCGCTTAGAACGTTTGTCCCTTTTTTCCCGACGTCTCAGTGTCTTCCTCACGGGAAATACGAGTGGTACTACCCTTCTCTCTATGGCACTTCCCCCCCCCCCTCTCTCTCTCTCTCTCTCCAGCTTCACCCGCGGGATTAGATTCCGCGATAGAGTTACAAAAGAGACTGCCAGCTGCGGCTGTGGGAGACAGCAATGGGTATAACACGCTCGTGTTCCACGATCAATTGCAATCCATGCTCAGCTAAATTATCCCGGAACATTCGCATGATTTTTCAAGTAAAAAATCGAAATAGAATAAAATGAGAATCGATTTCTCCCATTCAGTGAAGAAATTATGCATCAAAATAAATTAATTCTTTCCGTAATCTCAAGTAGCTTGAAATAAATTGAGATTATAATAGTTATATAAATTATAACAATTTTTTTTTTAAGTTTAACTCAAGTTTAATTTGAAATTTTTAATTTGAAATTTTTGGACGGTTTTAAGTTTAATTTGCGATAAAATAAAATAGCGATACTGCAATCTAGATTCGGAGCCTTTCGTTTTTGCGCTCGAGAAAATCGTGACGAAAATGCGCTCACTCTCATGATAGTTGTTTCGCCGCCGCTATCAATTAAGCCACTTTTGATAGCGCCGACTCCGCCCTAGTTGCTCATTAACACGCGTCGCGACGCCCCCGACAGCTCCAATTCGCAAACTTCGCTCCTTAATTCCATCTGTATTCTCATACTCCCGAGAGGGAGCTCGGGTTCTTGAAAAGGGCCGTGAGGACTTGCGTGATGTTTGTCGGATGATTTCAACAGATAATAAATAACTCCAACAGATTCTGCATCCCTCGAAACATTTAATTAATACGTTTAAATTACAAAGATTTTAATTGGAAGATTAAATAAGTCACGAGCGAAGGAACTTCTCACTATAAAGGAAAACGAAAGTAAGAAGCTTCAAATTATCAAAAAAGTCAATGAAAAAATTAATCAAAAAAAGAAACAGCGTATATTCAAATCCTATAACAACTACGAATAAAATTATGTGAAAGAGTGTGTAATATTATATAATTATTAAAAAATATATTTTTTTTAATATACAATTTTAATAAAAAAAATTGTTTGCCTACGGCTCGTCCACTCTCCGCACTCGTGCACAAAAGGCTGACTTTATACTCTCGTTACATAACGTATTATTATAATTTACGACACTTTCACCGTTTTTCTTAATCAAATATAGCGTAACAAAATTTTTATAATGAGATTTCGTATATATTTCTTTTATAGAATTTAAACATTATTTTCCAGAATTAAAGTATATGTATCAATATCAGTTATTTGTAAACTTTTATATCAAGAACAAAAAGAAATACATACAAAATTTTGTTAATGATGCGCACTAATAATCCTACATTAGGACGATCCCGATAAATTAAGTTTGATTGACCGGTCACTCCAGTGTCCCCTTAATGTCCACGAGAAACACTTTGCACTTAAAAACTAGTTAAGCTCCAATTAAAATTTATCAATTCATATTGCCCGCGATTGTTTCTGCGTTTCCTAATAAATTTAATTCTACCGCGTATAATTTCCCCGTTAATTTCGCCACGCGCTAGCCGCGAATTCATTGCGTGCGCCGTAGCATCCTCCGTAAATGTTTATTACACAAGCAGTTGTGTGCATCCACGTTGGATATTTATATATTTCAATTACCCCGGTGGTGCGGCGGCGCAATTTATTAGCAGGCGGATTTTTCTTCGCCGGAAGTTCAGCCGCGCCGATCCACAAGCCGACCGAATTTCCGAACTTCCGATCGCAAGCTGCCGTGAGCTTGCAAGCTTTATACGCGACGTGGAACGATAACGTAAGTTCTCCGCGCGCGCGAATTGATCATCGACGAAAAAAGAAGCTCGAATTTGCAGTCATTTTGCGATAAGTTCATTTGCAAAATCTCACAACGACGTTTGCCATCGTCTTTGAGAGGAAAATACATCGCGCTGTTTCCAGGTGGCCCCGTTATTCTCATCCTCGTTACATAATCTGTCGACTGAAATGATATACACAATTCAACTCGTTATAATTCGACGGCTAAAATGATATTGATTAATCCACTGTGGGTAGAAGATTCGAATCCAAGTTGATTTTAATATTAACTCAGATGAGCTCGCTCGAATCCGGTCAAATATTTTTGGATCTCCTCGATGCAAGCATTCAATTGGCTACCAAATATTTCAAAATCCGTTCTTTCGATGTAATTAACTGGGGATGCACAATGACATTCGCGCAAATCAAATTCAATTCAATCCCGCGGGTCTGCTATCTGGATTCGTTTGCCTCAGTTAAAAACGTTAAACAAACTTTTCCCTTCTCTCTCTCTCTCTCTCTCTCTCTAAAAAAAAAAAAGAACTCGCGCTCTGAAATATTCCTCGTAAAATCACTTTTATTCAGGAAAGAAAGGAAAAATGCCGGGAGAGAGAAGAGCCGCACCAATCCCCCAAGAGCCGCAAATTGGCTGAAAGTTTCCGAGGAGCGGCCATTAATGTTGCGCGAAAATTTGCACAGTGAGCACCCAGCCTGCGGTCTCGAACCAGCGCACCTGTGTAACGGCGGATGTACGGCGGGGGGGGGGGGGGGGGTTGAAGATGACGGGGGAGGGAGAGGTCCAGCAAAGGTGTTTAACGCACTTAATTAGTTGGCGGCACCAGGCCGGGATTAAGAAGTTTGCGAGATTATTAAGGATTAACGAGTTTGTAGTCGGGGCCGGCCGCGCTCAATTATACGCGAAATTAACGAGCGCGATGGAAAGGAGAAAAGAGGGAGAAAGAGGAGGGGGGGGGGGAGAGGCGCTTTATGCGAAATTTCGCGAACGCGATTTTAACGGCGGCCGCCGTACGAATTAATTTTAATGGCATGGTCGTCCCGGGCGTTATTACGAGTTAATGCGAAGCGTTGCCACTCAAAGGGTATTAACGCTTCCGTGTTAACCCCTTCGCAAAGCCTTTGAAGATTTTCGCGGAATTAGCTTCAATAATCGAAAATGATAAAACGAGTTCTCTTCCATTATACCTATAGCTTCAATTTGAAGCTTCTCTCCTCGAGTAAAGTATGAAAGAGGGATTCCTTGAGTACGGAAAAATTTTCAGCGATATAGTAGAGTCAAAATCAAATTTTAACATAAACTACAGTTTATAAAGTTTTTACGTCAAACTTACGTATGAAAATGACCCGCGCCGATGTGCGATGCTGATGTCAAAGTTATCATCGACAAAAATAGAAAATAAGTTCATTTTTCATATTTTCCTCCTTCGGTATATGTAATGGAGAAATATAAAAGATGTATAAAAAGTTAGGAAAAATATGAAAATAAAATTTTAAAATAATAAATTGATATTTTGGGGATTTTTAAACAAATCTAATTAAAATATTCTTTTTTATTTAAAAATATGTATTATTACTTATATTTGATTGTTTTTATTAATTAACTGGTGTATGTTTAATAAAAATTTAAAAAGAAAAGAAATAAAGTATAAACAAATAGATAATTTAATCTTTTCACTCTCACCTCTTTATATTTTTCAAAAATTATAATTTACTGTCGTAAATTATTTAAAAAGTGAGTTGCAGTTCCACAAGTTTAAAAAACCCTAATCTAAGATATCCATATACGGAGAGAATTTTCTCCTTAAAAATTACTCTGAAAATCATGGTAATTGTGAGACAACGTAAACCTTGAAGAATTTTACTTTTAATAAAATTTAGTAAAATTTTAATAAAATTTTGCAAAGTTTTAGCAAATTTTGTTAGAAGTATAGTAAAATTCTCCAGGGTTTATGTTGCCCTACAATTACCACGATTTTCAGAATAATTTTTAAGAGAAAATTCTTTCCGTTATTATATTCGTTATATATAATGTTATATATTAATTATACGTAATCATAATAATTTCAATTTATTATTAATTTAATTTCCGACATCACCGGAAACGTTTGAAACAGCTATATTATCTCACTTACTTTGACGTTATTTAACGCAAATATCGAATTTTATGCCGTGGATAATTTAGCGCGCGTTTCATATCGAATATTATAAAACTGGAACGAATGTTTGGACGGCGTCAAACTTTCCGAGCGAATATCGGTTTCGAGCTCCGACCGAGGGGATCTATCATTAAAACTCGCGATGCGGTATAATGATAGAACACCCCAGATAATGGCTTTCTTACTTGCGCCTTCTTTTCTACCCCCTTCCCCCCCCTCCTCCGTCCGCTCCCCATCCGAGATAAATCTGAAAAATTGAATAAGTTTGACGGAACTATCGACTCGCGCAACGCCGCGACGGTACGCGGCGTGTAACGCGCGGCACGTTTTCGGTGTAAACTTGTAATAGGATTTGCCGTTTAATCCGTTCCGGACGGACGTGCGGGCGCCGAGCGTAATGCCGTGTTACACGCTAATATCCGATTATGCACGAGTTTCGTGACGATGCCATTTATGAAAGTGAATCGCAAAAGTCGAATTTCGCTGTTTCCCGATTAGATGTTATTAACCTGCCTTCGCCAGGTACCGTGAATTTTTTCACAACGCTTTTGATGCGATGTACGCTGTAATTAAGTAAAGTGCGAAAGATAAAGAATGATGAAGAATGAACGATTAAAATAATTCGCTGTATTTCCTGATTTTGATGAATTTCCTTTAAGTTCCGAGAAAAAGAAACCTTGTTATTCCATACGTTCTTACACAATTCCGTGTTTTATATTTAACTGATTTTCTTTCATGTAACTCTCTATTTCTATATTTAATTAATTCTTTCTGTATTTTTACGTTTAGACATTTTAATTTTATTGTTATCTATTTCTTATTATACATATACCTACAAAAAAAACAATATCAAAAAATTAAAGTTAATATAATTTCTTTTAATAATAAAACATATAATTAATAATATTTTGTATAAATGACACATGTTAAAGGAAAAGAAATAGAAAATATAGCCTACTATGTCCAATTTCTGAAACGTTTATTTTTAATCGCGTTGCAAAAACATTAATTATTACAAAATATGAAACGGTATTATAAAAGTTGATACGCCAACTAAAAACACTTTCCTTTACATTTATTATCAGAGTCTTAGCTTTAAAAAAACTATCCGTAAACAAATGCTATTTTATATTTTTATTTCAGTGTAATAGTCATCAAAAGAGTACAATATACGATTGTTATATGATAACAGTATAAAAATTTTTTAATTCTTTAAGATGTTTTATTCCATCCGGTATTTTTCCCTCTCAACTTATGAACTATATTGTTGAATAACAAGAATGTATTTTTTCTTGACAAAAAAAAAACTATAAAATTCCTCGCAAAAACAAGTTACATCTTTTCAGTGCTGTGTAACTTTATTTCAACATTTAACATTTTGAAAATAAACGTATTCTCAAGAATGTGTGGCTGTTTTTCTGCGTACGAGTTACGGCAATGTTTACGCCCGGGTGCACAATACTATCGCAGATCGGAGAAAAGGAGGATCCGAGAGAGGGAAAACTCCGGAGAGAGAAGAGGCAGGGCGTCAGAGCTCTATAAATTATATCAAAATTCCGAAAATGCCGCGGCAACTTCGGCGACGTGCGAGGGGGAGACGACGCGGCGCGTCACACCGAGATCGGTCACGTCTCTTCGGGGAGAGTCGTTTACATCGATAGCCTCCCGCAAACAACGGCGCACACGACGACGGCGCGCCATAAATTTCCAGCCCGTTACGACGCGAGGCGCACATGCACGTTCGCTCGCGTGTGTGAGAGAGAGAGAGAGAGAGAGAGAGAGAGAGAGAGAGAGCGCGAGCTCGGAACGGGACGCGACGGGACTAGCAGGAAAGTGCAAACAGGAACTGACGTAACCCACGGTTCGATCCGTACCCGTTCCCGTTAAATTACACCTTCTCTCCCGGCTGGTTACACGACTGGTGTACGTACACATGTAGCCCACCGACGGCGACGTCCAGGGCCGACGACGTCGCGACGTACGGTCGCGGTGTCTTGCATTTTCAGCGATTTAAGGCGAATACGAGTGGAGGAGACGTGGACAAGAGAAACACGACATACGAAAAACACGTTATAATATATACTACTAGAATTACTACAGATGATTAATTTATATCATTTATTGATTAAATTTCTTTAGTTCAAATATTTATTTATTCATTTAACTTAAATACAAAAAATATATTTGAATTTTAAATCAAATCTTTATATATTTGACTGAAGTACATAAATATTAATTAAACAGATTTAATTAAGTTGAAAAATTTAGTCAAATTAACAACTTATTTTTCTCAGTGTAGTATTTAGTTGTTTACTAACGTTAAGTGTGTTAGTATTTAAGAGTATATTAATATTCAAGACAATAGTCTTTAAGTATACTATATTTAAAAATAAAGGAGAAAAGTGAATTAATCAATCTAATCATTTACATACAACAACAAAACTCTCCAAAGATCTCTACAAATACATTATAAATTTGAATAATTAATTAAAAAATGTTGAAATCGGGTATTTTGATAGTTCTGGCTTTAATATTCTATATCGTTATTTATATGCAAAAATATATTAATGCATAAATAACAAAATGAGTGAACCAAATAGAATTGTATTTTATTATAAAAGTTATTGCTATTACATAGAAAAAAGCAGGTGTATCAAACATTAGTATTAAATTAAAACTATTATATTTAAGAATCATTGTTTCATAAGCAAAATATTATATTATAATTATGTAATAATCTTGTTTGTACATAATTCAAAGGATCTCCTTTAAAGAATTTGATATATAGTATAATCTTAAATTTCAGCAAATATTTTTATTTCAATTATAAAAGTCACTTAATAAAGAACACAACATATGATTATGCTTTGATAATAATGGTATTTAAAAAATCTAATTCTATTCCCTTAACGCGCGCGCGCGCGCATGTGTGAGTGTGTGTATGACAGATATTTACTATTTATTTATGTATTATACATGGTAATTAACGTTAGCTTTCACTCTCATTTTATATCATGTAAAATCTCCGCGCGTTACAAGAAATACACATATCTTTCAATATGAACATTTCCCGCATACACTTTCCAGGCACAAAATTTTTTGCTCGTTACCGATAATGCCGCGCGATTGCCGCGGGGTTCTCCGGGATCGCGAGGCCAACCCTGTCCCAACTTGAATCGCCCTATACGTAATGTTGTCTGTCGACCCGCGCGCAGATACATCTAAATATGTACATATCTTAGATACCGTAAGATAGATCAAGATTGCAACGCGAGTTAGGGCTAACGTTGCACCAACCACGTCGACGAGGAACTCTCTCTCTCTCTCTTTCTCTCTCTTTCTTTCGCGCGTGCTCTCTTTCTCTGTTTTTCTCGAGGGGTTACGATGCCCGAGACCAATCGCCGTGTTCTTACGCCCTACGAAAGAACCTACCCGCAAGGAATCCGTTTACATCCCTCCGTATTATAAACGGCGCTTATCGACGCTTCTTATCGACAGCCCGTCGCGGTCAACTCCACAGCGACGACGTCTACCGCAGCATCCTTCACGGAGATCTCCCGTGTTTCTCCGCGTGAGAAAGCCAGAAGGAGAAGATCCACGTGTGAGAGTCATGGGGGCCCGTGCACCAGGAGAAGGTAGGGATCGTCGGAAAGAGGAGGAGAGGAGGGAGGAAAGAGAGTGGATCGGCGAGCTGGAACAAAGGAAGCTCATAACTCGCCCCGTTGCTTTCTCGTGGCTTGATTATCTCGTGACCAGAGAGAGAGAGAGAGAGAGAGAGAGAGAGAGAGAGAGAGAGAGAGAGAGAGAGAGAGAAGAACACTCTGGCGATTGGTCCAGCCGGGAGAGATCATTCGCCGAGGCGATATTCGATTTTGCACGACCCAACGGCCCCGAGAAATTCAACCGGATGGTTAACAGAGCAAAGAAACGGCGCGGGAACGTTTTACGTTTTAAGAAGGGCGTTTTATTATATATTATTAATTCATTATCCCTGTGCGTATATTATATATCGCGGAGAAAGGTCACCGTAATTACATCGCTTTTCGCATAAAAGCTTATAACTCACAATCGGAAATTATGAAGAATACTTTTAAGACTCTTACATATTATAATTTGTGTTCAAATAAAAAATTTTGATAAACCTGGAAATGATACGATTCAATGAAAAACGCAGGTTGTTCAAAAAAAGTCACAATGGTTCTTTAAGATTCACGAAGTGAATGCTATACTTTTCAATTAATTAGACAGATTAAGAGATGAGAATCCGGATTACCTTATTACTATGTACAATATATTCATAATTCTTGGATTCTCATTTCTTAAAATTTGGCCGTTCAATTATGCAAATACCTCTTTCGTCGATTCTTCTGATTTCGCATCTCTCTCTCGGTTACGCTCGCGTTACCCCCCGATAGAGTCCGTCGAATCGATTCCTGGATCGTTTTCGCATTAACGTCGGGTCACCGCGCGGTAACGACCGCCCGCCTAAAATTTACACCCGTTTCCGCATTATGTGCGCCATTATGCAACCCTTATACCGGGCGGCGGGCGCGCGTTTGCGGGATTCGGCGCGGGGAAACCCCGCGCGCGTTCTAATTACCGCGCGCCGAGTTACAGCCGTGTGCAGACTAATACTTTCGGAAATTCGATTACTCCGAAAGGGCATCGCGCGCAAGATCTAATTAGCGGCGAGCTAGCGTACAGCGCGAGCGATCGCCGCGCCGCCCGCGGGCAGCGTGTTGTAACGCACGCCGTTTTTCGTATAGCGCGGCTTACGGACGGGATGTGGCAACACGACGACGCGACGCGCCGCGCGAGATTTGCGCTGCAAATTGCGAGAGGATAATGAGCGCGCCCGCCGTAACGAGGAGATAAAGCGCCGCTATTTCGGAATGTGCTCCGCGCCGCGGTCAAGATAAACTTAACAAACGGCACGGCAAATTAGCGATTTTCTTCGTTTTAGAAATTGCAAGCGAATTCTAGGAGATCCAAAAGATTTGAAAAATATTTATTTTTATTAAAGATATATCTGTAATAGATTTGATTACAGATTTTATTATATAACAAATATTATACCGTGTTTTTCTCTGCTTATTATCCGAGTCACTGATAGACATTTGCGTTTTTTAAAGGGTTTTTAAGGTCTGAAAAAAAATTCTGATATATTCCAACGTTCCACTTCAAGAATACGATTGTACAATGACATGACTCAAAACATTTTTCAATTTTTTAATTTGAGGTAAGGTCAACAAAATGAGAAAAATTGCTTGGGTCAATATAACCCAAATTAGTCAGCAAATTAGGATTAAATATTTCTTCTACCCAATGTCTAATCTCCTTAAACAGCAATCAATAATTAACCCTTTTTTTATCAGTTTACTTTTAAGAAGTGAAAGTGTACATAGCCTTGATCAGTGAACCACCAAAGAGAATTAGGACAATAAAAAAAATATATAAGATATATAGTTTCTTCATTTACAAGATCTTTTAATAAAATCAGTCAAAAATTTTTTTTTAATGACAGCGAGACACGATGCAAAAGATTAAAAACAGGAAGTAGGGCTCTCTTAACTCGCGCGAAATTACTCATCGCGGTTGGAAAATATCATCGTGCGCGCCTCTAAACAGAGGCCTCGGAAACACCTGGTACCACAATCACGCACGGGAATTGAAAGGGAAAGGGTAGTCACCTGTCTATAAAAAGAGTCACCGGATGTCCATGATGGAATACACCGTTTCCGGTGGGCGGCGACCGTAGGTGGTGGGTATCGATGTCGATATATACCTATACGTTCACGCGTCTGCACGTGTTACGCACGTCCGCGTTTTCGTGTTTCCCCGAACTCCTCTCTCACTCTCTCTCTCTCTCCCCTCCTCTACTCAGTTTCCAATTAAATCGCGAGGCGCGTGTCCGATAGAAATAGCCACGAGATACCGCAAAATTATATATCCGATGACAGACAGACGCGTGCGAAAATAAATTTGTATTTTACAACTGTAAACACACTCGATATTTATTATTCAAGCGATTGAAGATATCCCCCTTTTTAGGATAATTAGACAGAATTATTGACAGTATCCTAAATATTGAAAATCCAATTTTTAATGTTTCTTTTTATTGACAGATTAAAACTTTATTTCTAATAAAATGTCGTAACAAATAGACTCTTTAAAAACTCAAATAAAATTAAATACAATTATGTCATAATATAATTTATATACTCGAAAAGACATTTTTGTATTAAAAAAAAAACTGTACTGCGTGTATTCTTCTACACTCTTATATTCACTATACATATTTAGTAAATATATCTACAAACTTTATGATTAAATATTTATTAATTTTTACGGAATGTAAGTTGAAAAACAAACATTTTTCAAGTTTGCTGACGTGATTTTTCAGAAGCTGCTGAAACTACCGATTTGAATCTTTTACGTACAAGTAAAACACATATCTGTTTATTCTGTATTGGACACTAAGAATTCACATTCTTGAAGTTTCTCTTTCTCTCTCTTAAATACTCAATTCCCATTACTTAAGTACTAATTCATAATCTCTGATTTTATATGACACTATGAATAACGCATCTTAAAATTTTCATTATAGCTAATTATTGAAAATTCATTTAATCTGAATAAAACTCCTCGGATCTCATAATTACCATTGCCCAAAAATTTTTTAAATCGTTGAAAAATTAAGTAAAATTAAAGAAAAATCGCACACTTCTTCGTTATAAAGTTTCAACAGTTTCTTAATTACGTCGCGCTTGGAGCTTCTCTCGAAACTCATACGATACCTACAATTTCTACAGCAATTTCTAATTACCTCTCCAAGAGAGATAGACAGAAATCACGATGTTAATCGAGTGTTTAAAAATCAACCGGCGTTGCGGATCTCGAATAAATTGAATATGTAATGTCATTTGCGAGGAGCTAACGTGCGTTGCTCCCCCGACCGTGGATATCTCGTTAATGGGGAACAAAATAAAATTTCGGTCGAAAACAAAAGTATGGTTTTTGCATCCGAGCCCTTCGGAAAATGTGAAAACGCGCTCCGGAAAATCGCAAATTCCGCGATGATAATTATAAATTCTCTATATGCCGTACGCGCGCGCGCGCGCGCGCGATGCCTCGTTACACGTTATTAATTATGCGGCCGCGTTTTATCGGTAATTCAAACATTTTCCCGTGGCGGTGGCTCTTTTTAATTTCGCGCGACGTCAAAAGTAACATGTCGGACGGAAGCGGCTAATTAATTACCTCGCGGTTACACGAGAATTCAAATTTATAAAACTCGGAACGTTATTAAGAGGCAGCAGGTGAATTTTGTGTCACCTGAACTCGACCCGATATTTTGTTTACACACGCATTTATCGGCACACAATACTCCGCCGCGCGCTGTTCATTTTAACCTGCCGTTAATTTTCTTGTCTTGCGCAACTAATAATGTCTCTCGCGACATGATTAAATTCGTCTCGCCGATCGAGTTACGCGCGCGCGCGCCGAGATTTTTTCTTCCGTTATTATCAATATATAAATTGCGCCCTTATAAACTGAATTAATGTACGTACGCACGTAAAGTAATCAGTCCCGATATAATTAATTATTAATTTTCGAAAATGACTGGAAATTTAATTGCACGTCAATTAAAAACGTGCGTACATGATTGATATGTTTACAGCGTGCAACGCTGACAGCGCTTTCTGATAACCGGCGTTCGCTTCATCGCACATTTAATTAACATGCCTAGACTCGAATAAAATTTTTTTCCCCAACCGAGGGAAAGTCGCGTTTCTCGTGTCGCTGCAAGAAAACGCGGATCCTATTAGCGGCGCGCACCTGTCTTCCGGAAAAGAGACGGTGATACGCCCGTCGACAGAAATTAAAACTATAATCCGCACGTCGGAACGAAACGAAGAAACTCACCGTATCCGGGCACCTCCGCGCGAGTTTTCCCCTCAGAAAAAAGAAAAGACGTGATGGCTCTGGCACAGCCGCGCAGAATGCAAAATACTCACCTGCAACATAATGAGAAAGATTTCTTTAATCTCGGCGAAGGGAAGAGAAGACGCGCGCTCTCTGTACAGCAAAATGACACCGTGGGTACAAGTACAGCGTACTGTAAAGCGAACGATACCGCGCGGTAGATCTCGCGGAACGTCACGATGAAATTGAATAATAAATCATATACGTAACAGCATTACGCAATAAATGCTCGGACGAGATGACAATTTAAATCTTGTAACGAAATTATGTGACACGTGAAATGTGATATGATAAATTCAATATAAAAGTTACGGTATATACGGTTTCGAAATGTAAATTAAATTAATTTTTTTTTGTCATTATTAATCGGGATAAAATTCCTGAGGACTTGATGGGAGAAGGGATCTCCTTCAATTTAAATAAGCGTATTTTTGATACAGATTTTTAATGAAAAAACTCTTGCGTTTGTCCGCCTCTCTCTTTTTCTCTCTTTCGACAGCGTTTGAATTATTCCCATGCGTCCCGACGTCGCATAATCAAAAAATGCCTGAAAACCCTACAGCTCTATATTTTATTAGGTTCGCTTTTTCAGACATTCCACGCTTGAAATGTAACAGGAACGCACTTCGAGAGATAGAGAAAAGGGCGAATGAAAACAAGTATGGAAAGAAAGAAAGAGAGCAACTTTAAAAAAAAAAAGCGAGAAGGAAAAAAGCAGAACTGCTAGAAGGTAAATGGTTAGAGTGAAGGACCGACTCCGGCAGCAGCACGAGATCACTCGTCCTGAGGACGGCCCCCGGTGCCATAGGATCCTGAAATTGCAACGTCGCCACTTTCGAGTGCTCGCTTTATGTTACCCGACTCCCGCTATTTTTATTTCGTCTCCTTCCGCGAAAAGGAGTTTAAAAGGCTCGGGGTGATTAAGGGCGCAGGGGGAGTTCCGGGGGGCCGAAAAAAAAAAGGGAGGGGGGCGAACTCCTTCGGGTTAATTGCCGCGTCACTCGGTCCACTCGTACTTCGTCCGTCGTCAATTCGCATTTAATTCAAGGAACGGGAAAATTGCACTCGAATTTTTCTGCGAATTAATATTTATCGATAATTGTCCTTCTCTGCAAATCAAAAATTCGAAAAAAAAAAAGAAAGAGAGATTGATCGAAACGCGAAATTATCTTTTATAATAATACACGTAAATTTAATAATCATGCACTTAAAAAAAGATTCAATAGTTGTGGCAACTATACAAAGTGACAACAAATACAAATTTTCTACGTAAAACTATGTTGTAATTATTTTACAACAATTTTAGTTATACAATAACTATAAAAATAGTTATTGTATTACCACGCCAACGTTGTTTGCGTAACTGTTAATTTATAGTGAAGTGAAATCTCGACTATATAGTTATACCATACAGGTTTCATATAAATAAGTTATAACAATTCTATTTTTCCAGCTTATGTACGATCTTAATAACTAAACACAATGAAGCAATCGTTGCATAACACCTTAATTAGGACTAAAAACGACGGACGTCTGTGTTTTAATTTTTTCGTCGCTTAGATTTATCCACGTGCAGCTGCAGTTGAATGCAGCTCTCATTATATTGCTTCAGGTTTCGCTTTCAGCAGATCGGGCGACAGATCGTTTCGGATAAGGGACAACTTTTACACAAATTTTCACTAAAATTTTTAAGTCTTTTTATCTTGCTTTAACGGGCGCGGCGCGTTTCCCTTTCCTTTTTTTTTTGCGCACCCTTTATTTATCTACGGAGCGTGCAGCTGCATCTGCGCGATTATACTTTTAGCGAGTCGCCGTACGAGGCGGACTTTTTAACAAACCGTAACAGCAATTTAGATAATAGTTCGCCCTCGTATCTTAATGGCCGCTCCTCGTCGGGGCCACGTCAGAGGATCGCATTTTATAAGGCATCCTCCGTGAAATGAGAATTTCTCATATCTATCTGGCGAGCGAGCGAGCGAGCGAACGAGTGTGCGGGGGCTGTGCTTTTAAATTAGAAATAAATTATTATCTCCATCCCCCCGGGGCAACTTCGGGCGAACGCTCCATCCTGTGACTCGAATTTGCAGTAATGCCTGATTATAGGACGTTCAACGCTCGCGCGGCGTGCATTACGCGAGTGCCTCGCGCTTGCACGAGCGGGCTGCGAGAGAGCGACGATCTATTTTCTCATTTAATCATCCCCGTAAATAGTGCAAACGCTGCGAGACACAAGCGAGGCAGAATTCGAAACGTGTTTTCTCAGAGAGAAAGAATTTTCGAAGTCGCGAAGAAGGATTTCTCAAGGACTCAGAGCTACAGCTGCGTTATTTTGTCGTAATAATATTGCAATAATATGTCATTGAAATATTAAAATAACATGGGACAATAGAATTATTATTAAATTACTGAAAAGTTTTTTCGACTGTCATCGGGAGAAGAAACAAAAATGTAAAGAATTCCAATAAAACTGACACTCACTTTCGATATATATATTCCATATTATTCTTTAATAATTAAATTTAATACGTACATAAATATCACTGTTTTGCAATGTCAATTATTCCGTAATTTAATATTCGCGGCGGAGGCTGTTAAAAAAAAAAGTTTCGATTCTCTTTTGGCGAGATTCCCCGGTTATTCCCGGCATCAATTGTCTGCAAAATTTCACGCATATTTCAGGCGCTTCGATATCGATTATCTATGGAAGGCTGCAGTTCCGGAATGTCGCGTGTGTGCGTTGAAATGGCCATTCGTATCCCCGCAGCATTTGCACCCTCGATACGCGGCCATCGATACCGCCTCTCGAGCAAATACTCCTGGAGCGCAGGAGAGGAAGGCGAGGTGGCCGTGTGTTTCTTTCTTGGAGCGGCGTTAGCGTGCAGCTCGCAGCAGCGAAATACAAAGAGACGAGGGAGCACGACGAAAGGAAAGGAGGGAAATAAGCACCTTCGGGGCCCGCAGGCCCGAATTATCTTTCGGGATTTCTCGAAGATGAGACGTCCGCGGCTCCAGGGGAAGGCAGTCTACAAGGAGAGAGGATCGCATCCCCTCCCCCTCCTGCATCCTTATCCGCCGCCTCTGTTCTGCATTTTCTCGTCCGTCTTTCCGCGTCTTGTTTTTCGTGCTGGCCAATTTCGATGACTTTTCGAGGCAATCGAGCGTGATCGTTATATTACAAAGCTCTAACTCTCTTGGCTCGTTTCTCTTTGATCGATCTGAGGATCAATTGAGGGAACGAAGGGATACTCGTGATTAAACAATTATCGAAATGAGAGACCACAGGTTTAAAAAAAAGCAATCACGGATCTCTGATGAGTTTTCTTTAATTTATTTAATTTAGATTTGTAATCTGGATTGGAAGCTTGTTGTTAACTTGTTGCTTTTATTCCTTTGCAATAATTATTACTGCAATTAATACCGGTAATAATGATTATACTTATATGGTGGATATTTATGAATGCTTATAATGATTACTTTATAATAAAACTTACCATGTTAAAATCTGTATTTTACGTATGGCAACCATTTTATAAGTTGTATAGATCAATATTATGATTATGAGAACTTTAATCAACTATAATTTACATTGTTAAATAATTATAAAAATATATTTGAGTCCAGAAATAACAATACATTATAGTGCTATTATCGTTACTGCAACTATTTTTTTTCCTCAGTGAACGTAAACGTTTAGTAACGGTCACGTAAACGAGGAACAAATTACCTTCGAGTTCGAGAGTCAACCTTTTATCATTCGACCGCTAATTCCGGCTAACGTTGACTTTCTGAGGTTGAAGTAATGTGCATATTTAAGGTCTTGCTGAGTGACTCGAGATCCGAAATATTCTCTCCCGACTTCGCCCACGGTTCTTCGGATCCTTCGGTCTTGGATGGGAGGGGAGGAGAGGAAACGCATGCGGAGGTTAAAATCGTGACGGATGCTGCGCGACGTTGCTGGACCACCTTGTGCGTCGTCACGTTAACCTTTGACCGGCGGCCAACCGATGGGAATATTACGTGCCGGCAACTTCTCGAACTTACGCGTACTTACGTGGCACCGAGAGATTTTGCGGAACAAAGAACATGTATGTACACGTACGCGAACACAAAGACGGTACCGTTAGGCGGACCGGGTTTTACTTTTCGGTAATTTCGCACGGTAACAAGAAAAGATTGCCGGGGAACAAGTCAAAGAAATTGAAACAATTCTTATTAGCTGTACTGTTATAGAATCAAACTGTATACACCGAGAGAAAAAAATAGTTACGGTAACCGTAATTGTTATACACTATATAGTCATTTTTGAACTTAACCATATTTTTATAGTTATTCGACAATATAAATTATAATTCGTTTAAACTATATTAAAGTTCTCATAATCATAATATTGGTCTATACAACTTATAATGAGATTTTAATGTAAGTTGTATACATAAAACAATTATACGTATAAGTCTCTACTATACTACATAGTTAATATTACCAATATTACAGTAATAATTGTCATAAAAATGATATTTTAACTATAATTATTTTACTATGCAATTATAATCACAAATAAAACACATTTGTTCTAGGTGTTATTTTAATTTAGGATACGTGTAATAACATTTATCAAATAATTTATCTACACTAAAAGAAAAAAATGCTGGATTCAAATAAATATTTCTTTGAACAGTACTAATAACATATTTTACAGAAAATCAATAATATTTATTTCAAACAAGTAATATTTTCTAAATAATAGAAAGTATTACTTGCTTTAAATAAATATTATTGACTTTTTATAAAATATGTTAGTACTATTCAAAGAAATATTTATTTGAATCCAGCATTTTTTTCTCTCAGTGTACAATTTTATTGTAAAGTTTTATTATTTTTCAAATTTTCATTATTGTAAATTTTCAATATTTATTCAGCGCGATGACTATTTTAATTAAAATATTTTATTGTAGCTCTATTGTAACATTTATGTTCCAATTTCAGCGTTGAATTTCATTTATTAATTTTCTCTCCTTTTTCTCGGAAACTAAACACAGTTTGCTTTATTGATAAGCAGAGGAGTCTAGGTTTGGCGAAACTTCAATTTTGACTCTCTCATCTCCGAAGAAATTCCGAAAGATAATTCGCGGTAGACGTGGGGAGCTAGGGTACTTATTTTCCCCACGTCGTCTCTGCTGCCTCTCCTTCTATCCGCAAGTAAATCTACCTTCGAAATATGTATACATATATATATATATAATATATATATACATATAGAGAGTGCACGAATTCAAGGATCCTAGAAACTTAATAATCGTAAAATACAACTCGAGTGCGGGAGAAGTGCGCGGTGAAAACTCCAGTGTCGAAATATACACAATACGGGGCGGGAATCGCAGCGCGTTCTAAGAACGAGTACAAGTTTCTAAAACCCAAAGCTATTTAAACCGCACCGGTGTTCAGAGAACCGAGTGCGCGCGTCGCGGAGACAGTTCGCGATGTCTCTGAATTAATAAAAAAAAACAAAAAAAAACGCGCAACCGCGGCGAATTCGACGAGTATGAGAGAATCGCGTGGAAGAGTCGCCGTCCGTTTCGACGGTCCGAGGAACCGAACGATCGTGTGACGATGGCGCGGGCGCGGGCGGAGATTGCCTCCTCTCCTCTCTAAAAGCCAAAAGCGAATAAATTGAGAGATCCTTTCGAAGGACTACCGGTTTTTATCGAGTCACCCTGTACGCGTACGCGCGTCCCGCGTGAGAACGGACGGAGCAGCCGTGCGTCGCAGCAACGGTGCATTGAAAAATTATGAATGCGCGGCTCTCCCGTGGCTTAGTTTATTGTTCTACGAAGTATATCCCATTTTTTTCGCGGCCCGCCGACTATGTTAAAAGAGCCGTATAAAGGAAACGTCGTGCTTGCGTTAACACCACCGGATAAGAATCGCCGGAGAGAGGAGACAGGGGATTGCCCGATCTCTCCGCCGTTCAACTAAATTTCACGCGCTTTTGTGAAAAGAACAAAGAGAAATGACGATCTTTCGTTTCTCAAACTTAATGGAAAAATTAATTTTTATTGTTTGAATCAAATGAGAAAAACTAACTCTCGAATACTGCGAAGAAAAGTTATATATTAACGGTATTAATTTAATAACAAAAAAATTTATTTTCTTCTATAGACTTTTAAAAAATGTTGTATTATGACTATAATGGCATTTTTAAATAGTTATAGTCGGAAATATTTTGGTTTTATAGTAATTATTACTATAATATTAATAATAATAGCTATATTTTAAAGCTATAATTTATAATACAATTTTTTCATATTTCGCACTATAGGTATATGATTATTATTTCTAATATTATTGTAAAAGAGACTATAAAAATAACTGTAATTATCTTATTATGCAATTAGAGTCGCAAATATCACATATTTGTCTATCAATGTATTATACCTTAAGTGTATAACACAATTAAACTTTAAAAAAAGTTAACATAAATAAATTTTATTTATTTAAAACAACTAATCTTTGCAACGTAATAAATCTTAAGTCATCTTGAATACTTAGGACATTTATATTAAAAAATTTAGTTTCTTATCATTTTTTAATACACTTCCATTAAAACACACTTCTATTTCTTATTAAAATAATTTTTTATCCAAGTATAGATAATCATCGTCAAATTTTTCGTATTATTAATTACTTTCATATTTTTTCGTAATTTTTTCAATTAAAAAAAATAAATATAACATCCTTAATATATTATATATATATCATTACGCCGCCATTATTTTATGGTAACATAATGTTTGCTAGAAAATATGTCATTTAATTACAATTCATTACATGTTATAATAAACACCGCTACATTATTATTTCGTATTAATGCAATATTTGTTTCAGCGTAATATAATTAATTATTTGCTGCGATACGACAAACGTTCGCTATTTAAAACGCTACATTTGATCAGGTATTGCATCCTTAATAACATCGAACGTTACATAACTTACAATTTCTCATTTCTCAAGATCGGATACAATGCACCTAGCCGGCCCGGTAAATGGAACTCGCGCGCGCGGTCTCTTGTGGGAGAGGAGAGGGTGATTAAAAAGAAGAGAACGAGCAAAAGGGAAGAGGCAAGAGGCTCACCGAGACGGGGCCCCGAAGAGTCTGCCCGCCGGTTCGCTTCCATTTCTTTTGCAGGGCCTCCCGTGACTGCGAGGCACCCAGGATCGTGAGAAACGCCATCGAGCCGAGCTTCGCCGAATGTTCCGGCTGAACCATTGCCCAAGCTTCTCTTCCTCGTATTACTTACGTATATATTTAAGGATCCTAATCTGCCGCGCTTTTACACATCGAGGATTTAGGACCCGAGTTCGCGGAACTGTGGGACTTCAAAATTTTGCCATTCCCAGAATGCCGAGACCCTCAGGTCCTTCTGACTTCTGCGAGTCCTATTGCACCCCTTGCCAGTCATCCTGATACTCTCATTTGAATCTAAACATTCTCGGATCTTAGAATTCTCGAATTTCGAAAATATTTGGAAATACAATTAATCTTTTAGAATAATTTTCATTCATAAGTTTGTCTTTGACTTAAACTATAAGCTTGTCTTTGACTTAAACTAGAATAATAATTAATACACATCATTGAACATCCTGCATATTTCTTTGTTTTGATATTAAGAACACTTAAGTAAACAACGACTTTCCTGCTAAAAAAAAATTTGATATCTCAGTAACAAGCATTTGATTCTGGAATTTCGATATTTTTTGTACTTAATCTCGGGAGATTCCGGGAAACTAAACCTCCCAGGATTATATATTATAAACAAAAATAAGAAGCAGGATCCCGGGTTTGAAAATCCTACCTAAGCCACACAAATGACCTATCTCGTGTACAATGATTACTTTTTTTTAGAAATTAAGAAATTTTTATTTTTTTCTCTCAACTCTCGTTTATATTGCGAGGATTTCGTAACCTGTTAAAAATGTTGTAACTTTAATTTTAATTCGGTAAACTTTTTAATTAAAAAAATTTTTTTTTTATATTAATTGTAAGTTTTTATATCAATAATAAAATATATTATTTAAAATCTATCTTTATATTAAAAAACACCATTAACCACATACAGAGATAGAGAAAAGTGATGGAAATTAACGACAAAAATATTGTGGCATACACAGAAAAAAAATTCTCATTTTGACAATATCTCCAGTTTCAAAACGGAAATCTTGAAATGAGATTATATCGCGTTAAATCAAAAAGATTTATTTGAATGAAGATTTATTTCAAAATTTTATATAGTTTAACCAAGAAAATAATATTCTTGTTATTTAAGAATAATTTTCTTGAATGGAAAAAAGAAAAATATTGAATAGAAAATACTACATGTTTAAATCGAAGATTATAATTTACTTAAAATAAAATTATCAAAACAATTATATCATATTTTTAAAATAATACTTATAATATTGAAATAAGACTATAATATCTTGAAATTCAAGATTTTCAAATTCTTCTAAAAAGATTATATATTGTTGCTTATATGTGAAACAAGGATCGCGTTAATTTGAATACATAAGTTTCAATTTGAGAGTAATTTTTTTCTGTGTACAATAAAAAAAAAGGTGTTTATCAAGATGAATTCCGAAATCGTATTTTCAATTCTTATCCCAGAAATGTTTTACACAATTCTCTCTGTATTCACATAATCGCGCTTTTTTCCACGACATCTTTGAATTCAAAAACTACGAGCTCCTCAGGCGCGAGTCATTTCGAGCGATTCGACAGTTCGACGAGGTGGGATTTACATATAAATTGAGCGCTATCTTCGGCGTGGGAGGGGAGAGGAGGGGAATCATTGGAAACGGCTTAGCGCGCACGGATGGAGATCATTGATCCCCGATCATTCTCACACGACGAAGAAAGGAAGCGGGGAGGAGGAGGGGCAGGGGAGGGACTCTCGCAAAGAAGTCCCTATCGGAATGGCATGCGTAGGAGAGAGGGCTATGCACCTGTCACGCGCTCACGGAATCGTAAATTCGTCGTCGCTCGCGCGAAAAGCCCGGGCATTGTCTCGCCGCGCCGGCGTAAGATACGGGGAACGCGTACTTCATTCGGCGAAGTCGTCAAAGCGGCCCGGCGATACGCGACGTCTTCGATTACCGGGTGGGGAGAGACAACGAAGCGCGAGGAGCGGAGTACGTGACACCGTCATGCATACCTTCGAGTCGCGCCGAGGCATTCGTAAGCGTAATGGGAAATGTTGACGGTAAACTCGCCTGCGAAGTGTATTTCGCGAGCGCGAGACTTTCGTAAACACCGCCGGGCGCGAGGGAGATTAACGTGTCGCGTCATTTTTGCATTAAATACATTGTACGTGTCGCGGTAATGTAATATTGAGTCTGACTGCGCTGTCAATGGCGTCAATTAATGCGACGTTATTACGTGAATTCGATGCAATTTTAATTTCGCCGTATCAATTGTGAATAATATCCTTCCTATTATTTCATTATTGTTACTGTTATTACCTTATTGTTATTTATTATAATTACCGTAAGCATTATTATATTGCCAACGTTATTGATGAAAGGCGTTTTGCGCGGAATTTCTGCGATTCACATTTTGCGGCAGCCGTGAGCGCGCGCGCGCGCACCTTTCTCAACCTCGTGATGACCGGCCTATCAATCTGGGCTAACGATATATTTACGCAACGCACACGCGAGACCCAGTCACGAAACGCGCGGGTTCGCGCGTGCCGCGCGCGAGACGCGTGGTGGATCCACGTGACGACGACGTCGTCGAAAAACGGCTGGCGGTTCCTCCGGGAAAGTTAAATTCCGAGCGCGTAATCAAACTTCGAACCTTTTCGCGGATAATGCGACTGCAAAACGAAGGGAAAACACTTTATCTTCCTCCCCAGGACGAGAAAGTTCCGAGGGGGCGACTGTAGGAAAAAAAAATAAAAGAGCGAGACAACTCTGGCAGTTGCGCCGACGATGCCAACTTTGACCCGCAACAACCGTCCTCGCCACAGCGACATCCCCTCCACCGGGACCTAAACCCATTGCTACTGGCTGGACGTTGCTGCGGTGGGGATGTTTGTTACGACTCGAAGTTGGCATCGTTGAGGGTGCGCTCGAAATGCAAGCAACGCGCCGCAATACGCGTTTGTAACGAGGAGTATTTCTCATCCTCGAGTAGCGATTGATGGGTTTCCGTCTCCGCGCAATCCGACCTTCCGCGGCTCAGCGCACGTAGACATAATGATTTTCAAGAATCATACGCGCTACGTCGATAGACGCGCGCGCTTGCGTAAGCAACCTTCGCGACGACCGCCGCGCAATTTTTCTTCGTGATTTCATTACGCGAGAATTCCGGACCCCTGACGGGGAGATCCCCCGCGGATCTCGCCGGTTGACGACGGCCGGCTCTGTAACTTTTTCTTTCTTTTTTTTTTCATAAACTACTATCTACTATCCGGGCCGTACCCTCGTAAGCGCACAGCACCGTATTATCCGTCTCATATCGTGGAAAGTAGCCCACGTCTTTGTTCTTCGCGCCGCGCACGCGCGCGTGTGCGTGAGATGTGTACCCTCTATATAACTATAGTATTACGAGGTGAGTCATGATATTCAAATAATGGGTCATATCTCTTTTTACGGCGGGTAGCGGAAAAAAACTCGGACGGGCTTAATGACGCGTAACTTCCTACGACGTTACTTCCTCCGCAGGTGCGACAAGTACCTGGCGCATAGTGCACGTTCCTTTATTCCCTCCTCCTAATGAAGAGAATATTCGCACAAATGCGAAAATCTCTAAAATACGCAAATATATACTTATACGTTTATTTTTTTTTTTAGGAATCAGCAATTTCGTTCCGTAGAGACTTCTCTGCGTTTAATTTTCAAGCATCGAGAAAGAAATAATCGTGATGAATAAATTAACTCCGAAATTAAATATCATTCTTTCGTACTTGTCACAACTACACAGAATAAACGTGTAGATTATCAATTATCTTCATACAATTATACCGAAAGATAATAAAAACGTATAATTAAATCGGCGGCTTACGCGCCTCTAATTAAGTACTAATTAAATTTTATGGACGCTTGAATTTGAGAATTAACAAAGCCGCGATTCCTTTGTTTTTTAAAGTGAGGCCTCCCAAAATTTTAAATTTCACGTCAGTGTATATTCAAACCGAGCATAATCCACCGGCAAATGGGAAAAACGTAAAATATTCGCTCACAGGCGGACAGAATATTTTTCCGTTTTTACATACAGTTTAAGCAAATTTTGCGGTACGATGCGACAAAGCGGCGTTTGAACACGTGTGCTGCCAGGACCTTCCCTTTTGTCCCTATTCGATCCTCTCTCTCTCTCTCTCTCTCTCTCCTTCTCTCTATTCCTCTCTCGTTGCCGCTCGCATTCGGAAATCTTTGAGTCCTTGGATGTCCGGGTCCATTCACCTCGGTCGTGTCACGCGAGATTAAAGCGAGACCACCGCGACTCGGCTCGGTTCGGCTCGGCTTGGCTTGGCTTGGCTCGGCTCGACTTGGTCTGGCCTGGCCTGGCCTGGCCTGGCTTGGCCTGGCGAGTCGAACCGAGGCGAAGGCGAAGGCGAAGCGAAGCAAGGCAAACCGCGGACAGCCGGGTTTTAAACCGCGGGAGGATCGTTTCGCCTTTATTGTTGCGCTCGCTCGCACTTTTATACCGCTGCAAGAACCGTCCGCGCCGCTTCCTCGAGGATCTCGACCACCGACAACGTCGGCCGGTCGGACGGACGGACCGACGGACGCGCGCGCGGCCCGCAGCAACCCTTTTTTTCGAGCGAGCTCATGTTCCGAACAATGGGCGAGCGCGGTCGGAGTATTTAAAGACGGAGATCGACCGCGGGAGCCTTTCGCAAGAGAAGAACCGGGTGTGTACCGTGTATTATTATTAAGTAATACTTCAATTCCTTGAATAACGAGATAAAGAGAGCGATAAGTAGTAAGAGAGTAGATAAGAGGTAGATAAAAAAATGATAAGGGGGGAGCGATATGGACTGCACTGTCATTTTTCTTAGAAGTATTAATGTATTGTAATGAAATCCCGGGCGTGTGTCTGAAATATGTCGAAACTCATCGATATCAGCTATCAAAAATATTTTTAAAAAATGAGTAATTTTAAACTCTCTTAGAGTTTTAATTTAATTGATTGCAATTGCCTCAAATTTACGTCCAGATATAAAGATTATTTTGTAAATACAATACTTGTTATATAAATTCTAGTAATAGAATTTTATGAAATGATAGCACTGTACATTGAGAAAAAAATAATTGTAGTAACCATAACATCACCATAATTTAGAGCTATTTTTGGAACGAACCATATGTTTATGGATATTCCAATATTAAAAATTAGAGTTTGTTTAAACTATATTAAAGAGTTCTCATAATCATAATTCTGATCTATGCAAGATTGCCATTACCAAAATGAAAATTTGAATACAATGAGTTATAGTATAAAATAATATATTACTATAAGTGCTGTAAACATGTAATATTTATTACCAGTATTATAGTTACTCTAAAAATATGATACCTATAATTATTTCACTATATAATTACAGTCGCAAAAATTACACATTTTTAAAAAAATTAATGTCATTAATATAATCTGTTATAATTTTAGAAAAATATCATATCTCATTTAATTCTTCGTTATTTAAATTAATACTTTAAAAAAGGGTATCAATAGATAAATTATCGGCGATTAGCGAATGGCTTCCGAACGAATGTTAATCTTTGTCTTCGCAGCACTTAAATTGCATAAATTCACGTCGATGACATTCGCGTTTTGTTGTCATGATAAAATCACTACTCGCGAACGGCGAAAAGCATTGTGCAAAAGAGAGAGTAGAAAGAGAGAGAGAGAGAAAGAGAAAGAGAAGGAGAGGGGGAGGAAGACAGCGCAAAGCACCACCATATTTCAACGCACCGGGCGCGGTACTCCCCCCCCAACTTCCGTTATTTATTTCTGGGAATCTGCGGAATGATTAATCGAGCGCGCGCGCGGCAACAAACAGACCGATGTAACGAACTAACTCGCTCGCTAGCTCGCTAGCGATTTACAACTCTCGATATTACCATTTCCTAGCGAACTCCTCTCGCAGAGAGTCGTTATTGCGTTTTTCCTCCCCCCCCCTGCCTCACCCCCTCTCCCTTTCCACACCTGCTGACTTTCTCCACATCTTTCTCTCTCTCTCTCCTCTCTCTGCCGTTCCTATTTTCTGAGTACCATTCGTCATACCGAACTTCACCACGAACTTCAATAAGTATGGCGCATAAACACGACGTCCGTTCGTTCCTCTTCGGACGCTGGAGTTGCGGGCTGGAAATTTACGAACCGGCCACGTCCGTCCGCATGCACTTCGAGAGCAAGCAGCATGTATACCTTCCCGTACAAAGAGCACGTCGCAGAACCGCCAGATAACATTAAATAATAATAACTTGAGCCCTTTTGCGGTCAGTCGCATTTTTTTTTTTTTTCTTTAGCTTACTCTCTCGCTTAAACTTCTTTAATTGCCTCGCTCACATCAGCCTCTAATATTAACTTATCCTGCGATTGTTTTAATCACGACAATTTCTGAGTCGGTCGCCTTTACACACGGCAAATTAGTAGCTTGGAGATCAGATGCAACATACAACGCCGTCATGTTTAAACTATAAGGGCAATCTTCGCCGTATCGACCTGCACTGAATGACTCCGAGCTTTGATAACTTCTTCAGGCCGTAAAACAAACGAGAATTAAACGCATATAAACCGTACTACTGTTATGCTCTTTATAAACATGATTCTTTTTCCGATACAATTGATCGTAAAATTTTATTTCATTACGCGCGGTTCGTGTATTCGTCATTTTTCTTACGACTTACATCTGCCGCAATAGAGTATATTATAAAAAATTAATCCTCTCCCTAGGTGTCAATTTGTGTCAGATCAATTTTTATCCATGGAAATTTCTTGACGTTACAAAGAATTCCTTATCTTTCTTCGAATATAAAAGTTTGTGACGGAAAGAATGTCTTTTGTATGACGAGGCGATCAACTGTTCTAATTTCATCCTAAATTAACGTCTAAATTCCTGTTTTTATTTAAAGATTATTTTTCTCGAAAAAATGTTACCTTTAAAAATTGTTTACATTATAAGTACTTAAAAAAATGAACTTAAAAAACAGAATTGAAGCGTCAAATTATCGCATTAAAGAGATTATAGAAGCATATTTGAATCCTTATTTAAAATCACTCACTTAATGTACCCGAATAATTATACTTTCTAAAAAAAAATTTTTTTTTAAAGCTCTAGAATCATTTTTCTAAGTTACAATTTGTTAAATCAACTACTTATTCTTTTACCTAATTACGATTAATCTTTACACTAAGAAAAAAATGTTAATTTGACTAAATTTTCCAATTAAATAAAATTTGATCTATTCAAGTATTTATTATATTAATATATTAATATTTCATAATTAACTATATAAATACTTGAATTAAAATTTGTGCATTTATGTTAAATGCATAAATTCTTAAACTGACAAAATTTTAATTTAGTTAGAAAATTTTGTCAAATTAACAATATTTTTTCTCAGTGCAGTAATTACATTATACTACATTTTTCCAAATTAAAGTACAGACATATATTTTAGAAACATGAAAGTATGTTTATGAATTTTCAGACATTTTTTTAAACCACTTTAAATAGGTATGTCAGATGTAAAGCCCACATGCAGGTTTTCCATCCATGGAAAGGATATACGTTTTTTATATTGTATTGTAAGGATTATAAATCTTCTACGAAAATTAGACAAAATATACATCAAATAATGTTAAATAAATTAATAAATAAATAACATAAACTGTAACGTGAAATATAAATATTTAAAGTTCCTTTGTCATACATACAGAGGCAGAGAAAGAGAGAGAAAACATATGATTTGATACGATTTATACTTGCTGCAAATTTTACCGCGGTTCACGTATCTAGCATAATGAAAGGTTACTACTGAGGAGCAAGTTAAATTACACGCAAGAGATCGAAAACGTGCATCTCGTGCAACTTCGACGGCGAGCCCAAGCAAAACTGCCACTCGCGGTGTAATAACAGATTACCGATAACGAGTCCGCGCGAGCATGATGGACTTTCTCCACCCGGATCTCCCCTCCTCCCCCCCCCCCCCCCGACGGGGAGGATCGACGGTAGAAGAGAGGGAGGGGGAGACGAGGGGAGGACGCGAATGAGGAATTGCACCGGAATTCGTGTGTATTTACCGCCGTTCTCCCGTGGTACCAAGCCGCGGAATTATGCATCCGCGCTTGACAACTTCGAGAAAGCGTGGGATTCCGTGCCGCATAAACGCCGGCTCTCATCCTAATCTGCGGACGAGATGTGCGCAGCTGAAATGTACGTACCGGGTGGTCACGGGACGGATTTTTGCCGGATCGGCGTCAACGTCCTCGAAACGCTAATGTAAAATTATACGTAAAATTTGAGGTATCGCAACTCGACATGAAATATTGCATACGAAGTGCAACGTATATAGTACAAGTCAACGCAAGATAATATCCTTAATGTAATAGTACATTGTGTAACAAAAGCGAAAAGTCGGATTTTTCAGCGCAAGTAAGAAAAAGCTTGATCCGCTCGTATTGCACACCGTATTTGTCGTTACCAGTGCGCCGGAGGTCCTTGAGCCCTCTCTTTAAGTCCTCGCGAATTGACAGTCAAGATTAAGTTTATGAAAGCGACGAAGTGTTGGTAATGCTGCGAGAGTTACCGTACGAATGTCACAAGATGACGTGCATGCGAGAGTGGTAATAAAGACAAGGGTATGAAAAATGATCAAACGTGCAAAAAAAGTCATGCTGGAAAGTCGTCACTACGACTTACGGCATCTATTAGAGAGCAATAACTGTAATAATAATGTTGAAATCGGGGACTTTTGCGCATGAAAAATTGACGCGAAAGGGACCACGTTCGACGCACTGGTAAAAAAATTTTTTTAATCGACTTTCTTTTATTAATCAACGACGACGGGATAAAAACGGTAAAAGTTGGTAGATGGATTTCCGTGATATCAAATTTTTTGTCGGACTTTTTTTCACTTTTTTCCTGTCGATTGCCTTTTCAAAACTGTTCCGTCGAAATCTGATAGATTTCTAGTGGAGCACCCTGTATTAGGTAAACGCGCGAATGCGCTAATGTCCACCGGTTCGTGTGTTGGGCGACGCGCGATTGTGGCGCGGGTGTTCATAAAGCCGCGAGCTATTAACCGTAACACAATAGGGCGTGCGAAGCAAGCAAGTTGAACACCGAAATTTCTCCGTTACGCCGCCGTGGATTCAAATAACGCGAGAAAATCTGCGCTCGCGAGAGCGCAATTGAAAGGCCATTATTAGACTGGCCGTCATTCGGGATGAACGCGACAGCCGACTCGGACTGCAAAACGCCAGGATAGCCGTACCATTAAAAATAAAACTTTGGAAACGTAAATGTAAACTGGAAAATGTCTTCTATCAAACGATATGACACTTTTTATAATATTGTCTCGTATTTTGTAGTAATTAATGTTTTCAAATCACATAATCAAAAGTGAACGCCTGAATCTCAAAATTGGCATAGTAGACAATATTTTTCTTTACTTTTTCTTTGCCATTTGTACAAAACATTTATAAATTAACGTATGAAGTTAGATTCATTTTTAATTAATTTTATCTAGAAAAAAAAGCCACGATTGTATAAACTATGATTTATTATTTCTTTATTTACCTAAGCACATCATGTTTTTAAGGTATATTAAGCTGGCTGAGCCATATCATCAAAACACATCGATTTCTATATTGGAATTATTTGCTAATTATTTGCTATCTTTTGGTGACAAAAAAAATTTTTTTATCCAGTCAATTCTTTATTTTTTGGCTGGTATTTTTTTTTTGCTGGAGCAAAAAAAATTTTTTTTTCCAACATTCTGATGATATGGCTCAGCCAGCTTAATATACCTATGTTTTTATCAGTATGAATACAGGGTAATGTTTGTAATTTCCGAGAAACAAGGGAGTCCACTTTAGAAGGCTTATTATGGCTTTCTCTCTACCTATTCTTTTATAATAATAAAATATTTATGCGCGCAAAACAAATATAATAAATAAGCAATTATTATTAAAAAGAATAAAAATGTATAATTTTATTTACCTACATTTGAATTTCACACGTCTTAAATGTTTTTCGTTCGCGTCTCTATTTACTCGTTTTACAAGTTCTCTTCTTTACTCCTCCACTGGAAGTTGATAATGGATGCTTTCGTCAAATTTCGCTCGATAACAAACTCGTTTAATTTTCTTTTTACTAGTCCAGGACAACGAGTGGTCTGCAGTAAACCCCGTCGCATCTCCCTCCCATGTGGACTCACCGCAGTTTCTTGCTCGCGCTGACGATTGGCCGACAATGGGAAAAGTTAAGGCCGGTAACAGCGTAGTCGAAACTCGGAACGACGACGATTTCCGAACTTTCCAAACGTAATTCGAACTACGCCCCGGCAATAGCGTGCGCGCGCGATCGCGTTCTTATGAAATTGCTGTTACACCGGCGCCGTTAAGGACAGCAATTCTCCGACTGGATTAACCCTTTCGATACTCCCGCATCGTATATATTCAATTCAAGTTTCATGAATTTCACGGGATAGTACTGACAGTCGATTAACCATCTAAACGTGAATTTTCAATGTGAATACTTAACTTATATACATTATAACGGGAATTATAACAATAATAATAATTTATGCAATAAATGTGAATGTTAATATATATAAAAAATATGCCGATGGTTTAACATAAATAGAGAAATTAAGAAAAGAAGCTTTAAGATGTCATCGCAAAGATTAAAAAATTAACAATAGAATATATAGTTATTTATAGATTAAATATAACATTAAATTAATATATAAATGTAACAAGTATTTATTAGTAAAAAATAGACTTTCGATAACAAGCGCGTTATTTTTTAAAAGATCATTTTGCGCATTACCGAGAAAGGGCCCGGCCGATCAAAAAGTGCCGCTCTTGGCAAAACCATTTTCCGGAAGAGATTTTCGGGGTGCGGATAACGAGCTTAAGCCGCGCCGTTTTCAACATTATTCAGCAGCATTATTCGGGACACCAATTTCCCGCGGAACATATTAGGAAGGACAGGGTACAAGACACGGGACCGTTTATGTCTACATTAAAAGTTCACGGAGACAGCTTTACGAGGCGACACCCTGTAATTACCAGTGAGCCAGTAATGACCGCGTCTCCCCCTCTCTCCCTTCGCCCCGGAAAAAGTCATTTTTCAGAGCGTTTTACACGCTAGAGGTGAAAACTTTCTCGTCGTCACTCATTAAATCTCCTCCTCCTTTCCCCTCCGAAGACATCGACTCGACGTTTCCACTTCTATGAGGATCTCCCCCCCCCTCACCCGAGCTTTAACGTGATCATTAATTAATTTAATGAAGGTTCTGTGTTTTGATTTTCATTTCATCAACCAGATCTCGGATCCGTGCAGTTTTATTTCCGAAAAAGGGAACGCGCCATTTTAAGTGATTTTTATTTCGATTAAACTAACGGCTCAAGAGATAATAAATGTCTCTCTCTCTCGCACGTTTCCTCGATTCTTTACCCTCTAAAAAGAAGCGCGGAACCCTGAAGATTAATAATGCCTCCATTCGGAATTTTATCCGCTCCGAATAATGAACTCCTGCGAGGTATATATTGCATAACGTTTAATATAAGACGGACTCTTTTTGCTCGGAGAAAAAAAGAGGTCTTTGGTATGTTCCGGAAGAGAAACACGAAAAGACACGATTAAGAGAACTTTATTGTTCGACGGAAACAAAGGACCAAGCGAGGCTGAAAGAAATCGCGCCGTACGGTTTTACGCGCTCTAGAAACAAGAGACGCGCCGACTGCATATTTTACATACGAATGCAAATCATAACAAATCATGAATTATAGATGGGGATTCGAGGAATATTACGCAAATGTGAAAATGTCTTTTTTGCTCGTGACTTCGAGGAACTCGACAATAACACATGTCTACATCTAATCCTTAAAAATTCGAGAGATCGGAAAATAAATTTATTTCCTTATTATAAGAATCTTCTAAAACCAAACAAGCCCAGAGATTTCTCTTTTTCTTTTAATAGATCCTCGTATATTAATTAAAGCACTTTGTTTTTATAACTGTTATATGACTGAAGAAAATCATATTTATGAAAAGAAAAATATAAAAGAATATTTTTCTTAAGACCAATTTGTAAATGTTGTAAATAAAAAGTAAAAAAATTATTGTTTTATACTTTAAATAATATTTCCTTTTGCATCTTTAGCGTTATTGTTAAAAAAAGTAAATATAAAATGTTACGAGGTAAATAGCTAATAAATATGAAATTGGCACAAAAATTAAACAAGTCCAGATATTTTACTTTTAAATAAGCCTTCAAAATTAAAGCCTACATAATTTTCTTTTTATACCTATATCTGGAAAAATATTATCACATTTATACAACGAACGGTTTAAAGATGAAAAGCCTTCTGTGTTTCCTAAAAAATTAACTTTTTATTGTTTGGCTTCTGTGGAAAATCCTTCAATTGTACAGCTCGGAAATTTCTTGGCACTTACAATTTCGCAAAAGAAAAGGCAGATTTTTGTACATATACTTGAGCATCTTTTTCCGTGTAACAGATCACGCGAAATCGATTCGCAGAGTCAAACTCGAGGATCCGGATATTAAGGCACTGTGTGCCAACGCTTGTTGAGAAATCGAGGAGAAAGGGGTACAACCGAGCTCATTATGAAGCTCCTCCAAGTTATACAATAAAGCGATCTGAGAGGATTATGTTCACGAAGTAGTTCGGCCGAGAGTACGGACCGAGCGACGAGAGGAGACGGAAATTAATATTCGATCAAGCGTGATGGAAGATGATTTCTCGCCTCGTTCGAGTGTTTTAACAATGAAAGGCAAAAAGAGAGGAAGGAGAAACACGTTCTGTTACGCCGTGAAATGAATCAAGGTACGTATAATAGAAATAGATCGTGCATAATAAGTGATAATTGTGGTAACGTGATTAACAGTAAATATAAAAGAGATAAAGACATGCATAGCAAAAAAACATATAAGGATATAATTGATAAAAATATTTAAATCAAGTCTAATATCCTTTAATGTAAGTCCCATATTTTTCTTCTAAATATAAGAAAAATTAAGACACATGTAATAAAAAATATATAAGAACATTTTATAATTAATAAACTTAAATCAAGCGCGACACACCTTTCAACGTAAAAGTCGCGTATTCTTCTCTAATATTTATTACATTTGCATTTGTACGCAAGCATGGTTAATATTTATAGATTCCCCTTTTTTGTGAATATTTCACCACACAGTGTGACAGTTTAGATGGTTTGAATTGGTAAAAGGCATGAAAAAAAAACGGATCGTCCGGAAAAATTGCGGTTTTATCGACTGCGACAAATCATCGGGCCGTATGCATATTTTTGCGAGATTGGTTCGGTGGGATTTCACGCCTGCTACAACCTACGCACTTAACGAATAAAATTAATCTTTGATAATCCCGGGTTGACGTTACAGCCGGCAGACGCGACGGCTTTTAACGGCGGAATATTGAAATGTACCTCCGGTATATACACTCATTCCATCTTCATTCGCCGGTTCATCGTTTGCGGATTTGTCACTTGTGTCAGCTGTTCGCCCAAGTTAAGCGAGTTTCGGATCGAGCAATTTTTGTGTCGGCGGCAGTTCGACACATCCTCAAATCCCCGGATTACGACGGGGGTTCCCCCCCCTCCTAAACTACCCGCGTAAATTCGCTTAATTCCGACACGCGCAATGAGAAAAAAATATTGTTGATTTGACAAAATTTTCCAACTAAATTAAAATTTTGTTAGTGCAAGAGTTTATGCATTTAACTTAAATACACAAATTTCAATTCAAGTATTTATATAGTTAATTGAAATATATAAATACTTGAATAGACAAAATTTAATTCAATTGAAAAATTTAGTCAAATTAAGATCCTTTTTTTCTCAGTGTGTGTATCCGAATTGTCGCAAGCTAAGAAAATGTGCGAAGTCCGCAAGCATAATTAATTGACCTCTGCAGGACTTTTATAAGTCAATTAATGGTTACGCTTATATTTTTAACATTCAAAATTACGGCCCTGAATTACGGCGCATCTTGAATTATGTATACGCGCTCCTCTTTCTCCGTCATTTTATCAATAGGCAAAACGCACACAAGAAACGATCGTGCAATAAAACAGTTACCGGGAGAAGACAGATATTATTCGATGCATGCCGTAGTATTTGGAAAACAACCAACCTGCAGTCACCGTTCTATTGTGACACACGCGAGTCAAAGCAATAATTTATACATAGCATGCGCACGTTGGGGAAGTCTCGAAGTTTATAGAATTCGCTATCGAAGACAGAGGGGGAGGAGAATCTATTGCCTCAATATATAAAATTGTTTTAACTTTCATATTGTTATTCGGGAAGGGAAAGACTTAAAAGTATAAACGTCAGGTAAATGTATTCAATATCAAATTTTTCTGTCATTGCTCGAAACTGGCTGTTAAAGATAAAACACGTTTGCGGCGGAACATAACTTTAACTTTAGCTAAAATTAAAAGCATGCTTTAAAATGCGAATCTCGAAAGTGGCAGTTTCTGTATTTCTCAATATCTTACTTATGCAAAGGGTTTGAATTAATAATTGTTTCTGAGACGCTGCCACATAATATTTAATTCTAGTAGCGAATATTTTTCACATTTTAAGGTAAATGTCTTTGTACGGACATATAACGATCTAGACTCTTGAATTTTTAAAAGGATTCAAGATATAAAATACATCTGTATATTATCTGAAATGTATAGATCGTTATTATTAATATTCAAGAATATAAAGGATTTTGAAATTATTCCGAAAACAATGAAAAGCATAAAAAAATGAATCAATATCCGAACAATCCTAACATTCGTCTTTAATAAATTATTTATAAAATAAATACATAAAAATATAACTATAATTTTTAAGAACACAAAATGTAAATTCTAAACTAGTTGTATGACACAAATGTATATTTTAACGTTAATTTTACAATATTTAAAGTAATCCGGCTTATAAATATAATATCTGCAAGATAATATTAAAAGATAATATTATGTAAAGATCACAATTAAAATTCAACATTACAGAAAAGCACAAGTTTCAAGTCAATATAATAATAATTTCAGTGTAAGTCGGGGTGACACGTTCACGTGAAAAGGTATTCTTGCATTCGAAGAATTTCGGGAGGAGATCTAAGAGAGATCTCAAAGAAAGGACCCACCACCAAGTTCCGAGTAAAAACTAAGCGAAGTTCAAGGCTAAGAAGAAGGCTTCAGTCTATTAAGATGACTTCAGACTTTTCGGCCGACGAACTTCATCGTTGGCATCGAACGTTTTCGAAATAAGTAAGATTTTTCCGCAACGAGGTAAGTGCGATCGACTCCTCCCCGCAAGGCGACGTGAATTTATCGCGTATACATAAGGGAACAGCTTCGACCGGGACACTCTCGTACATCCTCCTGTCCCCTTTCCTCCGGCCGCTTCCTCTGTCCTCCCCCCTCCCCCCCGTTCCATTCCACCTTCTCGTCGGGTGCACCTGCGTTTCTGCATACACGTGCATTTCCCGGTAAACGGTAACGTTCCCGGTACGAGCGACATTTCGCACATACACGCCCCGTCGTATCTTCCTTGCCCTCCCCTTCCCTCCCCTTCCGTTTCCTCCCTGCGCGAGCCCTTCCTGTTAACCGGCCGATCGTAATCACTCCCGCCGAGATCTTTTGCAAATTTCTCCGCTGAACAAAACGAGGCGATTCACTTTAACTCATTAATATTTAACTCAGGCATTATGCTAATGCGTTAACTTTGTCATTGCGCCATACCGGGTGCCCCGTTACTCTCCGCTCCGAGTGTGTCCGTGCGTGAACCGACGGGCGTGCACGCGTTAATTATTTAACCGCGTATGTAACCCTTCCTCTACGCGACGTCGCAAATTGACCTCGTCGAGATTATATCGGTTTCAATGAGTAATATGCCCGCGACGTCGGCGGCGGCACCAATCGAGACACCCGGTGCACGCAGACACCGGAGGGAGGACAGGAGGCGCAGGTGGCGGTAGGAGGAAGTAGGAACGCATTATCAGCTTCTCGGAAGGCAGTTTTACCTGAGCGTTACGCCATTCGCTCGCGTGCGGCTTACATGCCGGTCACGGTTGCCAGAATTCGCACAATAGAGCGCGGCGGGTAAAGAGCGTCGTTAAAGCGCATTTGGGACACAAGAAAACGCGAGAAGGCGCCGCGCCGATACGGTTAGATATAAGAAAACGAGCGGCTTAGGTAGGTCGCAACTCTTCTCGGAAAGAAGTTGAATTGTCCTGAAAATAAATTAACTCGGAGAATGGCATTGTGTGTTCTCTAACCCAGAATACAAATAGCCATTTGAGAAAAAGAAAAGCGGGAGGGAAAAGAGAAAGAAAGAGGGAAACCTATCTATGTTGCAACGAGCGAACGTTAATAACGAAAACACTTGAGTGACACACAAAACGAATGGCTATTATAAGATTTCTCCCGACGAAAAAAGAGGAGAGCCACTCGATTTCTTCCTTCTAAACGGTTATCTTTAATAGAGCAGATTTTCTCGATAATTATCTTAAAATATACTTATCACAAGTTTTAGCAGAAAACAATATGACATTTTTTGTCGAAAATAAATGTGATATTTACGACTATAATTACATAGTATATAAATTAATTCTAGGCAAAAATATCATTTTTATAGTAATTATTACTATATTGGTAATAATAACCATATGATTATAATGATTGATTTATGATTCAACGTAATATATTAAAATCCATTTTGGTTATGACAACCATATCAAGTTGTATAGACTACAAACCAATTATGATTATAAAAACTTTAGACAAACTATAATTTATATTGTTCAATAAATGTAAATATATGGTTAAGTCCAAAAAAAAGACTATAAATTGTAATAATATTATAGTTATTACAACTATATTTTTCTCTCTTTTAAACTCCACTAGGATTCAAAATATATATTTAGGATAAATTGGATATGTAATTGGATGTGTAAACTTTTGAAATATTTGAAATAAGTAATATTTAATCCTAATATGTATTTTCCTGTGTGTACACGGAAGTTTATATGAAGTAAATATAATATTACTTGTTTCACAAGTAAATCGTGAGTATATCTTAAGACTATTCTCAAGACTACAGTCTTCACGAAGATAACCGTTACTTGAAAGAAGAAACCTGAAAACTGAGTGATATATTTTCCCGCAAGAGTTCATTTTTCTCCGCGCGAAATATAATTCGAGTTTTTTAAATTTAATCTTAATTATGCAGAATAAAATTAATTCGACAGTTAATATTTATATTTTATGAAAATAACTTTCAACTTTGTTTAATCTTCATATAACTTGATAACCTCATTCCCCCCGCTCTTTCTCTTAAAAACAAAGTTCTCTGATTTAGCTTTCCATTTTAATTTTTCTCACCGCCGATATAAAACTGTCATTCCGCAGCCGGATCTTCAATTCGAGGTTACGATGATATAGAATTAAAGTCGCGGGATTGCTTTATGCTGCTCGAAAAATCGTTATACCCTTAAATCCTTAAATCGGAGAAACTTTCGGCATCCTAGTACCGAGGATCCCTGCTCCTGCAGGAGAATTCTTCCTTTAACGTCATAAATCTTCACGCGGAAATTAAATTGCGTTCTTTCAAACGATAAAAGCACTCCGCGCTGGCCGCGAATACGCCATTAATTTTCCGATCAATAATACGAAAGCATATGCACGCGCACATGTGTATGCCCGCGCGCGTATGTGTGTGTATGTGTGTATGTGGGTGCACGCGCTTTCACAGCCGCATCTTTAGAGCGTTTCAATCGACGGGGATTTGCGTATGCGGTGCAGCGGCGAGAAAAGAAACAGTTGCATTGTGCCGATTCCTAGAATGCGATTTCACCCGCGAGACGCGGCTGAAAGTTTCGCGCGCGGCAAACTCGATAAAGTTACCGCGCGCAAAGTTGAGCGGAACTCGCGCGACGTGAAAAGGGGATAATTTCCCTTCGTCTTTTCGACGTTGAAGATACATTTAGAGAGAGGAAAGGATGCACACACACTCCGTGCATCCCCTTTTTCATAAAAGCTACACGCGTGGAATGCCGATAAAAGAAAATCCTCCGAGTAATTTTATATCGAGAGGAGGCAGGGAGGAGAATCCTCGCCTCTCTCTCTCTCTCTCTCTCTCTCTCTCTCTCTCTCTCTCTCTCTCCTTTCACTTCATTAAAAGAAAATTCTCTTTCCCTCTCGTGGAATTAACTGGAAATTAAGTTCCGAGTAACTTCCCTACAATTACAATTTTTCTCGTTCACTCTCGACCGTCGATTTATTGCGATTTTGAAAATAATCGTGTTGCTCCCGAGTTTTTGTAGAAAAAAAGAACTATCCCTCTCTTTATTATAAAAAGAATTAAATGATGAAAATCTACATTGAGAAAGAAAATGTTGTCACTGTGTGATAATTGCATAGTAAAATAATTATAGTCAGAAATATTACTTTTGGTGTAATTATTACTATACTATTATTATCATTAGTAATAGATATATGTGTTGTAATGCTGCTTATAGTGCCGATTTATATATATATTGCAATTTTGAAAATAATCGTCCTGTTTTCGTGTTTATATGGAAAAATAACTATTTCTCTTTTTAAAAGAAAGAAATGAATGACAAAAATAATCTATCCTGAGGAAGAAATGTGCGATATTATTTTTCTTCTCTCTATATAGAAGAAAGTTTAATCTTACAATGTTAAATACTCTAACAATTCAATTCGGTTCCATAGATGGAAAAGTCTCGGAATCTACATCTCTCTCTCTCTCTCTCTCTCTCTCTCTCTTTCTTTGTTTCTCTCCCTATCATTAAATGTACCTACAAGTTTCCCGGAAGTCACCCTATAATCAGAACGTTTGCAGTCTCACTACAGGTCACTGCCCATGGCGGCATCAATTATTAACAATAACGAGCGCGAGAGCTATAAGACAACTATATAAACGATACCCGGAAAACCGTAAACCGTGCAGATACGTACGCGCGCGCGCGCATGCACACACACACACACACACACCACGTGCGGACGAGAACAAAAGCCACGCATACACGACGACGATGGCGATGAGAGGCGACGGTAGTGAGTTGGAGTTGCACGATTTCCGGAAAACGTTTTTGCGCCGCCGATTAACGGCGCGGAATCGTGTCGTCCACGTTGCCGCTCGCACAACTTTCGCAACAATGGGAACGCGACGCGCTCCATCGCGCGCATTAAAAGAATCATCACCGCGGATCGTATGTGTGCGCGCGCGCGCGCAAAAGCGAAAGTTCCGCGCGATTAAAACGAAGCTGCGCGCTGCGAACAAAGTTTCTCTCAGATTCCGCGAAACGGAAATAATAATAACGAGAGAGCGCGAGGGTTTTATGCAACGCGAGAGGCGACACGAGGCCGGGCGTTTCGCTCCCGCGAGATTCGCGAGATTTATTTAACGAGCCCGAGGGATCGGCGAAAGAACCTGACTGGAAGAAAATCACGTCTCGTTCCGATTGCGAAAGAGCGTTGTCGAGCGGCGGGAGGGAATGGGAGGAGGAATTAATCACGCCGCACGCAGAAATTATTATATTTATTGCGCGCTCGGCGAGATATATTTACCAATCATCTCGCGGCGAAAGAAAACCTCGATCGCGTCGTAAAACTCGCCAGCTGTCGCGCGGCACCGCTTAATTATGGTTATAATTAAGTAAAAGAAGAAGGGAGGGGGGGGGGGGCGCGCGTCAGAGACGAAAGGAGGACGATGAGTGATTCCGTCGGTGATGGAAAATAAGAATATTTAACGATCATAAAATTAGTGTAAAAGCGAAGTGTCGGCGGCGGCGATCGACGGCCGTAATTTATGGACCTCGTAAATCTCTCTCTCGTCTTTACACTCCCTCCCCCCTTCCATCTCTCACGCCTCCCTTCTCTCACGTCCCTGCATTACCTCACTCGCGACGAACTCGATGTCATCCCCCAACAGAAATAGAAATGAGCGAGCTAACTCGCCTGCGACGTGGCGCGCCGCTTCTTCTTTGCGCGTCCTTCCCCCCTCCCCTCCCCACCCCTTGCTAATTAGTAAGCCATGACACATTCTGTCAAGCTCATCGTTTCTCCGAGTAACAGTAAATCCCGCATCGTCGACCGCGAACGATGAAGAGGAACGACGTCACCGATGTCTCGCACCTGCCTGCGTTTATCTTGGCCCGCATCCGCCGATCTTTACACTGACAATTTTTTTCAGACGATCTCATTTATGTTAACATTACAATAAAAAAATTGTTGGTTTGACGAAATTTGTTCAAATATTTATGTTATTTGAGTTAAATATAATATATTTAGATATACGATATTTATTTAAGTTAAATAGATCACACAGCTTTGTAAAAAAAACATTTAATTCAAATAAAATGTTTTTTCTACAAAACAAATCCCTTTTTTTAATCCGGATTACCAAATCCGGAGTGTCAAATCATTCTTTATAAAAACAATGAACAATTTTGTTCCAGAAGAGATTGAAAACCAGAAAAAAAATATAAAACCATTATTAAATATAAATAGATAAATACAAAATTTTCGCAAAAGTCTATCAAGTCGAAAATTTTTTTTTCTTGACAAACCTTCAAAATATTAATCTTTAAAATATAAATTAAAACTTTTGTTCTCTTATTTATATACGAAGACAAATAAATGTAAACGAATGTTTTGCGAGAAATTTGATAAAGAAAATTATTTCTTTATACTTACTTTAATTAATATTTCTTCTTCATTGTTCCTTTATTCTTATTAATGTTATAAAGCAAAAGGTAAATGTTATGTATTATAAAACAAACGGATAATAAATAAAAAATTCCCGTCAGAACCAAACAAGTCGAAAGATCGTTTTTTTTTTTTTTAATGGATCCTCATTCTCATTTCATATTAATCAAGGACTATAAATTTGTTCTAGTAGTTGTTACATATTATATCCGGACAAAAATTACCACATTTACAATGAATGATTTGAGGCTAAACTCTCTTTTTTTTCTGAAAGTTCAACTCTTGAGTCTTTATAGAAAAGCCTTCAAATGTATTATACATGAATGCACTTGAACTGAAGAAATTTCGTCAAGTTGCCAGCACTTAGGTAGGTTAACAACTTTTTTTTCTCCTCCCGCGGTATACACTCTACGTCTCGAGTCCCAATAAATTCCGGATATCATTCGGGTGAGTTTTTTTTCCCCCCCGCTAGCTCTCACCAGCTTTCTTCCGAGCGGCCGCGATGTTGCCCCGCGTTTCCGGAGAGCCGTAACTTCGCGGAACATTCGCGGCGGGATTTGCAAGAATAGCGGCTCGATCGTTAGGCGATATGACCACACGTATATCTCGCAAACGCAATTCCCGGCCGCGCGGCAAAATACGTACTTTGCTACTCGCACGCGCGCGCGCGCGCGCGCGCGGTCCTCTTTCTAAATCCCCGAGCTGTGATAGCCGTTCGGAAAGCACTTCGCCCTCTTTCTCCTTCCATCGAGCGGGATGTATAGCGAGCGGCGAGAACACCGGATTCCCACCGGCGGATGATGCGATCGCGATATGATAACCGGGGCCGCTTATACGCGAGATTCGAAACGTCCGTCCGCCGGAAACATCGAGATCGATGGGATCCGGTTTTAGCTACGCGCTCGGCGAGAACGCCGGGCGATACATCGTTTCGCATTCGCGTTTGTATGTCCGCGACGTTATTTTCCATTCGAAACCCGATCACGGATAATCACGGAACGCGGTAGCGTCCCGTGACTCTGCTGCCGCGCGGCGCGGACTCATTAATTCTCGACGTCGATCAATTCAGCCTGCCAATTCAACCGAATCGTCATTTTACCATAAAGAATTATCGGATTACATCCCACGCGTGTACCTTCTTGCTTTTGTTTGTGCCTTTGCGCGTTTTGTACATTCGTCTTCCGGAATTTAAAACGGAAAACTCCGAAACGATGATAAATTAAAAATTTGAAGGAAAACAAGCTTCAATATTTTACAAGCGTATACGTATTAATGAAATTGTACAAATTTTTTTACGTTCTTCAATTTTTTATAATTATTATAATATAAAATCTTAGTTTATTGTTAACGTTTGAAAAAAAGCGAAAAGTTACCATTAGTATATATAATTTCTCTAATAAGCGCTCCCTAAGTATCCCTCTCTTTAATTTTTTTTTTTTTTGTGAATTTATAATATTCTTAATAAAACGTACTTAATATATTAATATATAGTAATGTAACAAATATGTACATTAACGTACATTTAATTGTGCTAACGCGTAATTGAGAGGCTTCTACATAAACATTTTTTAATAATTTTATAATATTTACAATCGGTTTATTGAATATGTAATAACGCCTCTTTAAAATTATAATATTTACATTGGCATTAATAACTTTGGTAAACGTTTGTTCGTCAAATTTACATACGAATTAATGAAAACCACCTAACCTAAATAATTCATAATTGAAACCTTTAGCGCGTCAAAAACTCGACGATGTGCCAGTTCACGAATTCTTATTAGGGTCAATTTGGGCTTTAATTTCGCGGAAGATCGAATACGTCGCTTTTAGCCGCGCTCCTCGCATTCTCTCGAATGCGTCGAAATAACTGGAGAGATCCACGGTTTGCGGAAAATACTTCATTTTCCCATTCAATGCATCCGTGATCTCTCCGAGAAGACGAGGGAGAAGTGGCAAAGGGGGTAGAGAAGGGGGGAGGGGAAGCGCGTTGACAGACGTCGTCGGCCGCAAGCTCGACGCACACATCTCTCGTCGGGAGGATTCTCGTCGAAATGTCAAAAGATTCTCTTGCGGCTTTCGCCGCCCGTTCCCCCAACCTCCTCGTCCCTCCCGTACAAACCATCTCTGTCATCCTGTCCTTCATTTCCTCCTTGTTCACCGCATTTCCCAATTTTGAGCGCGCGCGCTTCTCCCCCTTGTCACATACAGAGTGTCCTATTTGTTCTCGGCGACTAGATTTCGTCGTCGTTGTCAAATTAAAGAGATCGGAAAATCGTGATTAAATTGCTACTCCATACTCATAATTAGTTTACATTAGTTATCAAGCACACCGAGAAAAAAAATAGTTGCAGTAATCATATTACTATAATTTATAATCATTTTGAAATCATATTTTTATAGTTATTCATAAAAATTATAGTTTAATTAAACTATATTATAAAATTCTCATAATCATATTTTGGACTATGTAACTTATGTAATAGTTGCCATAACTAAAATGAAGATTTTAATAGTAGTAAAAGTAAATGATATTCCTGACTACACGGAGAAAATTTTCTCTTAAAAATTATCCTGAAAATCGTTGTAATTGTGAGATAACGTAAACCTTGAAGAATTTTACTATACTTTTGACAAAATTCATTATAATTTTAATAAAATTTGGCAAATTTTATTAAAATTTTAGTAAATTTTGTGAAAAGTATAGTAAAATTCTTCAAGGTTTACGTTGTCTCACAATTGCCACGATTTTCAGGGTAATTTTTAAGAGAAAATTCTCTCCGTGTATAAGTATTTTACTAAGCAATTATAATCGCAAATATCACACTTTTTTCTCAGTGCAGATGTTTCAGAGCAAAATTTGAAATGATCTTTGGGAAAGCTTGAGGAATTATCTTCCTAAACCGCCCTTTCTGCAATTATCTCTTCCTCCTTGCCCACAAACGTTGAATGCGTACTGATTTAATGTTAAGAGCGAGAGGGAGGGAGGGAGGGAGAAAGGGGCAACGTGAGGCAAATGTAAGCGAATGCGACTGAAAAGTACGGCTCTTTCGCGCTATTGGCAAACATCTCTCGGGAAGTTCCTTCGATCGATACGAAGTTGCTCAAATTCGCGAATTCGCTGATCGAGAACGAAACTGCCAAGCCTCCACCGCCTCTGCCCATCGATTCGGCGAACGGAACTTTGACGCACTTTTCCCCGTAACGAAATCACGATTACGTTTTACTCTCTCAAGCTCGAAGATAAAACAGCCTTCCGCGAAGAGCTTCGCGGCTCCTTCGCGGCAGATAATGCAAACCACATTTTTCGTAATGCTCGTACGCCACGTCGGAAGTGTGTAAGGGCCATAAAATATCAAAATAAATCCTTACATAATTATCTGTAATATTCAATAATTAAATTTAAAAATTCATCAATTAGGAATTAAAGGCTCGAATTTTATAGTGAAACTTGAATACCAAATTAAAAATATAAAGTATAAAAACATTCCTGACTATAATTATTACTGTGCGATTATAGTCGCACATTTCTTTTTGATGTATTAATTTAAAAACTATTTAGAGAAATATTTACAATAATTAAGTAAATGCTCTGACTTGGCACAAAAATCTCTAAAGCTAAAAATAACTCAAAAATTTGTTTTTCTAACATTTTTATCGAAAAAAATCATAATATTAATACATTACATTTTCTATTTCAATCCCGATTGATATTCTCCAGCTCTCTTGAAAATGTGAATCGAGTCAGCGTACACAAAGTTATTAAATTCCCTTCGATATTTCGATATAAAATATGAATTTCATAATTAATGCGACTCGCGGGGAAATGAGAGGAGGAGGCGGGGAAGGGGGGGAAATAACTGCGTCACATTAAATTCCAGTTTCTCCTTTTATCTCGCGAGCGGAACACTCGCGTAACTCGTCGATTTGAGAGCTGCTGGTCTCTCATAAAAGACGCGGCGTGTTGCCGGGCGCACGTAACACGTACCACACGTACAACACACGTCCGGGGGAAAAGAGGCGTCTCTCTCTCTCTCCCTCTCTCTCTCTGAAAAGTGGGAAACGACTTTCCGCGAAGCGATTACCGGCTTCCGTTATTTCAAAATAGCGTCCTCGGTTCTGATCCTTTGCTCGACACGCCAGGATCATTATCCCTAATAACGCGAGTGTGTGTCATTCGCATTATATACGGAGGAAACGGGAGTAACGTTTCGCGTTTCGCGATTGCACAAGATCGCACCACCGCGCGCTCTCCGAAGACTGACACTTTAACCCTCTCCCGGGCCTGACGCGGATAAATGGACGCGCGTCCGTCGGGGCCGCAAATTGCGATCGCGATGGTGTTCGCCGCCGTTCGTTCGTCCGTACGTTGCGATGGAAACGCCACGTGCGCTGGAAAGTTCGCGATGCGATTTGCATTGTTGTTCGAGATAAGAAGCGCGCGGCGCGGAGCGAAGTCGCTGGCGGCTTTAATTTGTTTTCCGTACCGTTGACGCGCGCGCGCACACACAAGAAATCGGTAAATTTGTTTACGTAGATTCTTCTGGCTGCCAGCGATGCAGTTTTCGGACTTCGTGGCTGTAGAGAGGATGAAGAACTAGGAAACTAAGGATATGAACCAATCATGCACTGGGCACTCACTAATTCTTTAGTGTGATTGGTCCTTAGTTCTTCATCCCCTCCACGGCTGCGGCTAACGTGGCAGAAGTTTGAAAACTGCAACTATGCTAATAGTCTGCTGCGATTCACCGATTGTTACGCACGTCGAGCAACACGCCAATCGGTGGTGCCGATTGTCAAGACCAGAGTCGAGTAGAAGGGATGGCGCACACCTGGGACAACGCGAGTGGTGCGTTCGCAAGCCAAACGCGTCGTCCCCTCTACTTGACCCTGGTCTTAAAATCGGCACCATTGACGCCGATAGTAAGATCGCGATTGCGTATTAAGTGCGGTTTAATTGCCAGTGTCGGGGTTCTGACGGATGACTGTTTGAAAAGATTATTATTGCAGTGCACTTTGATCTGACACGAACGCAATATGCATGTCACGCAATTTGTAAATTGAGGAAACATGGCACGTTTAGCGAGCGAGCGTGATTCAATTTGTATTCTTGAAGTAAATATATTTCAAAAGTCGCACGTTGTTTTATATATGTATATATAATATACAGGTATATATATCGGATGAAAGGGGATGAAGAGAGTAAAAGTTAACCGAATAGATATAAAACGAATCCCCGTCGATATCGTTTAATGGACAGATCTGTTATTGACAGTGTTCAGTGCGGGATGCATTTTTCATATTAAGAGCACTTGAATTTAAAACAGAATCTAGAATCTCATTTTTTTTTTTTTTTTTAATAAATCGCGGTTTGACGTAGGAAAGTAAAACGAGAAAGTTTTAGTTCCCAAACTTCCGTCAGGGATAATTCCATATATAATTCGCCGGTCGCCAGTTAGCTTTTTAAACTCTGAAATCTCGAAATTTCCATTCCTCGATTTCCGATAAAAAAAAAAATCTGTATAGATATCAATGGCCCGGCAAACAGAATTCCATAGAGGTTCAAAATTCAACGGGTCTTTCCCTTAAAAACCAATATCCGGAGCACGATGAATCATGTATGATCGCGAAATTCCTTCCGCGTCTCACGTCTCTATTCGAGAAAGAGAAAGGGGAGGGGGGACGGAAGCGCCGCGCGAAAAAAATCGGTGAAATAAAGGAGTGGTCCGGGGAAGCGGGGGGGGGGGGGAGGGGAGGCGAGGTGGCAGAACGGAGCCGTTACTTCTGGCGATTGTTCTGTGGAATTTTATGCGCGCGGCACGGCCCTCGCCGGCACGGTTCGGCGAACGAGCGAAATCCATATCGCATAAAAGCATCTATTTGTACCCTTTTGTTCCTCCGGCCGGGCGTTCGCGCGCAATTAACGAGCTTACGCGAAAGCCGCCTCACGTGTTTCGCGACCATAATTCAGCCTTTTCGAATCCACTTCTCCTTCCACCCCCCTGCTCTCCCCTCTACCGATAGCGCGTGAAAACCAGGAAAGGGGTGTGCTAGAGAATTAAGAGATATTTACGGACTTTTGATCTCCGAGCGAAAGAATTCGGGATCTCGTCGCCTTCGACAGAAATAGCGTTTTTTTTTTTTTTTTTTTTTTTTTTTTTTTTTTTTTTTTTTACAACTCTGGGTAGATTTTCGTATAAGTTAATGTAATTTGAAAACCGAAGATGAAACAATTTCCACACGAAACAAATATTTATTAATAATATAAATTGTATTAAAAATTGTCAAATGTTATAATTAATTTAATCAAAGATAATTTGATTTGAGCAAAAATTTAAAATTAAAAATACTTGATTTTTTATTTATATTACTTGTTTTATTATTCAATTTCTAGCAATGCTTAATTCGTTTAAATGTTTCATAATTATCTTCTGAATATTTTGTTTCTCGGTCGTAACTGGATCCAATTTAATAATAATGATGCTAACAAGCATATATTATCCCTTCCTTTCCTTCATAAATATAGTAAAGAATTTGTTGCAGAAACACTTCTGTCAGATTCGATTCTTGGCTAACGTGATATTGCTATTCTCGTTCATCTCATGACGGTATTTCGAGACCAAAAATTTATTCCGCCACGTAGTTTAACGAAAGATGCATGAAATCATAAAAGACATATTACAACGAAGATAATCAATTGTGCTTTCACATTGATCTACATATTTCCTTAATATTTTGTTTCCGTTCTTGACTACAATTCCATTTACAAAAGTAAAATTGCAGTAAGTAAATTATATTCCACACTTAACTTCGGTATTTCCAGAATCGAAATTTCAACTTCCGATCTACTTTCGCGCTGTCATCCTGGTTCTCGGGACCTCGCTCGCCATTAAATCGCGAGGAAGGTAAAAGGGGAAAAAGAAGACCGCGCTCGACGAAAGGAGTTCGGCGAATCGCGGCTGCATTTTTTTCCATGAAATTTAATCAAGGCTATCCCTCGTCCGAGGCAATAGAACCGATCCGAACGCGCCTAAGCATAATTTCATGCGTGTTCATCGTCGACCTGCAGATGGACACGGCCGATAGAGACGTATCAGGTGGGACGAGAAAAAGACGAAAGAAAAGACTAGAGAGAAGAAGTAAAAAAAGACCCTCAGGAACCGAGAGAATTTTGGAGCACGTACTTCAAAAAGCTAAAAAGGAAGCTCCGAAATTTAAAGAATTAACGCTATTTTAATAATAATAATTTTAAAAATGTAGAAGATATAAAATATGCAGCAGTAATGTTGCACTGCTTATAAGCCTAGATTATTAATATAATAATTATATTATATCAAAAGGATATACCATTATTATTTTATTGACATATTTATTATTAATAATACTAATAACATAAATCAATTAATAATCATATCGGTGATGCAAAATTCTAATAATACTTTCATACTAAATTTTAATAATTTTGATGTAATTTCTCATATTAATTGCTTATTAATTTCTCGGAACTAAACACACTTATTATTGCAGCTTTCATTCCATTGAATAAAATTAAGTTTAATCAATCCACTAATCTAATGTCAACTTCGAACGGTTCTAATAGAAAATCTCTTATTGTCTTATCCATTCATTGATTTAAATTAGCTAACAACATATAAAAATTCAGATAATATAATATAATAATAATGGCGAAGATAAAAAAAAACCTGGTTGCAGTTACGCAATAATATGAAAAACAGAAGAGAACGTCGTTACAAGAAAAAAAAAACCTGGAAAACACACATTGATTCCTTTTCGGAGTTATTTGTCGGTGAAAAATCGCGTGACTCCCGATTAGAAACGCACATACAATATATGCCAGATAAATTTCTAGCGAGATATATACTTTTATAAGCGAAACGAACCGCGAAGAATAGAGACTTCTCCGATGTCCTCGATTCGCTGCGCCTTCTCTAACTGCCCTTTTACGTTCTAACAGCACGTCTTCTTATTTTGACATCACAGAGAGAGAAAGGAGAGGATTCTTCGCCTCCTTTAATCTAATAACGATTTGATATTCCGAGTAGGTGCTCAAAGCCAAACGACGGCGGCGGCGGCGGCGGCGGCGGCGGCGGTGGCGGTGAATACTCTTCTCTCGAACCCCCCTCTGCGCCGTGGCGTGAATACGCAGAACAAATATACCGTTTGACACCTGGAAGACCGTGTCTTGCTTGGCACAATGGCCTCGTAAAGTCCCACTTTGTCCCCGGGGATAATAAAGTTCCCGTGCGCGCGCGCGAAGGATCCTCCAGGAAAGTCCTCGGGTGATATTCCTTTGTTCCGTGCTTTGTGGTTACTCGACGGGGCGGGCGAGGCCAATGCTTGTCAACCGTGCCGCAGTCCTCCCAACCCCTCTCCCTCTCCTCCCCTCCCTCCCGCTCCTCTCTACCAACCCCCTGAGCGGGCGCCCCGTTGCTTCTTCCACCTTCCCTTCCCTTCGCGGCTTCCCGTTATTCCGCTTTGCGAAAACACTCCTCGATTTATCGCGGAATAAACAAGCGTTCCAACCCTCCTCTTCCCCTCTCCCCCTCCTCCTCTGCTTCGACGCGATTTACGCCCCCTGTAATTCGCGCTTAAACCCGGGGACTGTCGCGCGCGCGCTGTAACTCGCGGGAAAATAGAGCCCGACGGAGGAGCTGCTCGGGGAGGATCTTTAAAGCCTTTGGAGGGGTGGGCCACGTGTAGTCGTGATGTCTCCGGTTACTCCGAATTTCTTTCCGCTCCGCCTGCACGCGTCTACTTTGCGTCTAATTATAATGATATTAAGAACCCGATAAAGCTACCGGAAAAGTGTCCGTGGCGTAAACTTCGAGTAATCACGAACGCCGGGACGCCGCCGTACCGGGATGGAGATAAGAAGATAAGCGCAATTAACGCGTCGTCCGCCCCGCCGCCGAGTTTTGCATGCATCTTATCGCGCACGGTAGAATTCCCATTACGTAAGCGTAATAACGATAAAATATCGCGTAATACGATTAAACGAGACTACAGCCTCTGCACGGATGTTCCCGTTGAACGGCGCGTTTCACGTTGTTATCTAGCTATTAGCGCGTCGTGTAAAAAAATTTTATATCAGATAACATTTATTTGTTACAATGAGCGTTTTAATTTCAAGTGATTACCGGGCGGAAGTTCAGAAGGTCGCGGGTGTAAGCAACGTGTTAACGAGGGAGAGGTAAAGAGAACAATTTTTTAAATTGAACGTTTCGTTCTTGTCCCTCGCAGAGACGTAGGGGAAAAAAGGAAGAAACGCCTCGCGGAAAGACGACAGGGGGTTGTAACGTTCACAGCTTCACCGTTGAATCCACCGTTGACTCTCCCTGAATATTCCCGGACGCTGAGATTATCCGATAAATTGCTACTTTTTTTTGGGAGTATCCTTTTTCTACTAACGTTGCATAAGCCATCTTGCTTTTTAATCTCAAGTTAAAAAATTCAGTAGGAAACGACCTTTGATTTTTAAGTAGTATAAAATAAAATAAAATTCCTATCTTATTTCCTATCTCAAAATGATTAATCTCCAAGATACACGTATCTTTTTTACGTTAAAACTACTCTAGATGAAAATTTACTCACAAAATTAAGAATCTTTTTTTACACTTTTTTTTCTGTTTTATACGTTGCAAGGTGTTAGAATAACTGAACACTATCTTAATGCATATAAAATTTTATCACAGTAAAGGGCCGAGTAACCGAATTTATTATTAATTTTAAATGCCTTTTGTTTAAATAATGTTAAAATGCAATTCTTTAAATACTTGAAGATATATTTATACACGGAGAGAATTTTCTCTTAAAAATTACCCTGAAAATCGTGGTAATTGTGAGACAACGTAAACCTTGGAAAATTTTACCATACTTTTAATAAAATTTACAAAAATTTAGTAAAGTTTAGTAAAATTTTAAGAAAATTTGGCTAAGTTTTAGTAAATTTTGTTAGAAGTATAATAAAATTTACTAAAACTTAGCCAAATTTTCTTAAAATTTTACTAAACTTTACTAAATTTTTGTAAATTTTATTAAAAGTATGGTAAAATTTTCCAAGGTTTACGTTGTCTCACAATTACCACGATTTTCAGGGTAATTTTTAAGAGAAAATTCTCTCCGTGTACAGTAAATTACTTTTAAATATTATAAAAATTTTTTTCAAATAAATTTATTACAGGACTAAATTAGAATTTATATGTTCTTAAATTTGTTTACGAAATGTTATGTATTCGTTAAAATAATTGTTTTATAATTACTTTATAAAAAATATAAGGACAAGTATTTTAGATTATTCCGTTTACATTTAAATGCTCTACAAGTTTTTATTATTTTCAGGACAATCAAACATTTTTTTAATATGATAACACCAATATTTTATATTTCAGTTAATGATAATTAAGTCACTTAATATCGTGAATCAATCCTTATAACAAAAATTCAACAATCTTGACTCTATCGTTATGGTTGAACTGAAACATTTACCTTAAATGTTATTTTAAACTAAAATTTTTATATAACTAAATTGTAAACCCTTGGATTAAAATTTGGGTAAAAATTCACTCGCAGTAAAATTCCAAGATTAATTTAAAATTTCTTCTATTAAAAATATCGTTAAAAATATTTCGAAGGTATTCTGAGTTATTATAAAAATATAAAAGTTTTTTTTATGATATCGCATTTCTTTGTAAAATTGAATTAGTTATTATATTACTTATTCCTCTACGCATTTGAATTATATGTATTTTTTTCATATTTATATATTTTTAAATTAAAAATCTCTTCCAAATGTGAATAAAGCTGATTTTGAATTCTTAACTGATGTTACTCCGCTCCGAAACTTTTGCACATCTTCTCATAAAGTAAAACCCGTAAAAACCATTTACCCTCTTCCATCTGTTCTCAAATGGCGAGAACAAACATTTCTCCCCTGTACAAAAAAAAAGAGATCAGCAAGATGAATTACAAATTTTCCGAAGGAAAACTTGATTCCCCATCTCCCTCCCACCTCTCCGGCGTTATTCCGCAATATATATCTCGTGACGGGATACGCGTCTTATTTCCGCGTTAGACGAGCTCTTAATGTAAAAACACCGCGAAAAGGGATTCCGGCGACGCGAGCGCGAAATAAAGATTTCGCGCGAGCGAACGAACGAACGAAACGGTGGAATGCGGATTCGCGAAACTTTCCGCGGTGAAGAAAGAAAAAGAAGAGGCGCAGAGAAAGAGAGAAAGAGAGAGAGAGAGAGAGAGAGAGAAGTTTCCGCGTTTCTGTCTGGGCTCGCGGAGATTTACAAGTCACGTACCGGGCGTCGTAAGCTTATAAATCTTTAATGCGCCGTCTTTCAGCGCGCGCCGCCGGGAAATATTGCTCGAGCGATGAGAAAAATGTGGGTCAGACGCGAAGAATGGCGCTAGAGAGGGATCCTCAAGATATAAGTAGTCGCGGGCTACAAAGGAGATCCGATTGTAACGGAAACATCTCGAGGGCGGTGAAAGGGGCGACACCCGAGGAGTTTTCGCCGACATTTTAACCCCTTAAGGCCCAATTCGAAATGTTCGATTTTTGCCGGCGAGGGTCTGTCGACATTTCAAAAGTATTATAATTAAATTAAACTGGGCACTTTATTTGTGTATTAATTAATAAGAAATATATCTATTTCTTCCTAGAAACCTGAAGATACGATTATAAATCGATTGGAAAAAGTAGCCGGATGCGAAATACTTATAATTGGATTAATACACGGAGAGAATTTTTTCTTAAAGTTTACCCTCAAAATGGTAATTGTATGACAATGAATGGCCTCGAGGAATTTTACTATACGTTTTAATAAAATTTACTAAAAGTATGGTAAAATTTACTAAAAGTATAATAAATTTTACTATAAAGAGTACAGTAAAATTCCTCTAGATCACACATTATCCTACAATTACTAGATTTTGAGGGTAAATTTTAAGAGAAAATTCTCTCCGTGTAGGCATCCTTCTTCTACCGCGAGGGTTAACGCGGGGCCACTTGATTTCTAAAATTTTCCCTCTCGTAATGGATCGATAGCTTCCAATCGACGAGAGTAATTCGACCACTTATCGCTAATCAAACTTGCCAAATTAACGCGACCGACCAATTGCCCCTCTCCCACCTCAATTTTATCTTCAACTGTGTTTCCTCTTTACTCGGGAGAGAACTGAAAGGGGGATGAGATCTCGAAGCGAGGAGAAAACGCTCCGGCGGCGTCGCCGCCGCCGCTCGCACGGGGACTCGTTTCAGAATCGGCGAACTGCACTACGGCCAGGTAGCGTGAAAAGGATTATCGATACGTGTGTCGCGCGAGTGCGATAACGGAAGATAAGCAGGTGCTTCGGGCACGAGACGAATACCTCGGCTAAAAGGAAAATGTCATTCGCATAATGCGAGCGCGCGCTCTCCGCCGCGCGGCGACGGCGGCTTTTGTGCCCAAAAGCAGTCCTCGATTCGTTTTCATTCGCATTTATCACCCATCGTCGGGTCGTGCGCGAATAAAAGGGCAGGCAGAAATGCTCCCGGAAAGGTGGAGAACGAGCACGGGAGCGCATTCGTTCGGGCTACGCGAAGGAAACGCGACGAAGGGAAAGAAGGAATATTACACGGCGCAGGGATTCTCAAGTCGCGCGAAAATTCGCAAGGTATCCTATTCGCGTTTACGAATCACTATTAGGCGAAATATGACTATATATGATTTTCAAATAAAGAGGAAGTATTGAAGAATAATTAAGGAATACAAATCTGGATTAGAGAATTAACTAAAACAGAAACTTATCGGTCTGTTGCTCTATTCGGATTTCTATCTGAAAACTCATTTTATAAAACATATTATTATTTTAGATAACTATTGTCTTTCTGCATTAATAAATTGTGCAAGAGAGAATTAGTTCCTGAATATTATTCAAGTGAGTTATCTGCAAAAAGAAACATAATTCTAATCTATAATATATTCATAATATAAATTAATAATACTTTGATTTCTTTACACGGATAGGAAATGTATTATATTTATGACTACAATTATAGAGTAAAATAATTATACGCAGGTCATTTTTATAGTATTTATTACCATAATATTAGTAATATTAATCACATGGTATATATTTTAAATCGGCATAATTTGTAGTATAACTTTTTTTCTAGTAGGTATCACTATAAATATATAATTATTATTACTAATATTATTATAATAGTTATTATAAAAATGATATTCCTGACTATAATTATTTTACTATGCAATTATAGTCCGCAAGTATCATATACATCAGTGTACAATTGATTAAATTTACACTAAGTCACATAAAAAATGATATAAAATTTTAATTATTCGAAACATTCAAACTAGAAAGCATTGGTTTTTTTTTAGTTCTGTCGCTGTAGCAAATGATTTATGTAAAGTATCAAAGAGTTGAGGAATTAAAATAAATACAAAAATTAAAGTTCGATGAGAGAAGTGCTTAAAAAAGATAAAAAACTTGGATATCGATCATGTTGTTCTATTCAAATGTTTATTCGAGAATACATTATTCTATAAATAGTTTTTGTTTACCTTCATGAATAAATTATTCGGTAAAGAGTAGAGAATCAATTTCCGAATTAAGCGATGTAGCAATCTCGCAAAAATGAATTAAAAATAAATACATTAAAAGAAAATGATTGAGAATTAAAACTCGAGTTGGGTCAAAAAATTAAGGCCGGAAAAAAGTTACTAAAAACTTGTAGACATCAACTATATTATTCTATCCGAGTTTCCCGAATTCCAAGGATTAATACACTGACAGAAAAGAATGCATGCTTAACTCAAATAAATATTCATTCGAATAATATCAATGACATATTTTATAGAAAATCAATAATAGTTATTTGAAACAAGTAATACTTTCTATAATTTAGAAAATATTTCTTATTTGAAATAAATATTATTCATTTTTTATAAAATATGTTATTAGTACTATTCGAATGAATATTTATTTGAGTTAAACATTCTTTTCTGTCAGTGTATATTATTGCTTTAAATAGTTCTTGTTCTCCTTCATTAATAAATTATTTAGCAAAAAATCAATTTCCAAATTATTAAGCAATGCGATTCTAAATTAAAAGTATTTTTTAAAAATTAAAGAACATAAAACACTGGAGTTGGATTAGCAAATCATTCTAAAAGTTTTATAGTTTATATAAAAAAGAACCAAAAATGTAGAAAACATCAATTGTATTATTCTCATTCGTTTCTTTATCCGAAAATGAATATACAATTTTATAAATATCTTATATTTTTCTTACTAATAAATTATTCGGTATTCTTGCGTCATAATAAAGAGATTTATCTTTCAGAATCATCAATGGAATCTCTTATCAAAGATCATATATCGCATACACGCAGTATACATATAACAAATATTATTTATAATATTTCTAAATAAAAATCCAAATGCGCACTTAAAAAAATCTCTAGCAAGAAATCCCAAATGTAAATTAATTGGAGTTAAATAAAAATATATTTCCGCAAAAGTTAATACATTTAAGAAAACGAGACTTCGAGAAATGCAAGAGTATTAAAATATACACTAAGCACAAAAAATCAAGTAATTAACAAGCGAATGTTGCTCGCGACGTTTTCTTCGATATTCATTGGCTGTAAACAAATCTGATTACAACGACGACGTACACGTTTCTGCGAAGCACATTTTTATTTTCGTATTGACTGGTTCGTTTGTTAGGAATAAAATTATTTTCGTCGTTTCTAAAGGAGGAAAATTTATATCTATCTCACCGAGATAGATTCTTTTTTTTTTTTTTCAAATCTCCTTTCCAGCGCCGCGTTACGTCTCACTTGAATTATTTCGCGTGTGCCACTTTGCTGTACTTCGAGAGTGCACGAGATTTTCGTCACAATGGAATTCCCACGTGTCGAGAATCTGCTAAATCTTGCGGAGAGAGCGCGAAAAGGACGGACGTTAAGGGAAAACTCACCATTCGATGCTCCTGTATCCCCTGAGGCAGCAGTGGAGAGCCTTGAACGCACCCACGTTCGCGTACTCCATGGTAACGACCTCCTTCGTGAAGCTCAGCCCGCCCGGCAGATTGTCGTACTTGTGTATCGAGCAGTAATCCTTAATCTCGTTGCCGTGGCCGCCGATCGTCGACAGGATCGCGAGCGCGATCACTGCGGTGGCGTGCAGCTCGCATCCCGCCGACGTCCCCCTCATTTTCGCGCCCATCATTCGCGATTTCGCACCACGCACACGATTCGTTTCGACCGGTCGGTCGATCGACCGACGACGACGACAACAACAAACAACAACAACAGCAGCACAACTCGGCAACACACTCGCGCGACCGACTTGGCGGCTCCTCTCTTTCCGCACCCGCGCGTTGCTCGACGACGAGAGAAAGAGGGGAGAGAGGGAAGATGTCTCTCGGGGGAAATTCACCGCGATTGACGCGCGACGCCGCTGTTACGCCAGAAGAACGCTACGTTCTCACAGCTCGCGCATCGTCGCTCCATCGAGGCGACGACGACGACGACGACGTGCCGTGACGACGACGGTGTACCACCGGGCAAGTCCGCGTCATGCGACCGTCTCCCCGCGAAGGGTACTCCACGAAAACGCGTCCGCCGAAATTACGCTCGCGGCACGAAGTTGGCAGCAGCACACAACGCGCACACACACACACACACGCGCGCGCGCGCGGAAGATCCGAGAACTTCGACGCGCGCGAAGTTGGCGGCGGATCAACGACTCCTCTCGCGATGAGATTCAAAATTCGCGGAAGCCGACGATGCGCCGTATATCGCCGGCGAGACGGTAAACAATATACTCTCCTCTCTCTCTCTCCCGAAACGCGGAAGAGCGACCGTGTGTGTCCGCCGCCGTGTTTGCCGTCAAACACGGAGCGTTTTGCGGAGCGCGTTTACCTGGGAACGTCAAACACTCGAAACGTCAGCGGGAGATCTTTCTCTCACTCCTTTCTCCCCCTCCGCCGTCCCCCTCGTTCGAACGCTTCTCGAAGTCCTCCGACTCCGAAGATCCTCTCTCGAAAGAGAGAAAGAGAGAGAGAGAGAGAAAAGGCACACGGCGGCTTCTCGGCACGGCTAATATTTGCGCGTGGCGGCTTACAACGGCTTTGTCCGAGCGCCGCGTGGTATTGGCCTTTCGGCTCGATCGGGATTCGCTCGCTCGCGCACGTACGTAGGAGACACCGCGTGTCTCACAGGCCGCGAGGACTCAGAGCGAACGGTACAGACGCGGACAATGCTCGCGCCACGAACTCCAACGACTCACTGACGCGCGCGGTCCAACTGGCTCTCCCCACCTGCCGCCCGAAACGAGCCGCCTGTTGCCTCACGCCGCTTCGGGCGACCTCGGCCGCCCTCGGCCGCGCTCGGCGCACCGGCCGGCCGGCGCGTGTTTATGTACATACAAGTGGCGGCATAGCGGACCCGCGAGAATGAAAGTTTGTTTCGCGGAGGTAAGAGCTGTCAGAGTCGGAGCACAGGAAGAACGCTGCGGGATTGAGGCACAAAGGGTGAAAGGTCGATCGACCAGGGGAAACGAGCGAGGCGGAATGCAAAGGCCGGCATTTATAATCCGTTGATTGTTATTTGGGATCGTCTTGAGGACAGTCTTGAAATGTCGTAAACCGGATCACAAAGCGGATTTTAAGACGGTCTTGAAGGAGGCTGATCTTCCGTTTTCTCGGGGACACGATGGAAAATAGCGTTCTTTGCTTCTCGTCCCTTATTAGGCTTCACTCCTCTGGTGTAAAAGGGTTTTGAAACGTTACGAAAAAATACACATAAGATCAACACTTTGAAAGGCTCGACATGATTACGAATGTCCCCGGTGGGTCTAAAAATGTTTTATTGAAAAAGGAGTTCTTAAATCAATATGTGTTTATAGGATTTCTTTTTCATAAAATAAGCCAAGAATTATCTCCTTGCATTTTTTACGCTTACTTAAGAATTACCCTGCATTGTAAAAATAGTTTCTTACAAAAACCAAACACTTTTTTTTGAAAGTTTATCAAATCATTTTATATCAATGGCATTACATCGCGATTAGTTTTGTCCCGAAACAAAAATAAAGCACAAAAAAACTCAGAAAATATAAACAAATAAATATGTTAAAAAATAGGCAAAGTAAAAAATAAATTTCATTAAAATAAGTCCTTTATCTTCTTTATTGTTTTTTTAAGAATTTTTCAAAACATGATTTAATTTTAAATTTTAAATCTTTTTCGTATATCTCTATATGTCTAGACTAGTCTAGAAAAAAGAATATTTATATGTTAAAAAAAGATATCTTTCTTAAACATAGCTTGTAATATTTTGTTAATAAAATAAAGTGCAAAAATGATTGCTTTATATTTTAAATAATATTTTTCCTCCTCCATTATTAATAATGTCATAATACATTTCTATCAGCGTTGGCCAATCGCTAATGTAACAAACTATATAAATAAAACAACATACAAATTTAAAAAAATGTAAATCTTTGGTCACAGACAAATAATTTTTTATTCATGGTAAATGGTAAAATATCTTTGCTGATCTCGACGTTTTCGATCATGGCCGGCGATTAGGAAAACAGAAACTCGCATTTTCCTCGACCGAATAATATTGCGCGTAAGCCGTTATTTATATCTAATCTCGGGCGGCGATCTCTCAACATACGTATGTATGTATACATACGTACGAAACGCGGATGCTGTAACTGTCAGACGAAGTTCTGAATTACGACTCGCTAGTATATCGCTCGCGTGTTTTGAGTAGCGCTACGCCAAAATCCACGTAGATACGCCCGTACCACTCGCGCCTAATGCACGTATTTATTATTTGTATGCACCCTGCACGCATGTCTCGTGCATACCCACGAGCCAACCTTGCGACGTCGACGGGGCGGAAGACACCCGGTATAAGAAGACATAATGAGACGGCAAGAGAGAGAGAGAGAAAGAGAGAGACAGAGACGCGCGTCATCATGCTTGAAAGAGCGCGGATTCTGTGGGCTTCTCTCTGTTCGTCGAAATCTCTCCTTCGCGCACTCTCGGCGCGATTAGACAGTCTGGTGCACTCGTTGCGCATTTGCACGCCGCATGTGTGCGCGCGTGTGTGTGTGTGTGTGTGTGTGTGTGTATGCGTATCGCATTCCGGGAAGCTTCGCGGTCACTTCGCCCCTTCGTCTCTCGTTGTTGCACGTTAGCGTAGCGAAAAGCGCGACGACGACGACGTCAGCAGCAGCTCACGCGGAGTTGCGTCAGTTTCGAATCCGAATGGATAACCACGCCAGGGTTCGTATTTCGCTCCCCCCCCCCCCTCCCCGTTCCACCCGATCTCTTCATATAAAGCGCTCCTTCCAGCGCAGCTTCCGCGCCTGCCGGCTTAAATAAAACTTCTGTTAAGGATGCAGTTGCAAGAAGTTGAAATTAAAAGATAATAATAACGAAGGAGCGTAATTAAAATCGCGGGGCGAAGTCGACAGAGGCGACTTTGACTATAATTTCGTTTTCCGTCTCTCAAAGGCTGCTCCTACTTTCATTTTGATTTCTGCAATTCAATTCCTTTTTTTTTTTACATGTACATTAAGCTTCAGTTTTCTCATTTTATCTCCTCGATCTTTATTCGCACTCACAATTTCTTCACGATTTCTCCGCACGTTTTACTAAGCCGCAGGTTTAACGCGGATCCGTACACTCTTCTTTTTTTTTTTTTGCAACAACAAACTCAGATCCCCGTATCGCAAGTAATCGTGCGAACTCGATCGTCCCATAAAGAATTGACATAGTAAATAAATGGGCTCGCTATAAATAACCGTGATTAACGAGCTCATAAATAAATTTTGCACGTGCGACGCCTGATAATGATGCAGCGAGGCATTTAGTATTCATGCGGAGAAGGTGACTCATAATCCTACCTACCTACCTACCGCGCCGTAGTATAACGGGTGTGAATAAGATCGCGCGTCTCGAATGCGACAACGACGACGACTCGGTAAGAACGTGCGACGGAAAAACCTGGCTAGTCTACGGCTGCTAATTAAGCAGTCAATCCCGGGGAACCAGATCCTATCGTTGATAACGCTGACGTCTCATCGAGAGTCGCTAAAACAGCGTTTCGGTACGAGGAGTATTTAGGGCTAATTAATGGCCGATTAATCAACAATTACGGTGTAACGCACAGATGATATTTCTCGTTAATATGTGTTTATTAATCTTTCGTTGTTTAACGCATTAAAAAAGAGATTAGACAAAAAAATGGTAAGTACAGTTGGAAATCTTGCAACCGCTCTCTGAGATAATCGTCAATTAAGTTAATCAAAATTTGAATCTCGCCTTGAATCTTCTCGGGGGAGCGGTCTGCAAAATAGTAATTATGATAGTCCGATAATGACTAATTACTAGCAGGCTGTAAAACGTTTTCCAGGAATTATTGATGTAAAACAGACCTACGTTATTACAAGGAAGCTACAACCTTCTGTGCGAAAAGAAACAGATAATATTCCAGGAAATTGAAATGCCGCTTGTTTATAAAGTTCCACATATCTCGTGTTTACTCGTAACTTTAATTGCTTTATGATAATTTTTGCCCGACTTGTATTTTTTTCTCATTTAACTTACTTATTTTACTTAATAAGCGAATTTATCATTGCACGTCAGTTTACGTTGGTAATCTATCTAGATCTCGATAAAGCAAGTAAATTACTTTAAATTAATTAGAAAGATTCACGATTCCACTATCATCTGTGATCAATTGAATGAATTGATTAAAACAGAGATAAATTATCGAAACGCGGTAAAATAGTTAGTAGTTTTTATCGGTTAGTAAAAAAATCATTATTATATTAAATACATAAAAATAAATACGTAAAAATAACACCAGTTTGTACAGATAGAAAATATTTTTACAAAGCAATAATTGTTTATAACTGTTCATTATTTTTTTATTTTTAAATAAAATGTTAATAACAGAACTATATAGGCTGCATTGGATTTAAATTATGAAAACAAAGAAAAATAGAGGAATTAAAAAATTCTTGAAGACCATTAAAAACCTACTAAAGCGCGATTTGTTATCAGTACAGAAAAAGTAGATTTATTAAATGTAAATCTGTTTTGGAAAAAATTTGATAAAAACATTTATATAGTATAGATCTTCTGAATTTAAATCAAATAAACCTGTCAAATAAATTAATCAACACAAAGATGAATTAAGATCAAATGGCAAAATAGTTTAATACAAATCTTCCATTTAAATCTCCTCACCAAATTCTTTTAAAGCAGTTTTAGTTTCCGATTTTTTCCGCTTTCCAAATCATATTTTCAAAATACTTGAAATTTAATATGTTAAAAGTAAATTCTCTTAATAAGATTTGAAATTTTTTGTAAGAAAAACTAATTTTACCTTAACTAATTACCTTAAATACCTATAATAAATATTACTTTAAAATTTTGATCAAGTCATTGAACGAAAATTTATCTTGCATTTTTCAATTCTTTTACTTTTCAACCATGAACTTTATTCTTTAATTTACAAAGAATTAAAGGATAAAGTTCTGCTACTCTATTATCCATTTGTTTTATTCTGTTCCTGATACAAATTCCATTTTATTTTTGTCTTTTTATTATTTATTTCCTTGCGTATCTTCATCACAAAAATGGATAAGTTTTATGCTGGATTACAATCAAGAATATAATGTAGATATATACATATATTTATAATGTTATCTTAAAGAGATATTAATTAACACTTTATTCTGGGAAATGTTATTGTAGAAAATGTTTTATTATGAAGACAAAAATATTTAAAAAAAGGAATTTGTTTATAATACACTAAATATTTCTTTTTATTCAAATTATTTAACTTTCGTATATCACTTTAAACAAACTTTGCAGCTTTTTAGCACAATATTTTACAAATAATAATTTATTGCGTAATTTAATCACTTTACAATTCAATTAATTTCTGGATCTATTCTTATAGATCTAGATAACAGCACCTGTTATACAGGATTCATTATATATCGTTATGTCTGCGTACTCTTAAATAGTAGTACTCTATCTTATCATATAATCGCATCACTTAGTTTCCTTCACTGCTCGTGTTAACCCGAGATTGTCCAATAATGCCTGCGGACTCGGATCCCTTCCCCTGAACTTCCTGAACACCTCGGCGGCAGGATAACTGCCACCTAAGGATAAAAATGTATTGCGAAACCTAGCACCTAACTCCTTCTGCTGTGACTCGTCAGATTTGACTTCTTGAAAAGCCGTATACAAATCGGCAGCTATCATCTCGGACCAAACTTTGCTGCAATTAAACAAGTTCAATAGAAAAGATTCAATCAATGGTTGTGCAATATAAGCGATCAACAATTATAAACAATGTGCCAATGTTAAATAACCACTTTTGTTTACTTCATTATATAAGAAAATTTTACAATTTGAGATAACTGTAAAGTTATTTTAAATTGAAATCAATTTACAAGAATTTTCTAATTTATATAGAATAAATGAATTCTGTAATAATACCTAAAATATGCGGCTGCCCAATTGCCACTCCATATAGCTTCAAAATTGCAAACGTGAACGTTCCTTTTTTCGAGAGGCAATGCAAAATATTTCGGCCACAGGCGTTTCATCATTTGCACCCAAAATGTTTCACTGTAATTTTTTTAATAATTAAATAAAATTAAACAAAAACGCAAAGACCGACATCATTTCAATACCAATATATTTGAATTATTGTGTTGAAAGAATGGTAAACATTTGGTTTATTTTAAACATTGATATAATAAGATATAAATGCTCAATTAACATAATTACACTTCTTTTAATTAAATAGTTTTTGAAGAAATTTAAAATTTAGTATTTGTTCGATAAAGGTTTTTTGTAGATTACCTGGAATGCAAATCCAGATCCAAATGTGACAAGTAAAGTTCTTTACAAAGTTTGTAGCCAGCCAAGTGCGATCTCATTGTTTTAATACTTTCAATAACTTCTGCAGGTAATGGCTCTTTTGTTTCATAATGTCCGGAGATTTTTTGCAACATGAATGGTTCGTACAGCCTATAATCATTGAATTATTAAAATTAAATAATACAAAATTAAATTACATTTTATACTTATTAATTAATAACATTATAACGATAACACATAAAAGTGCTAAAAATATAAAAACAGCAGTTAAATAAGAGAAGAATATTAACAATAATTATACCAGTTTTCCATGAAGAAATCGCAAATGAATACGGCGTCCCATTCCACAAATGATAATCCGGCAATATCAGAGTACTCAACCGTAGTTAGCAAATGTTGCAAACCATGTCCAAACTGTAATTAGAAAATAATTATTTTATTAACAAATAACATCTGTCCATTATAATTTTATAAACAAACAATATAATATACAGGATGTTCAGCACCAAATAGAAGTACATTTAAGCAGTGACTCTAAATAATAAAATAAGACTAAAATAAAAAATAACAAAACTGTTATTAGGTTATTTATCATTTTTGTCTTATCTTATCTATTATCTAAAATTATTCCTCAAATCAAATTTTTCCCTATCTGTTGCAAAATATCATGTATAATAGTCTATTACCTTCTGGAAGAGAACCTGCAGATCTCTGAAGGAGAGCAGTGAGGGTTTATCGCCTACTGGTGGCGGAAAATTAAATATCAGGGCGATCAACGGAGTGCTATTGCCGATTTTGCTTTTGCTTTTGATCGTGGATACCCATCCCGAGTCTTGCTCTTTGCGGAATTTTTCTCTGCCTCTAGCATAAGGATCCAAGTAAAAGTTTGCGATAGGTGCTGCACTGGATTCGTTCAAGTCGAATATGTCGAAAAACCGAACATCCTTATGCCAGATATCTGCTTTCTTGTTTTCAACGATTTTTACGTTGAAAAGTGACTCGATGTGCTCGAAAAGACCCGACAGAACGGTCGGTAGCGGAAAATATTCTCTCCATTTGTTATCATCGTAGCTGAACGAAATTAGGTAAAGGTACTTGAAAATAGGTAATTTTGCAATATTTTATTCAATAGCGTGAATTGCAGCAAATATATATATATATATATATCTAAATAAATATCTTAAATAATATGCAAATTTTTATACTTTACATATTTCTTTTAAACTATACTTTTAGCTACTTAACAAGTATACTTTCAAATATAATTGACTGTAAGGTAATATTTTAATATATAAATTGTAAAAGTACAATTTTTTAGCATACCGCATTAAATATGAGATATTTTTAATCTTTTTTTTTAATAATTTACTTACTTAAACATACTACGACGTTGTTTTCTACCCCAAAATGCAACATCCCATACCCTTATAATATCATTGAAGTCTCTCTCTTTTGCAAACTCAGTTAAACTTGCAATTTCCTGTTCTTGAACTGGGAAAGCTTCAAAATAACATCATAGTTTATTAATATTAATAATAATCTAAAATTTATTAATAGTATCACGCATTTTAAAGTAAGATATTAATAAAATATATTATTTTTTCCGATAAATCTAATTATTAATTACATTAAGTGTTTTTAAAAATAATTTTAGCAAATCAATTATCAGTGCTATAATAAATTATTAATTATTAATTATATTTGTATAACAAAATATAAATATAAAAGTAATGGAATGATTACCAGTACTCCGAAGAATTTCTAGCGTGTTGTGCAGATTCTCTAGAGTGCCAGCCATTTTTGTCTGCATACTCATATCCGCATAACTCTTGAATCCTAAGCGTTTTGCCTGCTCAATTCTCCTTCCTCGAAGTTCCTCCAACGTCACGCTGGATTGAACGGATCTTTCCTGATAATTAGAGCACCGGATAACATCAGCATCCCAAATCGTTGCTCTCAGTTCACGGTCAGGACAATACTCTGAAAATATACCAATTAATTAAATTTTAGAATTTTTAAAATTGTATTAACTTTATTAATAAAAATACGAATGATGTATACCCATAAATGGCTGTAAAATGTACGGTTTTAAAGTGATCATCCAAGGGCCCAGATAAGGTTGTTTAGAATCGATTGCGATGGATTTGAGATAATCTTCCGGAAAATCTTCTACAATGTGTTTGTTATGTATTATCATACTATATGCAGCTGTAGCACTCTAAAAAGATTAATTTACATTTCAATTTGTTGCTGTATTTTTTTAAAATAAGTCGCAAAGAAGAATTTTTCTTAAATAAAACAAAGAATATACTGTGATGACAAAAATAAAATCTTGATAATTATGTTACTCCCTTCAATAAAAAAAAAATATATATTAGGCATTTAGATTCTTAAAAATATTTTTAACTAAGGAGAATTAAATTTATAAAATATGAATCATATGCATTCTTTGTTTCAAGAACTCTTTAAACTCATGTATAATATAATCGATAACTAATAATACAAAAAAATACATATAAAATATAAAAATCCATACAAATAATAATAAAATTAATATAAGTGCCTAATATGTTTGTGTCAAGTTTATGTATATATATATATATACACATAAAATTCTTTTATATACATATACATATGTATATAAAATTGGTCTTTCCAGCTTGTTTATATTGTAATTATTACAAATATGTTTCAGATTATACGACACACACCTCGTATTTCGCCTTGTATTCCTTGACTTTCGATGAAACATAGCTCAAGTCGTCCAAATATTTTTCGAATGTTTTACCCTGCAACTGCAGGCCATTTAATGTTCCCTCCAGCACATACTTGGTAAGCACTCTCTTTTGCGAATGTGTCAATTTAATGTCCTTATTGTCCAGCGCCTCCTTGCATGCTTTAAAGAGCGATGCACTACCAAATTTAGTAGCGATGGCTCTTATGGCACGTTCGTGGATACCCATGTAGCATTTTGTAGGCATTAGACTCTGATTACCAAAATACAAAGTCTTTGCTATTCCCCAAGTGGTCTCTAGGGGAAGATATGCATCCTCGATTGGATGCAACCAATCATTAAATATATCTAGATCTTTTGTTGCTGTAAAAAATTAATAAAAATTGTAAATTAAAATCGTAATTAAACATTGGATTATATTTCTTTTGATTCATGTCACAATAGTTTTTTTTTATTAGTATGCAGATAAAAATGCCAAAATGTTAGTTATTCTCTCTATTTATATTCAAAGTTGTATGTACAACTAAATATATAATAATGTAGTAATTTATACATTTAATTATGCAAAGCAATGTAAAAAGATCAAAAAGCTAGATTTAGATCTAACAATAAGTAAAAGATATTTTATTAGATACAATTAAAATAAAATTACAAACAAGACGTTTCAACTTTACTGTCATCCTCAATCGTAAGTATAAAATAATTTTAATAATTTAACATGACAAAAAAATTGACTATCACTGTGCATGTACAAAGTTGACGAATAATAAATAAATATAAATCAATGTAAAATTTACGTTGTAAATAGAAGGCTACATCATAAGTATATTTAAACAAAAATATAAATAGCTATCAGAAATAAAATAGTATGTACAAAATAATAATTTATTAATTATATTATCAGCATCAAAATAAGTTAAAATCGTATCTTCTTAATTTAATTATAATTTTCAAAATAAGATATCTCTTAATACTTAATAAGTACTATTTTAGTTTTAGTTTGACATTTTATACTTACAATCTACAGTTTTTTCCAGAGTTTTCATCTTTTCTTCAAAATCTACAGTTTGCTTTCCAATAGCCGCTATACATTTTTCAATTGTAAATGTGTTAAACTCTGGCAAATTGTCATCTTTTAATAAAGGATTTTTCTCTGACGATTCTTCGCCTATTTCTGGAAGTCTTAATATCAAGAAAAAAGTATCATTATAAAATTAAGATCCATAATGTATGTAATTATAAATAAAACATTTATTGCAAATACCTAACAAAAATCTTATTAAACAAAATAGTAACAAAAAATATAAAATAATTATATCTTTAGATAATTTAATTTAATGTATTTAGGCTTAGTTCAATACATCTAATTAATTAATAATATAAATATATTACAATATAAATTAAACATACATTATAAAATATAATTTTAATTATCTAACCAATTAATTTATATATTTACCAAAATATACAATTAAATATGTTTTATTAAACAATAAGTAAAATAAATATTAAATAACACAATATTATGTAACATTTAATAATACACAAATGTACAATAAATTTATAAATAAAAAAATAAACACAATTTTAATAAAATAAGCAACGTACATTATTCATAAATATGGACTAAATATATAAGCAAATTAAATAATGTAAATAACGTAAAACGCAATTTCAAATGTATACAAGTCCAGATAAAATTTGATTTCTAATGATTCTAATGATTTCTAATGATGATCTCTAACAATGAAAATATAACTGTAGCATATAATTAGTGAAATTGATTTAAAAAAAACACCGTATAAATGTGAAACAGCACAAGTGCCATGAAAAAACATAACAAAATGCTAGAAAACGCCGAAGTAACGTGAGTTCAGTGAAACTTAACCTCTACGTCAAAGAAGATAAACTTACAAAACTATATAGCCGTGTCGCTTCGGAATTTTCAAAAAATTCCGTCGCGTTAGAGCAATTCTTCTCCCAAGAAAGGACACCGCCATTTTACACACAAGGACAATTATTTCTTAAATAACATCAAAAACTCATCGTGGTCCAGTTAAAAAAAAAGTTATCCAACCTATAAAAGCCGCTATGATCGGTATCATATCAATACGTCGAACTTGCGGCTACGATCTCTCGATTCAATCGATACAATCGATATCGTCGTGCGATTACGACATGTCGTACGTAATTTAATTTATAAAACTGCTTATTTTATCGTATGTTTATACACATCATACATATACATCGATTATGTAATTCATGTTTACTCGCAGCTCACACGCTCACAGATCGATTCTAGAAATTCCTTAGTATTTATGTAAACAGCATATAATGGGCGTCTTGCCTTTACGATCAGAACCGTAACTAGTCTTTCACGAGTCCTGGGAAAAGTTTTATTTTTAAGGAAAAGGAAATAATAATAAAACAAATATAATATACATAATAGAGTTGTTCAAATTGTTCATAAATAATTTTTCTGCACAAAAAAAATGTCATTCACATGTATTAATGTCTATAAGGGCCACTTCGACCAACTCCGATTAATTATTTATCGAAATTATAATATCTTTAAAATATTAATTAATACTATGTTTAATTGAAATCATAAAATTAGAAATATTGTGAGGAACGATTCTTTAGTCGGTCTTAAATAATTGTTTTAACCAACACTATTGCTGCAAGTACTATAATCTTTGTGATATAATAACAATCTGCCTAATTACGGCTCTGCATTTACATCCCTTGACATCCCTCGATTGCACACACTCGAAAGATAGGATTTATTTTCGTTAAGTGAAGTCTCTTAACACTTTTAGATGTGATTCGACGGGCTGTCATCTGGTGGACGTGCCTCTCGAAATCGTTCGCGTCGTCGACCGACAAACGGGAAGCGGCGGCGACGACGACGGCGACGCGGATCAACATCGCGGCATCGCGCGGCGATGTCGCGTTTTGAGGTTAAGTGTATCGATCAGTGCGCTGGCGCCGTACAGCTCGGCAGCGATGGGGATGTGAATGTGGTGCACGTAATGTTTCCATCCCGGCGGGCAAACACGCCGACCCGCGCGAGTTAGGAGCGCCTGCAGTGTCTCCGCTATGATGACAACGTGCTGATCGCGACCGCGAAACGATGGCGCAGTCTATCCTCGACGCTCTGACAGGTAGGCGCGCTTGGCTAGGCGGGGTTTACCGATTCCGAAAACGTCAACAGTCTACCTTCGAGCTCCAGGGTCCGATCTTCTCGGGAGTTTAGGCGACCGCTCGTCGTTTTCCCGCGCCGCGATGAACTCGTTCCACGACGAGCTCGAATTCTGTGTTCGGGAGGGTGCGAACCGCGAGTTTCAAGGGTGTAGAAAATAGGGGTCACTGACTCGTGCTTGATTCGGCTTGTTGATACTTTTTGTACGTTGCGATCTACGCTTTGTTCTAAGAACCGTACTCAGTTTCATGATCCTGGTGCTCGTGGCGGTCGTCTTGTCGATGTTCAGTCTCGTTTAATGATTTAATGTTATTTGTAGATGTCTCGTTGGATGGCTCCTCTGTGCAGTCTTTGCTGGAGTCGCAAACTCTGATAGCTGAAGTTGAGCAATCAGGTATATATTCTTACGTTAATATGTTTACTGAAAAAAAAAAATCTGGAATTTTCAAGGAATTTATCTTTTGGCCTCGAAAATCATTCAGATATTTATAGATTTTTATTGATCCTCAAAGAAATTTTTGGAATTTCATTTTTAAATTCACTCTTTTTATGACAAAATTGTTTCTTTTATTGTTTTTCTTCTTGGTAAAGCAAAATATCGACAATTAATTAGCAATAAATATGGCATTCATACGTTCCACATACATTTTTGTGCAACTTGCAAATTTTTACTTAAAACATGAAAGTAGACAACAACACATCACATTTCAAATTGGTATGTCTGTTTAATCACATTTTGAATCTTTATTAACAATTGCATTATATGCATATTATAATATAATTATTATATTGTATTACATTGTTTTCTAATTCTGTCTTTTATATTATGCTCACATTTGTTATATAATGCTTAAATTTTTTTCATCAGCAATTGATCAAGATGAGGAAGACATATTTCAATGTGGCAAGTGCAAGAGCCAGTTTACATCACTCCAGATGTTTGTACTCCACAAGAGGGCACATAAAAAGTCGCAGCAGCAAACAGTGGACTTGACTCAGTTTTTAACGAACGACGAGAGTCAGGTAATGCATGTAGAAGATGCCACGCAAGATGAGTCGCAGTATAATTCACAGGAGACCTTTCAGCTTGGAGAACCAATTATTCTCGAAGAAGCTGACATGCTATTTAGGTATGTTGTCATTGATAACTGTATTATTATCAATTTATTATATAGTATACAATAAAGAACTGTGAGTAAAATAAGCTGATTTTGACTTCTGGAATAAGCAAGTAAAAACAGTAGAGTTTTTGTACATTTTAAATTGCTGAATCTGATTTTGATCTTTAAAAAGTTTTAATTTGTTGAAGTATTAAATCAGTATATGAAGATATTAAACATCTAATGTTGTAAATTGTTATTGAGCATTATGAACGTATTAATTTGTGTTTTTTGTAATTATGCTGTATAATTCTGAATAGGAATAATTGTTCCATTTATTTTTTTAAATGTTTTTTTTTCTTTTTATGTATATATTATCCCCTTTTGTGTTACGTAACTTTATTGTTACTTTATTTTTGTGTGTTGTTTTGAAGATTATTCCTTACTTTTGTAAAACATGTTTCTTTTGAAAAATATCATCTTTCTCGAATCCACTTTAATTGTTACAGTGTGGATCAGGAAGCTGCCAATTATTTCATGACCGACTCTACGTTCAGCGTGCCGATTATCTTGAATACAGAGAGCCTGGACACTTTCGGTAACGCTGCCATCGAGGCGACGAAAGAGGACTCGAGCGAGATGCTGATACTGAAAAGCGACCTCAGTTCGCAAGAGGATACCTCAAGCCAATCCGAACATCCTTGTGTCTCGTTAGTCGACAACAAGCTATCTCTGGTGGACAATAAGACGCCTCTAGAAGACAACGAATCTTCTCTTGAGAACAACGAGACATCCCTTCAGGATAATTTACTCGATGAATCGGAAAATGACATTAATCGAACGCAGAACTTGAAGGTATTACTATTACTATTACTATTTCGGTGACTCATGTTTTCAATAAATATTTTTATTTCAAACTCATGTTTGAAATAAAAATATCCATAAAGTTTGATTCTATGACATTAAACTAAAGTAAATGTGACTAAATTATTTAATTACAAAAATTATTTGTGATTAATTATTAAATTACTTAATTATGAAAATTTATTGTGGGACTTTAAATGTAATAGTATATGTTTTTTTTTTTAATGCAAATTTCCATAAAATGTTAAAAATCACATTAATATAAATCTTTTAAATTAAGATGCACATTTTTCTGATTGTCATTATAGTATAAGTGCGGTTATTGCAACAAGCAGTTTGCAAAAAAATTCTATTGGCAACAGCACGAACGTTCTCACACTGGAGAAAAGCCTTATCAATGCGTAGTGTGCGGTCGTGCATTCGCGCAGAAATCAAACGTAAAAAAACACATGTCTTCGCACAAAGTATGGCCTGGTACTGCCATTCACTCGTTACCACCAGAGGTAAGAAATTTATAATTAAATTACTTAAATTAAATAAGACTTATTTTTCTCTTTTACAAGAAAAAAATTTTTGTATAAATATTTCTTTTATAAAAATACATTTTTGTAAGAATAAGAAATATCTGATAATATAAAAAAAAGTTACATTAAACTTTATTTTAATTTATAGTTGAATTTTTGAAATACTTTAATAGTACCTAAATATATATGTATTATATGATACATTATATATTTATTATAAATATTAGTTGATACATGATATATTTATTATAAATATATTATGTATTAATTAATATATTTTTAGTATATTTTTAATTATATACAAATATAATTAAAAATTACATTAGTTGTATATTTTTAAGGTGTTATTTTTAATATACAATTAAATTTTAATTTTATACATCTTATTTTATCTCTACGTTTCTTATTTTTACATATCATTTCAATTATTTTTTTCTGGAACTTTTAGGCGCCTCCGGATGGAAGCATCGACCGCACGTACCATTGTCAGTTCTGCAAGGAAACGTTCGACTCGTACAAAGCCCTGAAAGGTCACCTAATCGTCTCGCATTTGGCGCTGAAAGTATACAAATGTGTGCAAAGCAGCTGCAGCATGATGTTCTCGGATCTGGAGGAGTTCCTGGAGCACACGCGCAGTCACAAGTGCTCGGAGTATCGGTGCCACGTATGCGGCGAGGTGTTCAGCACCTTGTCGGATCTTGGCTGCCATCAGTACGTCCACTCCGTCCAGAAGCAGAAGACTACAGAGAAGTATTATTGCTGCTCGACTTGCAAATCGTCGTTCTCGAATCTGGAGGCGTTGCAGCATCACATGGAGACTACCACGCACAATTACGCGTGCCTGCACTGCGGCAAGAGCTTCCTCATCGAAAGATTTCTGCGCCGTCATCTCAAGACCCACTCGGCATCGGCGAGATTTGCCTGCGAGGATTGCGGCAAGGCTTTTAAAACAGAACAGTACCTGGCTAATCATAAGCTAATACACAGTGAAGAGACACCTTTTACTTGTCCGGTAAGTAAGAATAATTACAATAATAAGTAAAATTATAATTTTGCTTTAACAATATTCAGTTTTTTTCTTTGAAAATTGGACGTACCTTATGAAAAAAGTAAACTGTAAAATGGTTTAAGCAATTTCTGCAATTAAATAAATATTAGACAGGAAATAAGAAGTGGAACTTTGTACTTCATAATTTTTTCATATTAATTTATTAAATATGTTTTGTAGTTCTATATGTATAAACTGTGTGCTGACATGATTATTAGATTTAAAACACAATTGTAATGAAGCTAGAAATATTTCTATTTATATCGTGAAATTTAATATTTTATAGAACTGAAAAATGTATTTAATAACTGATATGAGAAATATTAAATTCTAACATCCCATTTGATCAAAAAAATATTTAACTTATTATTATAAATAAATTAGATTTATATTATAATCTATAGATATGGATGTTACTTTTTAGAAGCATAATAATTAAAATATATTGAAATGTGAATGTATATTGCTTATTTAGATATAATGTTTGTATTTTATATTTAAAATTGCAGCATTGTCCAGCCAGATTCAAACGGAAAGACCGATTGGGCCGGCACATGCTGATCCATGATTTGACAAAGAGGCTCAAGTGCCCATTTCGCAACTACCTGGGCTGCATGAGCGAGTTTTCGCGGCCCGACAAGCTCAAACGGCATTTATTGACGCACAGCAACGTTAAACGCTTTAGTTGCAGTCACTGCAATCGCAACTTCCATCGGGCACAAGCTCTCAAGCATCACGAGATGAAGCACAACCTTAAGTGCGACATCTGCTCCCACGTGAGTCTCAAGAGTTCTTAATTCATTCTCATGAAATGTTAATTACATAACTTCAACAGTTGACTATTAACTTTACGCAGGCCTTTAAGACTAAGGAACAGTTGCTTACTCACAACTGCGAGCAATTGAATGAGACCAAGAAGCACACCAGCTCGCAGCTACCGAAAAAGGCGTCCGGATCATTTAAGCCAAGAAAGCCCACTCCAAAGAGACAAACGTTATCAAAGACTGCAATTCCGCTTGCCGACAAAGAGAAATTAGAAAAGCTTAAAGCTGATGAAATAGAAAAAAAGGTAATTAAAATTTTAGATAGTTCTTCGTATTTTTTTCAATGTGTTTTAAAACTTCCTTTTTGTTTTTTTATTGACACCGCCATGCTTATATTTTTCTCATTTAAAAGGATTTTTTATTTTATCCCACACTACTTTTTAAAAATAAAAAATTTTTTTAAGAAAATGAATACTTTACATAAAATTACTTTTATCTTATATTTATTATTATTTAAAAATCGAATAAAACGTAGAAAATCCGAAAAAATCTTAAAAATCTAAAAAATTAGCACAATAAAGTTTATTTAAAAGCTGTTAATTCTACTTACAATTTTTTAAATACTTTATTTTACATTTGATTTTTTTTCTCTGCATTTTTTAATTCTATTCTTTGATGTTGTTACAGATTGCCTCTGAAACATTCAGATCTGACGATTTCGAAGAAGAATCCAGCAAGAAAATTGGGAACGTTCCTCTCATCTCGAAAATCGAGTCGATCGGTGATGAATTAAACGAGCGATCTAACTCGCCAGTTATGAGTTTTGAGGATGGTTTGAAGCGCAACATGGAATTTTACTCGCCCTACACGAGCGAGTAGAAATTTTGCAATATATATACATATATATTTTTGATTCGTATATTTAAATTGTACATCAATTAGGACGTAGACGAACCGTCGTAGCACGTGCAATGGGATCATCGGCGAAAAAAGTCGCAAATTGCATTTTATATTCGCGTACGATATTTTGTAGTTTACATATCTGTGATAATTGTATTATAAATGCTCTATTGATATAAGTAACTTATATATACATTTGCGCGCACATCGAAGATGTTCGGTGTCGCCTATTTCGATCCTTCTATGAGAAAACTCGTCGTATAGGCACACTAGCAGTAGTTATAACTGATACTTCGAGTACTGTCTGTCGAACACTTTCATTCGTTCGAATTTTTTTAACTATTATAAGGGCGTACGTATGATATCAGAGCTAAATAACAAAAATTGACAGCGCGACATCTCTTTTTAATTTATTTGTTATAAAATAATAAATCTAGACCAGAAATTACATGCGAAAGGTGTAAAATTACTTTTAAGAGAGATTATCAATTTTATAAAATACCTAATGTTTGTATTGTAACTATTCCTGAAGATGCTTTCCTTTAGACTTGAATCCTGATTAGTCAACATTTTTTTAACTTCCACGAATTTAGTCATCTTATTAAATTTGAATTAATTTATCAATTTCTTAATTGTAAGTTAATATTTAAAACCTAAGTAATGTTCTAGATACATGAAAAAGAGTTAAATTTACCTCTAGTTTGAAATCAATTCAAAAGCACTCTGTTGTGTAAGCTACTACTATCTTGTGATAATTCTTATATTTGAAAGGAAACGGTCAGCGAAACCGCAATCAGTATCTTGAGATTAGGGGTGAAAATAAATTGTATATGCTTTACATCGTAGAATCGAGAGCTTTCTTAGTAGCTTAGTTCAAATTAACATGTACGGTTGTTAATCGATAGAGATCATGCCGTTTCGTAAAACGTATCAGATTAATAATCGGGAGCAGGGTAAAGTTGCTCAACGAGATCAGTCATACAGAAGCTGCCTTATCGCTCTACTTATCTTCTTCTTTCTGTGTCTTATTCTTATCCTTGCCTGTATACCTTGGAAAATACAAAATCAGAGAAATTGTAAAGGTATTCAATGTACTGAGCAGGTATGTTTTGAGTAGAGATTCAATTTTAGACAATCCTTATAAAAACGTGCTACTGGGCAGTATTAAATTGGCCAGTAATTAATATTTATTTTTATTAAAAGTATTATACTTTAATACTCAAAATAAATAATAATTACTAGCCAATTTAACCAACTGCTTAGTATTATATTTTTATAAGAGAAATGTATATAATACATATCTTGTGTATGTGTATGTGTATACACACACACACACACACATATATATATATATATGTGTGTGTGTGTGTGTATATATCAGAATGTATATAATAGTGCAATAGTAAAATAGATGTAGATGGATTTAATAAGATATTTCTTAAAATTATCTTTATATTATTTATATTAGTTATATTAGTATAAATCTTATTTTAAATGTATTTATTAAAACTTACTGCTACAGTAAATTTACTTATATCTTTGAATAATTTTACTGAGTATTTTAAACAGCATCGCTATCAAGAACGCACAAAAGAAGTAACAATCATAACAATTCCAACAACTCAAAGACCTTCAACAGAAAGAGTGGTTCTATCAAGTACTCAGACAACTCCAAAAATAGTAATTACATCCACTACAACCACAAAAAGTAGATCAACAGAAGATATCAATGTCATTACTGAAGATTACTTGAAGAAGAATGTTAAAGGATTTCGTCACTTTGAGCGTTATTTTGAAAACAAGATGAATGAAATAACATCACCTACTCCTATTGTCCCTGGTATAAAAATTTTTATGAAATTATAACAATACTTTGTTGAATTTTATGTTTATTTTGGAACATTTTAATCGATGTTATTAGTGACTTAATTATTAAAAATTTTATTGAAAAATTATAATTTTAATAAAATGTTAATTTATTTTTACAAAATATTAGCATTTTTTGTTGCAATTGTATATTAAAAATTTATTACACTTTTATTAAATTTTTTATTAAATAAAAATAATTTTTTGCCCAAATTTTATTACATTTTTATTGAATTTTTATTAAACAAAAATTTATTTTTGAAGAGAAATATAATTAAAATTTCTTTGTATTTTCATTAATATTTTATCAAATTTATTGAAATGTTAAGTTTATCGAAAAATTTCATTAAAATTTTATTAAAATTTTTCTGTTAGAGGTGACTGATGATATCGATGATAAAGCAGTTTCAATATCACAGAGTGGACCAATTATTAGCACCAATACGTCAAAATATACTACAGTTGTTGATATTATACAGGATGTTATGACTTCAAAATTCGTTAAAAAACCTACAAATGATTTTACCGATAGATATTACGACTTGGAAAAATCAGAAGCTGACATTATGACTAATACATTGTCGACTCAGTCAAATGACCTCGAAAGAAATGCTTTTGAAAACTCCACTAAAAAATTTGAGAGATTAAAAGCTATGAGTGGTATTGATAATTATGAGGATTCTGTAGTTACAGAGGTCAACGCGATGATAATTAATGAGACTGTAACTGAAGAGAGTTCTCCTGTCAATTATACTCCATTTATAGATGTGAAGTTTTCAACTACAAAAGTTAAAAATGTAATAAAAATTTAATATATTGAAATTTATTTGCTTTTGGGATTCCACAGTCATTGCACCAGTTAGACAACAAATAAAAAATAGAATTAGTCAATAAACAAATAAAAACAACTTATGTAATTACAGTCTTAAGTAAAAGATATTTTTTAATTAAAATTGCATGAAAATTGAGAAATCTAAAAAGTTTTAATCAATTAATTTGTAATTTATTATTTTAAAATCTTATTATTTTAATTTTTTTTTCTTAAACAGTTATTTAATTATTGGTAATTCTTCAGCAACTGATACAATGACTCTATATTCATTTATTTGTGTTGAAATTAATATTTAATACATATGGCCTTGGTGAACAAAATTTTCATGAAATCTTAATATTAAAAAAAATTTATATTCTAAATTCACAAAAAATCTGAAAAATTATTGTAAATTTTTTCAGATAAGTTTTTTTAAAAAGTTTAGAATATGAAGAAGTATTGCAGAAAATTTTGTAAGTTTCTTAAAGATTCGAGTTATAAAATTATATAAAAATTCTCAAAAATTATTTTAAAAAGTTGTCACCAAGGTTAAATTTACATAAATATTTTCAAATCTGCGGAACTTTCTTAAAATTTATAATAATATTTCAATTTATAGAAAACTGAAGATATAATGAATAAAACGACCATGAGCACAAAAAGTTATACAGAAGAATACAATGTAACTTTTAATGGAACAGAGAAATACAGCATCCCTGTAAATTACAATGAGAATCTTATGATTACGACAGGAACTACTGTTCTTGATGAGGACATGAGTATTTGCACAACAGGACATTGCAAATACATTGCCAGTAGAATGCTGTCCTACATGAATCACTCGGTCGATCCTTGCGAGGACTTCTACGAGTACGCTTGCGGTGGTTTCGAAGCCAATCCACAGCTGATAGACGAAAACCTAGTTCGGAGATCTAGAAACTACCAACGGATTGCTAGTAAATTTATTATTGATAACGTATAATTGCTAATAAATTATTAATTATTTAATAATTTAGTCATTTAAAATAATTTTATTGTTATTAAAGTTATGCTGGGAGAGATTTTATAAACACATATTTTAATGTATTAACTTCTTTCCTAATCTCTTATTTGTTGTAATTGTTCAAAATAATTTTAGATCAGATGTTAAAAGAGAAACGTGAGAACGTGCATTCTACTTTTGCGACGTACTACGACAGTTGTGTGCAATATGAAAAAAATATGAATTTTAGTGAAAGAATAAAAATGGGTAAGTTGAAGATATCCAGCATTTAATGAACAATCAATAACTTTGAATAAACATTTATCTGAAAAATAATAAAATTATAACAAATAGCTGTTGTGACGGGCGTTGATTAATTTTCTTTTTGTAGCAAATGATACGTTAAGAAAAATAGGACGGTTCTATGAATATAATAATACCACTGTGTGGGGTTTTAATTACATGGACTTCACCAATTTACTCGCCCAATTAATGTTACATCATAGGTAAGTTTTAAGGCAGATTTATTAAAATGTTATTATAAATTAGGATTATTTCGCAGCGCTCTTTTATTTGATGTCGTGCCAGAATTGGACGAATATTATCCAAACAATTTTACATTGAAGATAAGTCCCACGACTTATGAGAGTCCTTTTAAAACGGAGCACGTGGAGGATCCGTGCTTCGAGGACAAATTAGAGACGAAAGGACAGTACGTGGATCTTGAAATTTTGTACAACAATTATAAAGAATGCAAGGTACAAACCGCTTAATTTATCATAAAATAATTGACGAAAATTTTTTAATCAAATTTTATTAATGTGAAGAAATAAAGATAATTTTGCTTTTAACTTAACAAAATCTTTTCTCAAGGAAATCCATCTTTTTAATTTAGCTAATGTTCTTTTGTTAATAAGTTCCTATTGAGATTCCTGTAGAAGTTAAAGAAATAAGTAGATAAAATATAGATTAGAAAAGTAATAAAATGAATTAGTAAGAGAGGAACGGAGTTTAATTAGTAATAATTAATAATAATTAAGAACAATAATTATTTTTCCACAGAATGATACAAGTGAATTTATAAGATCCGTTAGGAAAGCATTGACAGAGCTGAATGTTTTCAAGGAGTTAAACTTAGAATGGAATATACAATCCGAATACATAGAAAAAACCGTTTATGTGATCGAGTCTGTTATAATGCAAGAGTATTTTTCGGTAATTAAACTTAAAAACACAAAGGTTTTGATAACTATTTTTATTCGTCAACAAAACGTTATATTATATTAATTCCACAGAACTTTCCGTCTAAAAGTGAAATGCGGGAGGCGTATTTGATGAATGACTACAGCAAAGTTACTTTAGAAGATTTGCAGAACAACAGTACTTTTGTAAGTAAAAACACAGAAAATTTTAGTAACCTGTCTACAAAAAAAAAAGGAAAAAATTGTAAAATCAAATATTTCACTCTAATGTTTAAAATGTTACATTGTCAGCAACTTTTAATCTTTCACTTCAATTTTCTTCCGCAGATAAATTGGGCACAATTAATTCACTTGTTAACAGGACTGGACATGATAACTAACGCGAGTATTCAAGTTTATTTCTACCCCGCGTTGACCAAAGGTTTATACAAATTAGAGAAATATGCTCAAGAGGATCCTATTGGTCTCAACAATGCAATAATGGGATTGTACGCGCACAGGCTTTATCAGGAGGTAATCTCTATATGTTGAGATATTTCGCTTGCAAATATAGAATAAAAGAAAAAAATATATATACAGATTTAAATAAAATAAATACAAAAGTATATCACAAAAATAATATAGGACTACAAAAAAGTTTTTTGGAAATTAACTAAAATCAGAATAGACTTTTCTTGTAGGTTTTAATGTGTTGAATTCAAAAATTGTCTTTTAATAATTTTATATTTTATATTAATAAAAATTATCACTTTTTACATTTTAATAATTATTTTTATTGATACAATAAAATGAAATTCTTGGCAGCTGGTTTTGCCGAAGCGTGATAATGTGAAGGATTATTGTCTGCATGTGGCTACTTATCTTCTACAGCTGGAAGCGTCTAGTTTATACATTTCGTCTTTTACCGATCACGAAATAGTGCAAATGAATCAAATGGTAAATAAACTTGAGTATAAATAAAATATACATGTATAAGTTCTCAATTTTTTTGAATTTATAAATTACTTGTTTTTCATTCTTCGATTTTTATTATTCATATCAATAGATAGAAAAGACGTTCAACGATTTGAAGCGAACGTTATCAATAAATATGCAAGAAGCACAATGGGCGAAAGAGGAAGGACGAGAAGAATTATTAAAAAAGATTAGTAGTCTAAAACTCACACTTCCTGTTGTGTCCTATTTCAAGAATAGAAACTTGTTATATGATGAATATAATGTATCAGAGGTAAAATATTCTTCACTATTATTTTATTAAAATTAATTGATATATTATTAAATATAACAGATAAAAATATAGAATTTCAAAAAATGTTATGAATAAGACATTTTATAACATTTATATATATATATATATATATATATATATTTCTTTTTCTTATTTTAAAGTTTAAATTTATATTTAGAATTTCTATCTATTCTCCATCTTAATTAAAACATTCTTACTTGTATATCTTATCTGGTTTTTTAGTTACATATATTGGCAATTTCAGATAATTTTGGATGACAATTATTTCAACAATTCGATGATTCTATTGAAAAGATACAGAACTCTAATATACGCTGAACCAAGTAGACAAGTTGGCGATCCACAGCAAATGTAAATATGTATATAATTAATTGATGCTCAATTATTTCAACTTAGATTAATAAAATTCTAAATATTTAATTGTATAGATTTGTATAGTAATTTTATTTATGTATTTTTTTATAAATCTGGAACAAAAAGGATTTATATCTTTTAATTCAAAAATATAATCTTTCTATATAAGATATAATCTTCCTTATAATCCTTTCTAAGTTATATATATATATATATATATATATATATATATATATATATATAAATCTTTCTTTTAAACTCTAAATTTTTATTATCTACAAATTACGTTACAGTTGGACATATTACGCTACACCGTTTCAGTCGAAGGCCCGAACGATCTATGCTCTAAACCTCGTCGTGATTCCTTACGGTGTCATTGATTGGTCCTTAATAAATGATGAATTATCTTTCGACTATCTTGTGCTGGCAACGCTTGGAAATTTAATAGCTCATCAAATTGCCCATCATTTCGACGCAAATGGTAAATAACTACATCATACTAATCATACAAATACCTAAAGTTATCAATATTTTTCATAATTTCCTTTTATCTCTCTTAAAGCTCATGCAACTTTACGTATAGTTCATAAAAATTAAAAAAGATTAATTTATAATATTGATTTTAAAGACTAAATTAAAATAAATATCAACTATTATTTTTCCTGGATTTCTTTTAAGTCTTTTATTATCCAAATTATATTTTCTAACAGGTATACACTACTGGGATCAAACCAAAAATACTCAGGATTCCCTGATGTTTGAGAACGAATTCACAAATGCTCATTTCGACGATTACGTTAACTGTCAAAAGGAGAATATGTACCAAAAGCCTATAAAAATGACATTACCCTTCACTGATCAAATTGTGTCCTTTACGGTGAGCTGTTGCTTAACCCTACTGTTCTATTCGAATTTCCTATTAATATCACTTAGGTCAATATGATCAAAAACAGGGATTTTTTACCAAGAAAAAAAACTCGAATTTTAAAGAGATTTATTTTTTTAATAACAAACAGAAAAGGGATTGTTAGAAAGACTCTATGTGGTTTGACATAACAGACAATTTGTGTTTCTTGCGTATCGCTTGATTAATTGAATCGTTCGTAGACGCAAAATGTTGATATATGTAAATATTCTAGATTCCGCGATTGACCTTGAACGAGCGATTGTCTGAAATTATGGGGCTCAGACTAGCCTATGATACTTTGGCTTTTACGAGGTCGGATACGAAGAGACTACCGTGGATACAACTCCGTATCAACCAATTATTCTACCTCGCCTACGCTCAGGTACTGTTCTCAGTTCGTTTTACATTAACAGCAGTTTCATTTAGTGAGATCTCTCTTAGTCCTTGGAGCGGACAATCATGTAACAATTCTCGAACCTTCAAGCATCTTAAGGTTAATTTACACAATGTTTTTTTTACTAGCAAATTAGGAAATAAAAAGAATATAATTTTATGTAGACATGTAAAATTATAAGGATTTATTTCTTTTATACCAGAATGTTTACTCAAATTTTGTAAAAGAATTTTTTAGTTTCTAAATTTTTTAAGATTTCCAAATTCAAGTTAAGATTATAGAATTTTTAAACGCAATTTTTTTATGGAATTGAAATAAATTTTATTGTACGTGTTTTTTACTGTACCTAAAACAAAGAGAAGCTACTCAAATTTTAAATATTAAATTTAAAAGAAAAAATACTATAAAAAATATAAGTGAGATGAACTGAATGATATCTAACAATCTGACGACACGCAGATCTAACTTATCAGAAGTACAGAATTCGAAAGGTAATTAAACACAACGCCAATTTAGAGTAATAAACAGTTTTCTACTGCTAATAATTTTTTAAAATAAAATTTGCGATTTATATAAATACAAAGAATGTATGTAAATGTATATGTATGCCATTTTTATTACTCTCTCTAATAAATTATTGACATTTTCCATTAAGAAAAAGATAAAGATATAATTGTCAAAAGATAAAATTAAAATTTTTTCTGAATATCAAAATGATACGATTTTCAAAAGTAAAAAAAATTGCTTAAAATTTCAGGTTTCTCTGATTTTTTTTGGTAGTAAACATTCTGTACAATACGTGAATAGAATTATTTTTTTGCTATTTTCTAATTCGCTGTAAAGCTAAGAGACCTAGGACGCTAGTTGTTAGTAAAAAAGCATTGTGTGAATTAACAAGATGTGTACTTAAAAATTTTGTAAAAAAATTCCCTGAGAACTCCTGGTTTTTTCAAGAAATTTATTCAACAAAATTTTACGTGAGAAAATTTTTTTAATGCAACTTTAAATAAATTTATTATATTCTTTAGTATTCCTTAAATCATATGAAGTTATTCGAGTTTTAAATATTAAATTTCAGGAAACAATATAAACCAAATAGCACATAACGATTCGCTCGCAATAATACTAACTAAAAGTAGAGAATACGAAATATGATTAAATATACAATATCAATTTAAAATAATGTACTATGTTTTATTATCACTTTTATTGTTAACAAAAACTCACGAATTACACGAAAATAAACATGAATTGATTGTCGCTAATCGAGTGTCGACATTTTATTACCAACAATTTAAAAAAACAGAAAAAGAAATATTTCAATTAGAAAGAGATAGAACTTAAAAATAAGATTTCAAAATTTTGAATTTTAATAAAATTACATAATTTCTTGAAAATTTCAGATTTTCCCAGATTTTCTCAATAGTATACATCCTGATTAACCATTAGATGAAATTGAATGATAAAAATCGAGAATTCGTAAGAATTATGATTTCTTAAATCTTTTGACAGTTTTCGAACTGTCCCAAAATAATCAACACTTAGACATCTCTACGTTGCAGATGTACTGCACAAAGATGCCGCTTACGTCGTCGTATGTCTCTCTGTACGAAAGCGGGGATCTGCCAAACCGGATCCGCGTATTCGTCTCTGCGTCGAATAACAAGCTCCTCGGCGAAGCATGGAAATGTGCGTCTGGTTCGCAGATCGCACCCAACGATATCTGCAACGTGTTCCCGTACATAGAAACCGAGGAGACCGCGATAGTACTCCCGGAGTGAGGATTGTTCGCGGAAAATACAAGTGAACGAGCGAACTTGCAGAACTTCAAGATCTAGCAGACGAACCAATGTAAACTAGTCGTTCATAAAATGGATTAATTGACGGACACAGAAACACAATTCAGATCCGTTCATATTCTGTGAGAAATTCGCGTATAAACATCTGTATAACGCAGTTTTAAAATTTAATTTTAAATACTAAGCGCTGATTTCATCGCGCATTCGCAATCAATAAAACTGTGTCACTCAAAAGTTCTAAGAGTTTTAAAGTAAAAAAAATGAATATCTGTTTTACTTCTGTATCTCTATTTGTAGAGATTCTCGTTCACATACAATAAAAACGTGCTTTAAGTTTAGTTGGCAAAAAGCAATGGCTTCGATAAACACGTTGTTGCAAGCGCGTCGTTATGAGTTTAAACGTTATAACTAGAAGTACGAAAGACAAAGAAAAATAATCTGAAGGAATATGAATCAATAAACAATTTTCTTTTTACATGAAGGTCACATCGAACTTAACTGAACGCTAAATTGGAGAGCGTCCGCAAATCACTTTAAGTGACAACATTCTCCAGTCACTTATTTTAAGGAACAAAAGTAATACAGCTTTAGAGCTCATTCACACCACGTAATAAACAATCGCACGCACGCGTCATCATCATTCATTGTACTCTACGCGCGATTGTCCTATTCGACTAGAAAGCACAATTAGTGTCTACAGTTCACCATCAAGCGGTTCTTCTCACTTTTCCTCTCATAGTTTCTTTTTATCCAATTCTTCCATGGATTTCGTACGACGATCCATATTCCCTGAAATAAAAAAACATTTGTAAATGGCACATTAAGATTGTTACTCTAACATCAACTGAGTTGTGACATTTGATTGAAAAAGATTTTTTTAAACTCTCGATTTAAAAAGCACAATATAGGCCATAGAATAAAGGAAAATAGAATTAAAATTAAAAAACAAAATTAACAAAAAATATAATTGTTTTTTAATTAAAAACTAAATAATTTATTAAGAGATATATGTAGATTTATAGAGATTCATAGATTTATATTAAAATTTAAATGAAAAATTCTCTCAAGAATTAAAAAATAAAATTTTAGAAATTAAAATATTTAAAAATTCGAGAAGTAAATTCGAGAATTTAACAAAAATCTGACATCTTTAAATTCAGAAATTGCAGAATGAAAACAGCCAACGGTTATAATAAATAATTTTGTAGTTTATTTAAATGATTAATCATTGATCTTCTTAACTAGAATTTCGAATATATATATGAAAACAAAGTCGAGTTAGGATATTATACATGAACAAGTCCTGAACAAATCACGGGTAAGTTTTAGGATGGTTGACAGTAGCAGTAACGGCAACAATGGCAGCAACGAATGATTAATCAAGTGCCGCAAACTCAGTATTACTGTTGCAAACCACCAAGCAATCACACATCGATGCATAATCAATTAATTAACACATACCGCTTACATCCGTGTCAAATTTGCTCAGATGGGAGACAGACTGTTTTAGAGTAGGTTTCTTTCCCGTCTGCAGCAATCAGCACAATGCATTTGAAAGGAACAAGAAGTTAGTTACAAAAATTAATCAGCTATTGACGAGAACAGTGCTTATCTAGGTGACATATAATCACTGGGATTAAAGAAAAAGCTCAAAGAAAGAGAATTTACGATATTACATAAATACTTTTTTCAAATTATCTTCCTCTTTTCAAATTATCCTTCATTTTCAATATTTTTTTAAAAATCCTACTCCTGAAAGTCTAGAGAAGGATTACAATCTGAATGCATTTCGTACATGAGATAACTGATACGTAATGCACACGCGTGCAATATAAATGTGTAGTAAAGAACAATAGCGCACAAGGTAAACTTGTAATTTTATTCCGCACTTTTTTATAATCGCTATAAGGAAAGGAATAAAACTTCCTATCATTTTGGCTGAAGTTTGCGATTATAAGTTCACGTTGTGCGTGCATCGTTCCTCGCTGCTACTAAGTTTATTACGCTGCACGCGAATACATTACTTATCAGCTGCCGTCTGTATTTTACCTCGAAGTATTGATGCCATAAAACGCAACCGTAGACGCAAAGAACGGAGACTAGAGACTGGCAAAGCAGCCAGACGAGGATATTGAGAGCTTGAGTGCGTTCAAACAAGGCCGCACCATGGCGTATACATAGCAGAGCCTCTGTTACCATGATTGCCCCATAGACCCAACACTGCGTTCCTACTCGGCTACATGTCGAGTCGGTTACGTACATATAATACTGCCTGTAATAAACAACAATGTTTATTATAACAGACGCTACTTCAATTGCACGCTAAAATACACATTTTTTTAATATATCATATTAATATTATAGTATTTGACTCACAAATTACACGTAATACTTAATAATATAATGTAAACTTAAAGTTCGTAATTCCGAAATTTCAATATATTTGGCAAAAACATAAAATTTCGAAAGTACTTGAATTTTCTAATACTCATTTATCTTGTTTACATATTAAATCGAAATGTATGCACTTTCTCACCTAACAGACGGCGCGACTATAACGCCGATCAATACTAATCTGCCCACTACAAACGGATGCGATGGCGGAAATTCGTAAACATGCTTCAAGAAAAAGGTATTCAGTTCGGAGACCTGCCAGAATATCACTAATTGGCACAAAGCGACCAATCGCATATGCGTGCAAGTTGGATCAAGCCATCTGACGGATGTCCAACTGCCAGGAGTAAATTGCAGCATTGCTCTCTTCAGCTTTCCAGTGGTGCTTTCGATATCACGAATACTGACCCACCTGTATTCAGGAAACAAGTCAAAGATTTCAATATTCTCTTCAATGAGAAACAGGGAAAGACTCTTCTTTGGGAGTCTTGAAAATAAAACTAAAATAAAGTTTTTATAAAAGAGAAATAAAATTCGGCAAAGTAGAATAAATTTTCCATTAAACTGGAAATTATTACACCTAGAGATTAAAAATTGCAAATTCAAGATTAGAATTTCACCATCTATATAATTTTAATTTTAATCAGTTTCGTTCTAACTAATTAAATTCTAATCTCCAATTCACAATCCTCAATCTCCAAACCGTAGTTAACGTAATAAACGAAGGATAAAATTTGAAGGACATTTTCAAGATTCAAACAAAGTTCTTACTTGTACTCTCTCATCTCCAGTATGGAGCAGATCTTCATACCGACACCGATACCCAATCCATTGCACACTAGAACATCTAGAAACAACGCGTCCCACCAGCACTCAACAAAATTTGGCAATAAATGAGCAAAGGCGATTTCCGTCACCTCCCACATGACACTGATGGCCCAGAGGATACCGTAATGACGAATCAGAATGGCTTTGAAGGCCCAGCCAAGGAAGTGAGCCACCGCGAACACATCCAAGTGATTCCAGACCCTTTCTGGCGTGATATCCGAACAGTTGACACCATACTCCTTGTCCATGTCGATATGGAAAGAAGCTAGACCTGGGTCCACCCACACCAGAATCTTCCTGACTGTCTCATAGTTTTGAAACAGTAGGAACAGCAGAAACATCAGGTAGAGCACGCTGCAGCCAAACACTATTCGCCACACAACAGGATGTGGCCTGGTAAATGGGCCGTTGGGGAATGTCAAGACAGATATGATGAGGAAGAAGAAAATAATGCACAGCATGCCAGCCCACAAGTTGTCTTCTATATTAGTGGTATTTCTGAAAAAAATTTATTAAAAAAAAAATAATACCAAATCTATGAACATACTGTATATTTTGACATGAAAATATCACATGCAACTTGTAATTTACATTTACATAAATATTCTAATTAACTAAATTGTAAGCAGCGATTGAAATCAGAGCAAAGTTGCACAAAGTTTATCTGTATTTATTAATCACAATAGAAACATAACAATCTATACGTTTTTCAATATCTACTAATACATATAAAATTAATATCTATAATACTAGCTAATCAAACTTAATTTAAATATTTGGTAATAATTATGACTGCTACTTAAATTTACATAAATTTTCTTGCTAACTGAATTGTAAATAACAATTGAAGCAGAACAATCCAAGTTACAAAATTCATGTATTTATTAATCATAAAATATAATGATTGATACACATTTTTCTATTATATAAAAAATTAAAATCAATAATACAAGCTAATCAAGTATCCATAAGTAGTTGTGTGAGAAAGAAGCCAAGACTAGAGACACTTAATTTGAATACAATTGGCAGTTTACCGATCAGTCCATTATTTATAATAATTTATTTTATTATTAATTATGTTGCATCGATTTTCAAACATAAGAATGGAACAAATGTTATTCTGGATTATTTTTCTTTTCTAACAAAAATATAGAAAAGAACAAACTAGACTGGACATATTCTCGATTTCCAGTGAGAAATAGGTTCTTTACCATGGTTTTGTTTAAAATTAGATTATGCCCAGTTTCATGACATATACTTTGACGATTTACTTTATTTTTATTTTATGACTTTTGATCAAGGTTTCTTCCATCTGACATGGTTGTAATTCATTGTTATAGCATCATATCATGAATATTAGAATTTTTAACAATTAATTTTGCCATTCTCTTGTACAATATTATATTCATGTACTGAAGAAGGATAAATCCAAAACATATCAGTATTTCTACTCTTTATTCTTTCTCTATTAATATTGAGAATAAATACAAGCATGTTTTTTCAACTGTAAACTTGCTGTCAATGGTATAAGCTAATTGAACTCAATTTATATCTGTGATAATAATTAAAACTATTGTCTAAATTTACATAAAATTTTCTCACTAACCGATTTATAAGCAGTGACTGAATCCATGTTGCACAAAGTTCAGCTATATTTATTAACCATAATAAAAACATAACAATTTGTACATATTTTTCAAAACATTTCTATTACATAAAAAATTAAAATCAATAATTTAAGCTAATGAAATTCGATTTAAATCCCTGGTAATAAACTGCTATCTAGACAAGAACACATAAAAATATTAAGTAGAATTGATAGCTCAACAAGTTATATAATACAGTCAAGTTAAATAAAAGTGTAATCATGTGGCTTATAATAGACAGACCGAGGACAAATTATAATTGTTCCATAACAATTGCATATAGAATTTGATGTGTATATATATATATGTGTATTTTATCTTTTTCAACTTATATTTATGTAATTATTTCAAAAAAATTACAGTAAAACTTTTTCCTCTTTTTATTAGCATTTCTTGCCGATAACAAATTAAAATTCATTTATATGTAACAAAAGTCATTCTGTGACAATGTCGATGTAGAAATGGACAATGTCATGTCCATTTCTACCAATTCAGCTTTAATCTCAGTTTAACTTACTTTTTATCTTTTTCCATTTATAAAAATAAGAAAACCTGAGATTAAAGTCAGAGATTAAATGTAACTGCGCCTTACAATACTTCACAATCATTCACGACTACGTTCACGCTGTTGCAGTGCAGCCTTAACATACAAGAATTGCATCATTCGGGACACAATTAGATCATCGGCAATCAAAGAATTGTATATTGCATTTTCAGAAGATTGTATATTTTATCAAAATTAGATACCGAAAATTTGATACTGCTCACAGCAAATCCAATTGCACTCAAAAAAACTGTATAAAATTTCCTCGGCTTCATCACGTGGTCCTTTAACCAAACGCACACATTTTACACAAAGGAAAACGAGAGTGAAAAGGAAAAAAACTGCGAGACATATACGCAATCTGTACCCGCGAACTCGAAAGAGTCATACAAAGCGAGTGTCAGGCTAACCTGGTGAACACCGAGTATATGACGGCGCCGATGGAGATGAGCAGCAGGGTAATGCTGTGTGGTTTGTAGAAGAACTCGAGGGAAATGTCGTCAACCGGTCTCTCGTTGATGCTCGGAAAACTGTCGGTCCCGGCGTGAAGCCTGGGCTGCTCCTCGGCAGCATGATAATCGACGGTGTTAGACGACGCCTTGGCGTCGTCGTCCTTCCGTTGCAACATTTCTGTCGACATCCTGTCCGCGAACAACTCGCTTCACTACCTCAACCACGCTCGAGCAGCATCAGCAAACAGAACACGCGTGACTCCGCCGTGCGCACCACTGTGCCCGACCACCTAAATACGCGCGTGAAATGAACACGCCTGCGGCTGCTGCGATAAAACTCGCATGAAGTTGTGCACACGCGGCGCGCGCGTTAACAACTCTCGATCATTCTCGAACTTGTGAGACGATCGCGCACAACTTCACGCCGACCAGCTGAGCTAGCGCGCGCGATTGGTCGAGCGAACGAGACGGCGTACGTGGACGAAGTGAGCTTCTAGGAGGGGGAGAGGAGAATGGGAAATGGCGGGAAGAGCAGGGAAGAGGCACGCCTGATAGAATGATGAGATATATCGTTCTTCTTATGAACACCTTTGTATCTTTCGATCGTTATTCAACGTCACATTAGCTGTGTCAATTATGGAACAATTACCCATTGACCGTGTATATCGAAATATATGAACAGAAGTGACATTTATTGCGTTATAATAAAATTATTGCGTTAAAATATGTATATAGTATGTGCAAAGAAAGTTAATAATACCTTATCATGACACTTATGGATATATGCCAAATGCATTTTTTATTCTAATAAAATTTTTATGTTTAAATTTATACGTCAAGACACTGAAAAGCGGTGTTAGCAGCTCTTTTACGTTCTAATACAAAGTCGTTTTAGTTGAATCTATTGTTTCATGACAAAAAACCTAGAATTTTTATTTTAACATAATTCAACATTTACAAAAAAAAAAATTTAAATTCTAAAACAACTCCCTAGCAGTAATTAAATACAAATTTGGATTGATTTTTGCAATCAATTTTCTAACAAATTCTCTTATACATTTCTGCTGGTATTCCACATATTATTTATAATAGGTATTTTGCAAAATATTTTTGGCATTGATGACATTTAAACCCGTTTGCATTAGTGTAGATTAATTTTAAGTTTAAGTTATTTTCTATCTAATTCTAAGAATTATAGAAGCTATTCAGGTACTTTTGTGTTCTGCGTTTTATTATAACAACGATGACTGTCCGAGTCTTCCATCTTAGCACGTAAAAAACGTGTGATAAATCTTATCTCAAACGTACGAAGCTCCTGATAATCATCTAAATGCGCAATAACAAATGCCACGTGTAAATAGGAGTCACGCAAACCGTCATAAAAGCCGTTCAAAGAATTGATCGAGAATGACGGAAGGTGGAAATCACAGTAAATCGCGCCACTTTCGACGTAGGCGCAGAGATAAAAGACAACAATGTCGGGTTCCCGACGGAACCAGTCGCGAACGTACCGTCCATATTTGGGACTCGCTTTTTTCACGACAAAGCACGGCGCGACTGCATAACGGTCACGACGTCCCACACACTCTTCTTTGAAGGATGTAGCTATATATGATTCATCTGCAATGACTTTTTTTAAGAGCATCGGGAAACAATGCGTGTTTGCGACCCATTGATATGCGCCGAAAGAATCAAGCACGCGATTCTTTTCAGCGTCATAAAAAAAAAGGATTAAAACTTGCATAACGGTACAGATTTAAAAAAAAAAACAAAGGTTAGAAATTAAAGAATGATAATTATATAAACGGTAATTATAATATTTTGGAGAAGTGTTTTCTTTAATTTTGTCAGTATTTAAATATTTAAATATATACTGTTTATTAACTTTGTTGAGAAATTGTTAATTGCATGTATTCAAGGCTGATTTATTTCAATTATAATATTTCGGAAGAAAAGAAGAGAAAAACTAATGATGACAAAATAAATTCGTGATTTTAAATAAAAACAATATTACTAGGATTACAAAATTAATAACTAAAAAGATATATGCCGGAGATCATAAATTTTAAAATTATTGTTGATATTTAATTGATTATAATTAAAATGTTTAATTGACATTTAAATTTGAGTGATAACACGGCGTAAAAAAAATCTGCAATAAATTAATTTACTTTTCACTTTTTATAATTATAACGAAACAAAGGGGCTTCTTCGAGAATGGAAGCAAAGCAAAGAAAATAGGACAAATGAACCGAGCGTCATGTGTAACCGGCGCGAGCAGGCCGGAAAGTTAATCGGGAAACGATCTCGTGAGTGTACGTATACATATACACACGGCCATACGCAGCCGGCAACGTTCGACAATTCAAACGGGCCAATGAGCGCGACGTGGCGCCACCGGTCGACCAATGGGCCGGTCGCGCTGGCAATCGCTCGTCCAACCTCGCCGACGTTCGGCCGTTCTCGGCGACTCGAATCACTCGAATGCCGCACAAAGACGCTGCGCGATAAAAGCGGTGTACGAAGCGACCGGTTTGGTATAGTATACACACACGGCGACGTGGTTGCTCCTGTCCCGTCACGTCGGCGTCGGCGTCGTTGCATCTGCGCGCGTACGAACTCGAGTTTACGAAAGTATTCGGGATTCGTGTGAATCGAGACGAGAAAAAGCAGCCCGTCGTCGAGCGAGTGCGTCGTTGGGAGCAGAGAGAGAGAGAATTCTTCCTCCGCGAGGGAAAGATAAAGTGAGAAGGAGAGTGAGGTAAATATCCTTCCCTTCGCCCTTTTGCGACGCGAACAAAGAGACGCCGCCGACCTTCGCGCCACATTTGTTGTCGTATCGGCTCGTCTCTTCGGAGACTTGATCGAGGGGCATGTTTTTGTGATTGTCCGGTTGTCCCGTCGTCGATCTCGGGCTGCGTTCGAGACGACGGGTTCTTGTGGTGCGTGATCGTTATTGCTCTTCGATTTACGTGAGTAACGTCAGGCGATGTGACTGTTGTCAATGGATTTTGAGCGATGATGACAGGAAGTTATGGCGGAACGTTTATAAATAAAAGTGTTAGGCCTTTGTTTAATTTCATTGTGATATCAATTTGATTATACACCGAGCTGATGTGGAACTCGTTAGTTTTGCGAGTGTGTCTTCGGTTTGTAAATGCGCAGTAATTTTCCATTACGTTTTATGTGCTTTGATTAACTCTCTGACATATTTGCAGAAGACAAAGGCATATGCAGGGTGTTTCAAATATCGTTTGCCTGTTTTTGTTTTGTAATTAGTTTATTATTAGTTTATTTCTTAACAAAATGACAAATTGATACTATAATCGTGTATGAAAATATTTAATATTCACACTTAACTGTTTATTATAACTAATTGTATAACAGTGATTCACATTTAAAAGAAATTTTTTTAAGATAGGATTTATTTCAATGCTTAATTTAGTTGTAAAGTAGATATTCTTTAACAAAGAAGCAGATTTGTATAAGTAGTTAATAATGGCCACTAGATGTCGCCATATAAACCAATCTCAACCGTTTTATATTGGAATAAGATGACATTAGTTAACTAATTATTATTTATTTTATTGAAAATTAAAAGGTTAAATTTGAAGCTCTTGTCGCACTAACTAGACATTTTACAAGTTTGATTCAATACTATAAACGCGATTGAACAAAGATATCCAGTGCATTTCTTTTCTTTGAGATACATATATACTACGAACACCTGGCTAAATAGTGGTCTACACTCTCCCCTTAAAAAAAGTTTAGCATGAGAATGGGCATCTGCTATGCCTTTTATCCAGGACGTTAGTTCAGGAGTTGAGTTTTAATTTCAATTAGTTTTTAATACATTTTATTTTTAGTACACATTAACATTATTGATTTTTTCTCTATGTGTGTATGTTAAAGATTTTATTGTAAAAACATTGTAAAAAAGTACATTCTCATAAAAATATTTCTTTACAAACTTTATATAAACTTAATTTACATACAAAATATTTAATTTATTTGGCGGTCTTTATTGTAATTATTTTGTTATCTAGAGTAATTTATAGAAATTATGTCATTATGTCATTACGTTTTTGTTTAATATAAATAGTACTTTTTAAAAATTAACTTTTAATTTAATTTTGATTAATGTAATTTTAACACAACTTTTAACTGAATTTGTTTCTTGTTTGTGCAATTTTTAACTTAATAAAATTAATCTTATAAGTCATATTATTTTTAACTTTATTTAGTTAAAAATATATGAATTTATTCAATCTTGCTTACACATGCATATCATTCAGAACAAATATATAAAGACATAAATTATAGTCTTACATTATTTAAAAAAATTTAATTAACATGAATAATTTAGGAAAGCAAATCGATATTATCACTTTTTATTAAGATAATTTCCTTTTTATTCAAGAATGTCATAATAAGTCTTTTTTTTGCTAAATGTTCTGTAGATCCTTTTATAATTTTCACCTATTTTCTTTTATTTCAAATCCTTAGTGGACTTATTTTAAGCTATCATGCAGTTAAAAAGGATAGATATCACGACGATGCCAGGATCCTATTTGTAGTGAATAGAAAGAATAGGTGGAACTGATGTGATAAGACATGCTCATTCTATATTTGTACATTCCCTTGAACATCCGATGTATTTATTGTTTATTAAGTTTATTTGAACGTTTATTTATGGAGTATTTTTGTTGCAGAGAATAACGTCATGGCCACCGCAGCGGAATCACCCGTTTCCAAAGAATGTGAGTAACAATCTTCAGAAATATGTGAAATGATATTTATTAAATGATTGGTACATATTTAACGAACACTGATTAGAGTGAAATAATCACTTAAACATATGATTTTGCATCATGAATTATTAGAAAACAAAGCTATTTTCAAGAGAACCAGTTTATTCGGTCAAATTGATTTTTGATTATGACTAGTTAATTTTACTTAAATCAATAATGGAAATGTCTGATTTTAAATGGCACAAATATGTTTGATTAAGGAAAATATGAAAATATTTTGAGGCAAAGTTTTAGGGTTTCAAGGGAATAAAGTCAGTTTTTGAAAAAATTGATTGTTTAAAGTCTTATTTTTTCAAAGATTATTTTACATGGAATGTGATATAATTTCTTTAGTTATTCTGCATATGAAAATATGTAGAATTATTGAGAAATCAGTAGTTTACGAAAGAGATTGCATATATTTTAATATATTTTGATATGAAATATAGGATATCTCGCAATTATTTATTTTTCAATCATTACTTTGTATAGCTTGTATACTTTTACAGAATAATAAGAGGAATCGATCGATGTAAAGAAAACATTTAGTTCTTTAAAAAAAAAGAACAAAAAAAAAAGATGTAATTGCAAAGTGTTAGTCAAAAGCATACGTGGAACATTGTTTCGAATTGTTCGCACTTTTTTGTGAACTGAATTGAGACATATTCGTCTTTGCTTGGGACGCGTGCGAGGTTTGCGTGTCCCTTGGACGATATCGGACAATTGTTCGGCAATTAGGGAGTAGGAGGACCGGGGCGACCGGACGGTTCGGCGCCGAAGTACGCACACCCTAAACGCCGCGGAGACCGGCGGGCGGCATACGGATAAGAGGTCAGAGTCCTCGGACCTCGATGGTCGCGTCCTCGTGGCTGGCGAGCGAGAATGAACGCTGCGGAGGAAGAAGTTGCCTGCATCGGACGGCTGACGACTATGGTGGTGCACAGCGGCGACCCGTCGCCTCCGTGGCTCTCAACTTGGGGTCGCCAGTTTGCGACCGCGAGTGATAGCGTGACTTGAAAAGGCAGATGAGGACACTTGACTCTTACATATGTTCCCTTCGCACACAAGAGCAAGCTGAAATGAGTTTAATCATATTTTTTCAAAGATCATTTTTTAAATGGAATAACAAGATTTCCTTAGTTATTCTGCATGTGAAAGTATTCTGCATATTAAAGCAGAGAGTTATCGAGAAATCAGTAATTTACTAAAGAGATTTTATGTACTTTATTCTAACATATTTTATTGTAAAATATAAGATTTCTCATGAACTATTTATTAAATTTAAAACAAATCGAACAACGTAAGAAACAAATATGATTACGTTTCTGAAAATGTTTTGGTTTTGGAATAATAATAATTTCTCTTGCTGATTTACTGGAAAAAAAAATCGGGTTGCATAAATTGAAAATCTTGTAGATTCAGTGTGTCTATTGAAAGATAAAATCTTTTGAATTAGAAAGTTTTTAAAATTATCAGTTGAGTATAATTAATGTCTTCCTGCTAAATATATTTGTACTAGAATTCTTGATAATGATATTACACTTATTTAGTTAAGTCAGTATAACTTTTTAGTGATAGAAACTTCTGAATGAATATAACCAGAAGTTTTATTGATCCAACCGAAGAATGTCAAATCTTTATACTTTAAGGATATCTGTTAAATGTTTTATAATATGCCATATGCTGTAAAATATTAAGTCTAATTATCTTGTCTATTAATATTAATGATAATTTTGTTTATTTAATATTATTCCGCCACAATTTCACCATTTTTTACACACATTTTTATACCTAAATAACAGATTTAAAAAAAACAGATAAAATAGAATCAACATTTTGTTGCAATTTTTTGATTTGATTTGTTATCAGCAGTCCAGTAAATCTTTTCAATTTAAACACAAATTTTGATGAATACATTTTACGAAATCACTGGTAAAAGTTTTTACGTCTAATAATTTTCCTTAAAAAATTTCACTATTCGATGAATTTATAGAAAAGAAACTTTTAATATTGTTCTGTGTCCGGATAACTAGTTTCCAAATAATCGTTTTTAAATTAAACACTTTTAACATTTAATTTGACAAGAGGCGTGGAGAGAAGAAATTATTGAACGGGACTTTCGATGCATGAAATGAGAATCTCATCTTTGGCGTAAGTTTTTATTGGGAAGAAATGGAGGGATAACGCGATGATAAACTTGATTTTTTTTCTTCGATCTTTCCGTTCTCTTTTTCTCGTTATCACCGTTGTTTGGATCTAATTAAATCGTAACGATTGAGTCCGGTTCCATTACATGGAGCTTACCACATCGAGATTTCCCGGGCGTTTGCAACTACGTCTTTTTGTGGTCGCACTTAAAACTTTAGTACCAATTTTTGTTGCCAAACAAGATCAGCTACAAAAGTTACTTTAAAAGCGGACTTTATTTTTCTGTTATGTAATGTCGAAGATAAAGAAAATAGTGATGTTGGAAGAATTCTAAACAAGAAACAAGGCAAAATTTTGAGAAAAGTAGACTCTTAAAACTTTTGTTTAAATCTTTTTAAAAATCTTAGTCTTGAATCTCCAATACATCTTCGATATATTTTGCTCAACGGTATTCCAGTTTCTTTAAGCCTTCCAAAAAAGTATGATTTCTCGAACTCTGTAAAATAGGCATTTGTTTCAGTGATGATCTTCTTTGTGATGCAATTCTTTTTCTAGCGAGCCATTTCTTTGAAAAGAGAAAGAAATCGCAGGGAGCCAATATGGAGAATGGGATGAATGAAGGAGCAGTTTGTAGCGCAGTTTGATCGAATTTGGCCGTAGCAATTGCAGACGAGTGAACTGAATTGTCGTGTAGAACACAAACTTATCCGCTTCCGAACTCTGTTAGCTTTACAATTTGACTGATCTACTTGAAACCTTAGTGTGTATACCTACAAAGAATGGCTTGTATATGTTAACGGTTTAGAGTTGTGTATAATATTTCGACTATTTTTTGTGAAGTATTTTTAAGATGGCTTATGACCTGATTTTAGACTTTGTATTATTTTGAATTTTTGTCTTGTGTGCAAGACAATTAACGGATAAGAACTGAATATTTGTCCTTCATTTGTTCCTCTACTAAATCCGCGGCTACGATCGTCATGTATCATGAAAATTTCATTTCTCATTGATTTCCACGGGTAAAACCGACTCGCCACTCTCGTCAGTATCTCGCTGGCTGCGTCATAGCGACTGGCTATGCGAGTTCCAGCAAAACACCATTCGATCGTTCGTTCAATGGAAAACTTTACACAAAGCGCGATCATTACGTACCCCATATTTCCCAGTCGTTGTTCTCCCCTTGTTGAATCTTAGGAATAACAGTTCGAATTTGACTTTAAAGAGATAAATTTAGAGAGGAATATACCTGTGATCTTTGATGTTGAAAAAAATGAGATCCCCAGTGTTCCAGAATCTTAGAATAATTATAATAGATATAATACATACTTGTATAATAGATCCAAACTTTGAGTCTGTGACACACTACGCATTGCAGATGCGGATCAGATCCGTGTTGTGAATCATTGAATGTGGACTCTCCGTCCACACTGTAAATTTACAAAAAATTGAGTATATACCTTTTGTTTCTAAGAGTACGACTGAATATATGAATTTTTATAAAGTCCAAGCGAAGAATATATTCATAAATGACAGATATCAATCATAGTAAATGACCAAATTTTGATATTCATTAGCGTAATAATAAATTGCGTATCGCAAAATTAAAGGCTCATCTATTCTGAGATTCGCAATCGGGATCTTTGGCTTTATCCGATTGATTAACTAATAATACGTGTTTGCAATGAATATATCACAAGTTTTGAATCTATTTTATTTGTATTGTAATATTCTAGATATCTAGGATTCTTAATTCAATATCGAAGGTCTTAAGGATTTCGAGGTGTCGAAATATTCAGCGATTTAACATGTTAATTGAAGATATGGGAAGCTTGTAAGACTGTGAAATCAATTCGAATTCTTTTCAGTATTTTGCGAAGTTTCGTGTTAATCACGCCCTTTCTCCAAGCAGATTTTTTTCGTTGATTGTTTTCGGAAATTGAAGCCGGTCCTTCATTAGAATGGCGACGGCCGATCGGATGATTCTGGAGAGCAGTACGATGGAACGAGGGGGGGGGGGGGGAGAGAAAGAAAGAGGGAGAGAGAGGAGCAGAACGGGAGATAGACAGATGGTGTTTTACGCTTGCACATAGGTTTCCGCACACGTGCTTAGCGACCGGCTCCGAATTGTACCGAGTGTCCAAAAAAATCAAGGATCTTTAAATAGTCAAATCTTTCGAGAATGTGTAGAATTTCCGGAGAACAAAGAACTCTTAACATCCCTAAGAGATCTTGAGAATCTGGAATTCTCGACGTCTAAGCGCGCCGGGTTTTTCTGGGAACTATTCACGGGAGTCGCGGGAGTACTTTGAAATCTTAGCTTCCAAATATTTGATTTTTGAGAAGAATACAATCTTCAAGAAAGAATATATCCGTGACGAAGCAACCTTAAAGAGAATCCCAATGTTCGAAGCTCACAAAATATCTAACCTTCAACTACTCCTAATTAAAGTTTCCCTTCTGCCACTCTGGCCATTCTTCCGTTTGACGTTTTTTCCCCCCATCCTTCTGCGCATCTATTAAACTCTCTCTCTGTCATAACACGGCCTTCTCGTGGGACACCCCGTATAGCCAATAAGCCACCCCCTCCGACGGTTGCTCTAGTAGTAGTGGCGATCGTAGGTTGGAGTTTGCTAGCTGGAAGGGTGGCTTGTCATCGGGTAGGCTGTTGGTTGCGTGGCACGGGGGGAAGACGAAGACCAGAGGAGGAGGAGGAGGAGGAGGAAAAAGAAGAGGAAGAGGAGGAGGAGGAGGAGGAGGAGGGTGGTCGAATATTGAGCGACGCCGGGCGTCGCGGCGCAGTGTGCGGGCCAGTCGCCCTCCAGCCACCGCCCCAGTTACGACCTGAGCGACATTTCCGGCGTGCCTAACTCTTCTCTATTCTGGTCTCATCCTCTTCTCGTCCTTCCAGCCACTCGCGTTTCAGTCTCGCGTGCCCGATCCCGTCGTCGAGATCACCTGTCCCGAAATCCGCGAGACTCACCCTCCGCGTGAAACAAACCCCCACGTACGAAAAAAAAAACGACAACATGCTGATCGGTCTCGTACGCGACTCGGTGCTCCAGTGCTTCTGTCATAGCTGCAAGGCCCCGCTGGGTGTCGTAGGTGAGTGAGTCGCGCGAGGCCCACTATTCCCTAATCTATCCCCTCATCGAGGTCTTCCTTCCGGTTCTCCGATTTGCTGTAAAGATTGGTTGCCAAGGCGCTTTTAATCCTTGGTCTGAAGTCTTGCTTGAAGATAATGTCTTATGTTGAAGATAATGTTCGTGACTTCGGATAATCAAATTTCTCAATGATTTTAAAAATACATCAATCTTTTGGAAGCGCGTGAGAAATGTAGAATTTACATTTTTGAATTTACAAAGGTTTTAGGGCCTTGAAGCAGCGAAACGTCAGAATTTGCGACAGAGATTTCGACACTTTTGTCACTGATTTGTCATAGAGTTTTAGGGGTGGAGCTGCTCCTATAGAATCCTTGATCTTTGCGATGATTTTTAAATTGTTTAAAAACTTTGCGAATATACAAGTTTTTTATTTCTGAAGAATTCTTCGAAAAGTGGTTTTATGGCAATCGTCTCAAGTCGGAGCCAATCTTTTCACAGCAATTATTGGGTAATTGATTTTTCTCTGTACAAAATTGGCAATTCTTGTAAAATAATTTGTCGGTCTTTTGAAATTATCTACTTATGTAGGTAAAGTATAGTAACTATTCTTTACCGAGCAATTGTAAAGTAATTTAACATTTATCGAGCCAAACTTGATCAGATGCCTTTTGTGTTATTTACAGAATAAGGTGCTGAACTGCAATTGCTTTTCAGAGACAGCGCCTTAATTCAAATTCTTTATAATTTTTTTGAAGTTTAAAATTTATTATAAATTATGATAAGTATTACTTGTTTTTGGCTTTTAACTTTCTAAATTTAAGTAGCATTGATTTGTTTGATTGTATGAATTCTTTTTAGACGTTGCCTTTCTATATTTCTTAGAATAGAAACTTTAAGATATCTTTTTTCACGGTTACTTTAAGTTTTTGTAATTAAAAAGTAAAATTGCGAATCGGAAACCGGAAGGAAAAAAATGTGGTCTCTAAGCACCCGTTACCGGACATATTTTCAAGAAAGTTTTCTAACAAATCACCCAATTTTATCTTTCCTGATCCTTTCCTGCTAGAAAGCAACTCAGAATGGAAGTGCCAAGTGTTTGGAAATAAATGCGACCATTTGCTATTAGAAAATCGTACACTGATCGGATTTATTAAATTGCGCAATTCTGATAAGTCTTTAATTATGTATTTTACAAATTCTCTTTGTTTTAATGATAATTAATATTTTTTTTTATTTTCAGTTATATACTTATTTTTTGTCATCTTTTAATGTTTTATACGTATCATGAATTTTTTATTATTCGTTTTTCCTCGTTTATTTAACATTTTTTGTTAAACGTTCTGATAAAATAATTATTTCACATAGTTCATTTTATTATTCAATTTCGACTGCGTGTGTAATTTTTGAGCGATACGTAATTCGCATAGAGGGGTTTAAGAATTTTATATATTAATTTTTCTGACCAAGCAATCACGTTTTTTTTTCCGTGCCCTCCGCACGCGAAGAGCACTGTCCTTTACCGCAGTATACGACGGTCGACATCACGGTTGTATCGTGACATTATCCTGGGCCACCTGCAGTTCGATCAATTTCTCAGACCGTCCGCGAATCGATACTCACGGTCCACCATTTTTCTCTACGGGGTGTCGCAAAACTTTGCCAGCTCGTGAAAATTATTCTTTGTCGGCACGTCCAACTTCTAAAAAAGTAACTTGCGAATAAAATTATGTCTCTGAAAAATGCCGGCTCTACAGCCTCGAGAAAAGAGACTTGGGACATGAATACGTTACATACTTGAAGTAAATTATTGAGTAAACCGTTTGCATTAATATACAAAGTATTTTATAAAAAAAATTATTTTTTCCACATTTCGGCTTGCAATTTTGTCAAATTTAAAATTACGTTTGATCCAACAATTTAATCGGATGTAAGACATTCTTATCCTATGGACATCACACACAAAAGAAAGTTAATATTTCTATTTAACGCACGAGTTAATATTGCAATTGGTACATTTTTTATAATTTTTATTTACGATAATATCTTTTGTTTAGATTAATTATATTATTTATTAATAATATAAACAGACTTGCGATGAGATACAAAGCAACAAAATTTTCTTTTCATAATTACTTTATTTTTGAAGGACAATTATGAGCAGAGTCCTTCAACGCGATGACGTGGCTTATACTAATATGTAATAACTTCGTCAATCGATCTTTTAACTGCTCTTATAATGCCTAATACCGCGAGTTTTGCCATGCCGGTACGCACGTGTTCGCCGAAATGATCAGGGTGCGGTCCAACATGGCTACGCGAAACGGTCGCATCGATTTCCCGATAATTAACCCATTGGGACACCAATCGATCTCTCAGCTAGACAATGACATGCATGATGCTAATTTCACTCCCTTTATAGCTTCTTTGTTTCCGTTGGGATACCTATGCATTGATTGAAACTTGAGCGTTTCTAATTTTTATGTCTCGCGAAATACGACGTCCGTAGATGGATCTCTTCCATTTTTATGATTATTACGTAATAAAACCTCCATAAATTTCACGCGATCAATATTTATGACGAAAATAAAAGGTGAAGGAGCAAGCAAAATCGATGCTTTTTACTGCTGTATTTGTGGTATTTTCAATTACTGTAAATCTGTTACGACTTAATAGTTTTTATAATATATATTTAGAATTATTGCGTTTTTTTATTCGAACAATACAGTCTGATAATTGCATAATGATAAACGAGAGAAATGGTGTCTCCCAATGGGTCAAAGCATAATTCTACCAAGCCCTTCCTTCTCTCTCGTTAATCTCTCTTGAAAACGCTTCGAGTGTTTTGATCGTGTCTGAATTTCCGAAGCGGGACAGAGGAGAAATAATGCGCCGTTTAAGAAGCCGAGCGGCAAAGGCAAGCCGCGGACCAAGCAGCCGAAAAAGGTGAAGTTCATCAGTGAGTATTCGGTGATTAAGTGAGCTTTGGATGGACATTAAACATGTTGAGACGCACTTGAAACTGTTCGATCGAATCGTATTAGGTCTTTAAAATCCTAGGATTTTCTTGCAAGAAAAACGTTCCAGAGAATTGTGAATAATTCCGACATAGATAGGAAATTTGATAGGAAAAAGTGATCAGCAATTTCAAGACATTTGATAGAATAGCAATTTTAAGATGGATATTTGGCAAAAATTTAAACAGCTGAGAGATAAAACTATTCTGATTTTTATTAACAGTATTATGTGAATTTTATGTCTATATATACATATATAATATTGATAATAAAAATCATTTTAGTCTTTTTATTTTGTAAACTTAAACACAATAGAAATATATTTTATTATACTTATATATTTTTGGTTTATCCAATTTTATTTTATAGTTCACTCTTTCATTACGTATCTGAACTCTACTTATTTTACATTTATTTTTGATTATGTTACATTAATTATTACAAAATATAAAATTATAAAAACTGCTACAATATCTAATCGAAGAAACACTAGTTTACATATTCAATGTTTTATTTTTAGATTTGCTTAAGAACTATTATTTAAAAACAGTGATATACTAGTATTGATGACCTTTCTCTATGTATATATGTAATCTATTAACGTTTATTAATTGAGAAATCGATTTCAAATTCATGGAAAGATTAATTCTTAAAAAAAAGATTTTTCTGGGAAATTTTGTAAATTTTTTAAATTGCGTTAGTGATTTCATTTGATTGATGATACAAGAAATTGATACGTCAGGAAACGCATTATCTTCTTCCTTTTTGCTGAGTCCTGAACGATTTTATCTGAGTAATTATTGCATTATGCACCTGCGTCGTCGTATAATTTTATTCGAAAATTCCTGCGCCCGAGAATTATGAGGGAGCACCTTTGCTGTGTTAAAGATCGGTGGTGCAATGCCCTCGGCGAGAGTGGTCGCGCCAATGTGTCGCCGTTGAATTATAAATCGAAAACGGGGAGCATTTGCAAACTCGTATTGTGCCGTACTACATGAAGATGTATGGCTATAACGATAACTTTTCATAGTAATGAACATAGTAGTCTAATACGCTGTCTCATTCCTCTATATATGTAGAAGAAAATCGAATAAACATTAAGAACGTGAAATCAAAACTTTTTATTTGATTATTAAATGATATAAAATAAAATAATCTTAATCATTAATGGTTCGATTAAATGTCCGTTCGAAACGTCAATAATTTATCGTTCTCACATAATGAAAGGTAAGGCGGAAGGAAGAGGAAACGACAATATAACGGATTACGGAGATTCACTTTTCGCAATTAAATAATTATTAGAATTCCCGAAAATGCTATAGCAGGAAAATTATACGACACGATATGATGTACGGTAATTACGGCTGGCAATGGTGGGGATGTATGTACACGGCGCGAGATGAGAGAGAGAGAGAGAGAGAGAGAGAAAGAAAGAGAGGTGGAGGAGACGGTGAAGGTGCGTGCGACGACGCTAGACGTCGCGGCGCCTACGGCCGATCGTTCCCTCTTGATCGATCTCTCCTTGCCGCGCCGCTCTCGTGCCTCTGAGTCATGCTTCCGCAACTAGCCGGCCGGCGCCGGAAATCGTGGAAATCGCGAATCACACCCGGGGCTATTGCGCTGAGACGCAATATTGGCGTCGCGACGTGGCGTCGGTATTCGATAGACGAGAGTCAATCATTCGCAGATTGAGTACGTAGTATCGATATCTACAAGCAGTATCTCCTGACTATCTCAAAATGAAAAGTGAAATAATCGATCTAGGATATCTAGAGCACTCCGAGATGCTTTGATCTTACAGTACGATTATTAATGTTTAACTTGAAAAATTTTGTTTACATGGCAGAGGAAGTTTTTCCCACGAGATAAAATAAAAATACATTTTTGTAAATATATGTATTATTATTCATTATTTTGTAATTAAATATTAATGTTAGAATATAAAATCTTCTTTAAAGAGTTTAATTATCTTAAACATATATTAAACATTATTGAAATTAAAGTAAACAGTAAAATATCTATTTTTATTTCAATTTATTATAATAATTATCTAAAGAGAGCACACAATATTGTTTTGATAACAATTTAGTAGTATTAAAAGATTCTAATTTTTTGTTTGAAGATGTTATTTTTTATTTCATATTCTCTTAATTCAATGAAAATTATTGAACAATAAAAACATATTTTTCTTGAAACTATATATCAAAAATTAATAAATTTTTTAAAGAAGATTTTATATTCTTGCTTTCATATGAGACAGTGATTGTTGAATTGAGACTAATTTTTTTCTGTGTATATAATGGCATTATAATGAAAATCTAATAATAAAATAAACTTTTAATACAGCAGAGGTCTAATGATATCTAACTATTGATTATTGTTTCACTGAAAATATACTGCCATTATTTTTTGATGCAAAAGTTCATTATGTTGCCTTGAACACTCGTTACATTGCACCAATGGAAACTTTACAGCGACCGAGATTCGATGCCAGGAAAAGTCCAAGGGTGGATTGTGCTATGAGGTGATCCTGGCGCAGCCGACGGTGCCTAAGAGAGCGCCTTCGCCGCCGCAATCGAGCCCGACGCAGCAGGCCGCGATCGAGGACAAGCTCAAGGCCGCCGAAGAGCGAAGACTGTCGATCGAGGCGCACAAGCTCGCCGCCCTCGCCGCTAAGCTCAGCAAGATCGAGGAAGCGTCCCGCAAGAAGGATGAGCTCAGCGCGGCCTTTATCACCGCCACCCGCGAGTCCTTGGACGCGAAGATGAACAACACGGAAGAGAAGCGAGAGGCCCACATCGCCGAGCTGAAGAACAAGCTGAAGGAGCATGTGAGTACAGAAAATTGGAGCATTAATTTTGATATTTGCTTTTTTAATTGATTAAATTGGTTAGTCGCTATTTATTAAACTGCGTTTAATAAATGTAATTTTTCTATGTTATTATGGGTAAATTTTAAGTAAATTTTAGAAAAGACGGAAAAAAATTTAATTTAAATATAATTGTGAGTAAAATTAATTTTAAAACGATAAAATAAATAACTTTAGACCTTTACATTTCACTTTGGAATTTGACAGTAAAAGACAATCATATAATGAGGGAGGGGGGGGGGCGGAGAGGAAGAACTCAAATGGTACGCCTTAGAAACTAATGACAAATCTGACTCTTTATTTAAAATCGCAAATTTATTTAGTATCGCAAATTGCATAATGCTCCATTGCATAACGTCTAGATGATTTGTAATATTAAACTTCACTTTTTGTTGTAGTTGGAGAGTGTTGAAAAGACTCGCCTGAGTCTTGAGCAACAAACTGAGGAAGTGCGATGTGCCGTTGAGGAGAAATTAAAGACTGCCGCGGCTCAACGTGACGAAAATATCAAGAGGATGCTGGATCGTCTCAAGGAACATGTTAGTATAATAAAAAATTGAAAATCAACATTTGCTATAAACATGAAGGTTAAATAGATAAATAGAAATAAAAAGATAGGTCAGAATTTATTCTATAAAAAATTAAAAATTTTTTTATTTATAATTATATAATACATAATATTTTTTTATTCACATAAAATCCATTATATTTGAAGAGATTTAAAATGTGAGGCAGTAATGAAACGCTTTTAAATTCTTTGAAGCATGGTGTCATACTTGTAACACTTTTTAAAAATAAAAAGTCATTTCTATCATTCTGATTTTTTTGCAACTCTATATCAAGTAGGATTTTGGATCACTGAATCTAAAGTCAAGATTTAAAATCAAATTTAAAATAACCAAGTCTACTTGTTATGTTTTTAAATGTGTAATCAACGATTCCAAAAATTCTTGTATATAATGTTTAAGAAATTTATATATAATGAAAAATTTATACTTTAAAGGGTTCGCGTTTGCAACTATCGTCGTTTTTTTCTTTCTACAAGGCTGCTGCTTTGTTTTGCATATTTTAACAGGCAAACCATATAGCTAGATAATAGATCCAGCAAGAATAGACATAAGTTATTGATTCGCGGCCTGTTTGCAGGAAGAGCAGGTCGCTCGCGTACGTCAAGGTATGACAGAGCGTGTTCAGCAGTTGGAGTCCCAAATTCAAGGCAAGTTGGAGCAGGCACGTGAACGTCGCGAGTCCATCGAGCGCGAGCAGAAGGAAAAGCTACGCAATCATGTAAGTTTCCAATCAAATAGCTCTCGGAGTTGATGTGGTAGCTTTGGTAGTAAATCGGTCTTTATGAAGTTGTTACGAAACTTCGTTGTTTAGATTTAAAAAAAATGAAATGAATTAGTTTGTATTGCAAAGCTATAGAACTGCGACATTTTTTATTTAGTTGATGTTTTTGAGATTTCTAGAAAAATTGAAAATTAGTTTGAGAATCTGCATAATCAAAGTTTCAAAAAATTTTTAAAGTTCATTTTTAAAAAATAAGAAATAAATATAAAATTAATTTTAAAAGAATTTTAAATTAAAATAATTCTAAAACTTAAATTATCAAATTTCTAATTTTCAATTTTTAAATAAATGTCTATATTTAATAAACCAACAAATGATAGAATAATTACAAAAAGCAGGAGACGAAGAATTACATAACAATTAATATCTTCAACCAAAGCATTGTATTCGCGTGCTTTTGAGGAAAAGGAAGAAAAGTAAAAAAGACCGAACCGGGTAGTTGGGTTTGCCCCTCGAGGTTTAGCTGCGTAAGAAAATACTAGTCGAACGTAGGCGTTTGTGTAATTAGTAGTTTAGAACACGGTGAAGTGAAAGTGCGTTAAATGGCGGCACGAGAGTTCCTGATGAAAAAGTGCGAGTTCGACAAGAGGATGTTGACCGCGAAGATGAATCGGTAGCGGGAGATTAAACATTACGTGCAAGCGATCCGCATCTACCATATAATTTCGCCCCCACACGCACTCTTAAGTACAGTCAGGCTCCCGTTAGACAATTTGTTGTACATACAATAAATTTGGCAAATTAATGCTCGTGATAAAAAAATCGTTATTTTTAAATTATTAAAATAATAAAAAATTTTATTATTTATATTTATTATTGTTTTCAATATTAAATATAGTCCATTATGAAAGCAAAAAAGTATTCGGCATAAATTAAAAATTTCATGTTATTGTGACGATATAGAAACTTTAGAAATTGAAAAAAATATTAATTATTTATATCAATGATATAAATAATACATTTGGTTTCTTAACGGTAAAAATTAAAAAAAACTAGAGATTGAGTTATAAAGATTGGACTGTTTAAAGTTAATACAAATTATTTCTTTGTTACATTATTTTTATCGTGATATTTTAAATGAAATTCAATTAAACATTAATAAACAAACGACAAAAATAAGAAAAGTAATTTTCTTTGTATTTATATTTGTATATTTGATCTCACATTTTTATATTTTATTTATAGTATATAAATGTGTATAAATATGTAAATTATGTACATTTATTTATAATTTATACAAATGTGTATACATTTTATTTACAATATATAAATAGCGAAATTTTACAGTATCGACTAATTAAAATTAGTATGATAAATTGTAATGTTCGGGGATTGCATTAAATTATGCATCAGTTATTTTTTCCTGTTATGCTTTCTCCCCTTCTACTGTTGCGACAAATAGCTTGTTATATTTTATATAGGACAAAAACGTCAATAGTCGCGTTTGTAAAAGGAATGTTGTCGTACTTTTGCTGGATTACATTACAGTCTTTGTTTCATAGTTATCTTTCTTTTAGTACATGTAGCCTCGTTCGTGATTGTTTTGCATACAGGGTGTGCCGAAGAAGGCTTATATATCGATGCCAAAATTTTATATAGTCATGTCACGTAATTTATGTGGAAGCTTACCAATAATTTTAAACTTTGTTGTTTGCATTAGTAAAGTGTCAATCAAATTGAAGATTTAATAATTTCGTAAAATATCAAAATTCAATATTTAAAAACTTTCTTGACGCATCATGTTTAAGCTACTCATCAACTTGTTAGAGAGTACGGCATTTTTTTATCCTTATCTTCACTAAGATGAACTTCAGAGAAACATCTTAATTCTAATTCTGTAAATCCTTTTCTGTTTTTATAGGAGAGGCGCGCCGAGATTGTGAGACAGAATAAGAAGGAACGCCAGGACGTTATTCCGTCGGCTTCGCCGAATCCGATTTTGCCGGTGGAGAACGAAACCGCCAGTTCTGGCTAAGTGTCCGGCGCTCTTTTTAAGGTCGCTTGAACATCCTGCAAAGCTCCGTTTCGCTTTGTGCCATTATTTTCTGACTCAAAGTATAACAGGAGATTGATCGCCGTGCATTAGCAGTATCTGCATTTCGAGCAAGAGAGGTAGGAAGGAGCTGAATCGTTTCTCCTTGCGGTTTCTGTCGCACGGACAATACTGCCTTCATCACACGTTCTTATCTCGACAATGTTCCGCATCGAAAGAACGCACGGTTTCCTGAATTTTGGAGAAAAAGAGCAAGGACAGTTAACGATTCTTAAGGAGGTTGCTGCGAAAGTTTGACTTCGAGATAGAGAGAGATGCATACGAGATAAAGAGAGATAGAGAGAGGGGAGGGGGGAGCTTTAGGTGCTAAGTTATAGGGCACAAGGACCTGAAAATAAAGTTCTATAATTTGAAAAGTGTAAGAATTTAAAGAATTATTATTACAAGATTGAAATATTTAAAGATTTAGAAGAGTTCAGAGATTTTCAAAATCCAAGAACTTTCTTCTATTTTTTTATTCATCAAAAATGTAGAAATTAGAATCTACAATACTGCGATATCGATATATCCAAGACTAAAGTATCAAGAATCTTTAGAAATTAGAAAACTTTTTACAAGAATATTATAAGAACGTATGCAAGATCTAAAAACTTTCGCAGCAACTTAAACAAGAGACATGTTCCAGAGAAATATGCATTTTTTACATAATAAATATAGTTAAAATTGATTTTAAAGTACATTTGAGAGATTTAATTCTGGCCTTTGTTAATCACAAAATACAATGTGCTAGAAATTTTTATTTTCTATTTTAATTGATTAATGACAAATATATCCAAGGAAAGAAAAAAAAGAAACCAAATAGAAAAACATAAGGTGCTCTTCTCCAATCTCTTTTATATGAGTTTTTTTGTGTGTTGAACAATTAAATGCAGCTTTTTATTGTTTTACTCATGTACGTATTGTCTTCAATCTTCTCAATGAAAAAAATAAGGGGAAAAGATCTATACAATGACTAACGATCGATTAATCATGATTATTGGCTGATTGTTTTGAATCACAGCACAATATGTCATTTTTTGAGGGAAGGAAGAAGATTCGATTTGATAGATTAACAAATTATTACAAATTACTATCGCTACAACTTAGGTACTAAGTGATGCGACTGCAGCTTTGTATGCGTATGCACACGCAAGAGGATATGTGTGCGCGCGCGATGTGTGTGCTGATATGTTAAGCACACCCATGATTATATATATAAATATTATATACATATAATTATAATGATATATTAATGATAATAATAACAATAATGATAATAGTGCTTTATACTAGGCTTGAAATATTTGAGAAAAACATTTTGTACTCATTGTAATATTATGCGCTAACCAAAATGAGAGTAACACTCACACTGAAAAATGTAGTCTAACGAAATATGATAATGTGACGCTTCTGTGATGACTTTAATTATTTGTCAAAATGTGTAACGTCTAAGTGCGGACATGAGAGAGCGATAGAGCAAGGGTGAATGAGTGTGCGAAAAAAAATATAGGAAGAGAAGACAGGATGGAAGTCATTTTGTTTTTTCAAGTTAGCACGGTTGTCGTGATCAGAGGAAATTTGTTTGCATCGAGAATCTAAAATATACGGCGTACAATGTAATCTTGTTAGGATTCCAATCCTGACCCACGAAGTATAACGTCTGTTAAAATCGCTGGTTTATATGCTTGCAGAGAAAAAAATATAATGAACGAAAAAGTTAAGAAAGAGGATCATTGCGATATTTTCTAACACGATGTCAAGATTTTCTAAAACGAGCTTTGAAGCTTAAGTAGTTTCAGAACGTTTTGAGGTTTAAGTGATCTTCGAAACGTTTTGAAATTAATAGAAATAGAATGTAATTAAATACGTATAAACAATTCTGCTTTTTCTAAACAAGAAACTAGGGTTTAATAAGAGCTTTAGAAAAAAAAAGAAAAGTGAAACACTTTGAAGTTCTAAAAGTTGACGTGATGAGACACAGAAGCTTTTCGAAATATCTGAAATACTCTTTGAATAAAAAAAAAGATACATTAAGAAACTTGAGCCTTAATATGTGCTTCAAAGATTGGAACACAATTCACAACTATAGTCATTCTTATCAGCTTTTATCTCCTAATCCGGATCGGCGATTCCCACACAGCTTGCTTTCTAAGCTCTCGTAAAAATCCTTAAGTTATCTACACCATCTTCAGAATTTGAGACTTGAAAAAATTTTTAGGTTCAAGATTCTATGAAGACTAACACATTGATTACCACATCATCGTGATAAATAATTAGATTAGCTTACTATTTTTTTTATTACGCTTATTACATTTCGTATGTACTTTCATTAGTTTTTGTAATAATTCACGAATAATAGATTTTATCTTTTATTTCGACCTCTTGTTGTATTCTTGGGAACGTCTAGCCATATATTATACGTTGTCGGTACGCATTTAGTCCTGAAGTCTACGAACTCCTAGATGTTAAAAAAAAAGAAAATTTTTAAATGAAAATTTTAGAAACGGCACTTTTGAATAATTTCTATATAAGTACATTTTGAGAATTTCATTAAAATCTTCCTATTAATTAGATGAATTTACAGTATCCCTTTTCTTTTCAGTAAATTTTATTATACATACATAGATTAAAGCGCTGCCTGTAGTCCGATTAAATACTACATACTTTGCTTTATATGAACTAAAATTAATTGGCTTCGATATTCTATTTATCCATCACATTTATGATTACACTTAAAAATAATTAATTCAGTTAACGACTCGAATAAGTGGGCTAAACGTGCGTTTTTTTCCAAGACGTAAGGAAGCCTCACCGAACGCCTAATTGCACAAATACTAATTTAAGTGTGGAAGTGGTGAGTGGGAGAGAGAAAGAGAGAAAACAAGATGGTGAAAGGGTGAGCGACGAGAAATTTCCAGCGTACTTTCAGGAGAGTCGAGGAGAAATTTATCTTGTCGTATCGCGACGAATGGGTAGCATCTATTTTTGCATCTCGTAATCCTTTGGAAATTGTATCTTCGTTTAATGACTGTAAGCGCTACACGATGTGTATCCTCCTCTCGATTTACGTTATAATTATACTGGGTGGTCCGCGGAAAACGGGTAATCATGTGCCCAGAAATTTATTCTCGATTGACCTTTTTACGTTAAGCGGTCCTTAGACGGTCATTAATATTTTACAATAATATTGTACAATATTCTTCTAGATCATTTAAAACAAATTCAATATAGCCTCCAGATAATCAATAATATTGTGCAATATTCCAATATTATACTATAATATTAAGCGCCTAGGGGCCGCTTTAGGAAAATCTCATATCTTAGGAACACTATAAACATGTATAAACCACGCGACAATACGTACAGTGTGGATCAATAGTCATTCTCAGAAATGGATTAAAATGTCAATGTGTGTGTATATGTGTGTGTACACACACATACATATATATACAAATATAACTTTTCTTTTAGTACCAGTTGTCAATTTTATTACATATAAAAATAAATTTTAGTTATGCCATTTATTTTATTATATATATAGCGATTATTTTCGGTATATAAGTTCTAATAAAAATGTATTTCTGTATATTGTTACAAATTATTATTTGCTTTTTTAAATGACCCTTTGATCACACACTTGATATATCGCGCGTGTTTCGTGGGCTTTGATATCATCTCGTGAGAAAAAATTGAGATATATAAATATATACATGATACATACATAAATGAATCTATTTAATTATATATATATATATATATATATATATATATATATATAATTATATACATAAATATAGTGCGCGGGGATAAGATTATTGTGCCGCGATATATTAATCGCATTTTGCATTGGCTGCCTTTGATATATAATCCTTTCGGTTTCTGTTCAAAATAGTGTGTTTGTGTGTGTGTCAAACGAGAATCTGATTGTGTGCGAAGTAAAAGGCCATATCTACACGCACCAGGAATGTCTTTGTTATTCCGTCATTGTCTCTGAATCTCTTCTCCTTTGAACATTTCAAAAAATTTACCAATTGAGTCAACCAATCAGTTTTTTAAGTAAAATTAATTTCGTAAGAGAAGGTTTTCAATACTGGCATATTACTTTATTTTTTAACAATTTTTTTAAATAAAAGCTAAAAATAAATTTTTTTACAAGTTGGAAAGTATCTAGTAGAGTTTGTTTTCTCTCGGATAGTATTACGGTTTTTATAGTACTGTTTAATATTTTGTAATAACAAAATATTGAAGTATAATATATATTTCTATGTTCCAATGAAAAGACTAGAATTGAGTATCTTAAAAATAAAAGCAATGACTAAAAATAAAAATAAATTACTTAAGACACAATTTGAAATAAAATTATAAAAAAACATCACACAACTATATAATTTGTAATAGAAAACTGCAATTTCTGCGATAATTTTGTTTCATGTTGCAGTATGAAAAATAGAAACAATTTTAGGAAATTACAAACGTGTAAAATAATTTAATATTATCAATAATATACTATTGTTTAAACTGTAAAACTTGTAAAAGATAATTATATAATTATTCTCGCTTTTGAAAGTTGTTAGCAGATTTTATCTAGAAAAAAGCTATAAATGATGAACTATGAGTTTTACTTCTTTAATTGTCTAAGATCATGTTTTTATCAGTGCAATGTTTAGTTTTCGATAAATAAAGGGATAACGCTTTAGGAGTGCTATTGCCAGTATTAACGACTTTCCTCTATTATAATAAAACGTTACTAATATTTAATTTTCGATTTAATATTTGATATTTTATTATTGAATGATATTTTAATATTTTCTAATATTTTTGCACTTGATGACGAAAAAGAAAAAAATTTTTAATAATAACGTGATTTGTGATGAAAGTTGGTTTTTTTAACTAATCGAAAAAATTGAACTTTTAATAAGATTTTGTTCTTATGGAATCTGACAAAAAAGATAATAAAAACTTCAACGTACCAGTGAAGAAGTGTTTATATACCAGGAACGTCGAGACACGTAGGTAGAAATGTGCGAAATATGTTTTTCTTAAATTTTGAAGAAAATAAAATTTTTCTTAAACTGCGAAATGCAGACAGCAATTGAACTTCTTTTAATCACGCACAATTGCAGCTTAAAATTATACTTGTATCTAATCATTAAATATAAAAAGAGGTTTTATAAGTAATTTTTTCGTCGTTATAGATGTTGGTTTTTTAAAATTTTATTTTGATCTTTTGAATCACAAAAAGGTTACCATTTTATGTAATTCAAAGTTATTTGCGATGATGCAAGGTAGTTTTATTCGCGATGCAAGATTACGTATAATTAAAAATTATATCCACGATAAAAATTGTGGACGTGACATACGGATGTTCAATTATAAATCGCAATCGCGCTATACAATTTTGTCAATCGCACATATCTACGCATCTTGGCGCGCGAGTCACGTGACGGGCGCGCGCGTGTCTCGCGACGGCCCTGGCACGTGTCGGGTGTGCGCGCGCGCTCGGCCACGTGACGTCAGCACGCGCAGGCAGTGGCATGCTAGCCACTGGTTTCCAGATGGAAGACTTGCCTCGCGCGAGAGTCGATGGGAAGGGAGACGCACACACCGGAAGCAGGCGCGTGCGTGTACGGCAAGCGGCGCGCTGAGTGGCTCCCCGTCGGTGTGCGTGTCCTCATCACCCCCGATCGCGCGCGAGCTGCGTCTATGATCTGGAAGCACTTGCCACGACATGGCCGCGAGAGCCAAAGGCCGCCGCCGCGCCGCGCCGAGCCGAGCCGAGCCGAGCTACCACGGGCGGCGTGATCGCGCGGCGCTGGGCTGCTCCGTCCGTCCGTCCGTCCGTCGGCCGCAGTCGAGCAGCAGAGAGCGAGCAAATATGGCCGCCACGCGGCCACATAATAATGCGTAGCGGACGCGCCGCCGTCGGGAACGATCGCGTGCGAGTGCGTGTACGATGTTACTGAAGGGCCGGGTTGCGACGGCGAAGAAGTACCGTAGGCATCATGGGAAAAGCGTTGCCAAATCCGCGACCGGTAAGTACAATGTTACGCGCAAAACCCGCGAGATCGCCGTGCGATCGTTTCTCACTCGCTCCAAACGGTCCGTCTCTCTCGCGCGCGCTTCTTCGCCCTCCCCCTCTCCTCCCCCCGCCGCCCCTCCACCTTCCTCCCCCGTCCTCTCGTCCCTCGCCCACCTCACGAGGGCCTCCGCGATATCGACCACGTAATATAAACACACCAGCTGGAGCGGTGCACAACAGCGACCGCGTGATAAATCGGGGGATCCATCTCGGACGCAAGCGCAAGATTCAAACGCTCGTGTGGAGCATACAAGACCGCGTCCCGCGGCTCTCGCGAACATTTTTTGAAATCGCCTAATCGCGTCCGTCACGATTTCGAATTTATATCGTACGTGGGGAACAGAAGAGGAAGACACCGCGGGCGTCGAGAAACGACGAGTCGTGCGGCGGCGTCTCGGCGCGTGTAGGATGGTCGACGTTGCACCGAGACCGGATTGCACCGGAATCTACGGAATTCCGTAAGATCGGCACACACATGCACGCGCGCGCGTGTACGTATTTGCGTATGTACGTGCGACATGGCGGCCCCGGTCGCGCATACACACACACGCGCGCGGTATCAACCGTTACGGCAATCTGAAATCGCGTTTGTTTATATGGAGCATAATATTTTATTTAAGTATATTTTCGCTCTGCGATGTCAGCTAAAAGTTATCGAAATTTAAGAGTCGCGGGCTTCTTAGATTTATTCTTTTATTCTTCTTTTATCCCTCTTATCAACGACAAAAAACTTTGATTATAAATGCTCGAATTTTAGCCTTGAAACCAGCTGCAGATAATTGAAAAAATTTCGCTCATAATGGCTTATGCAGCGTAAATGATTCTATTTTACTGTATAGCTTTAGGTGAATATCTTTTAGGGCCAATTTCATCAACCCCTGAAACGAACCGACAGTTGACATTAGCAAGGTGGCCAATAGATATGAAAATCTTGTCATCCTCAATCTGAAATTTTAGTGGATAGTGTTATACACTGGAAAAAATTTGATTATGTAAATATACAGATATATTTTATATTAATATATTATATTATAAACAGAAATTTCAGATTAAGTCTGATGAAGTTTTTTTTATTGGTCACTTTGCAGGGTAGCATCCTAACTTTAACCATTGATAGTTTAAATAGTCCCGAGATAGTTGATAGTTTAAGTAGCCCTTAAACAGTGAAATTGGCCCTTAAATCAATGGATTTAAATGAGTTTTTGCGCGAATACTTATTAGATCTTTATTGCTATATGTAAGAAATTTGTAATGCTATTTTCTCACCATTTGCAAATAAGTATTATAAAACATAATTTTATATTGGAATAAAGAGTAAACAATTAGATAATTTTTAAAAACCAACATTTTACATAGATATTCAAACCTAATAGACAACAATTTATAAAATTTTAAAATTGTTAGTAATTCTTTGAAATGACATGTGCGTTACTCTCGGGACTCACTGTTAACCGGATATTTTATAAAAGAACTTTTATCAAGAAGTCGATATCAGACCATGCATTGGAGATTGAAAATTGCGATGATAAAAATTTGTCCAGTTAGATCATTTTAAATTGAATTTATTTCGCTCGGATTACAGTTAAATTCTAATCTCCAATTCGCGAAAAAGTTAGGGAATTTCCCTTAAAATTTGAGTTTTTTTATCGCGAAGGATTTTTAGAGAGGATTAAAAGTTTAGGAGAATTTTTGAGGGAAGAGAAATATAAAGATCTATAGAGTATTTTGTAGGAATTGTATTGATTTATATTAATTTTTAATTTATAATAATAATTGTTTGCACACACAGAAAAACATTTATTCTATTGCCAAGAGAAGTGATTACTCAATTTACCTCTTTTCTAAACGGTATCTTCAATAAATAATATTTTCTTGATAAATAGTCTTAAATATACTTATCAAATTTTAGAAAAAAATTATTATCATATACTTGGAAAAAAGAATTTATATTTGTTTCGAAGAATATTATTAAAATTGAATTGCAGAGAAAAGTCAAAATAACAAGTAAATTGAATTTTTGTTTTAACTTAACATTCTTAATCGAAGAATTAAATTACTAAGATTAGAAATATATTTTGAATAAGTTTGTTACTTATGACTTATACGATAAATTTGCGGATATATAAATTTATTAACTATTTAAAATAAGTGATATTTAATTAATTTAAATACATATTTTTCTGTGCGTACGTAGAAGTTTATTTTAAGTTAAATCTTACTTGTTCCAAGTAAATGATGAGTACATTTTAAGACTACCCCATTCGAGATAATTATTACTTGAAAGAAGAAAACTAAAAAAAAAAAATAAGAAACTGCTTTTCTTAGCATACGGATATTTTTTTGTGTGTGCAATCTTCAATCTGATACGTAATCTGATATAGGCTTTATGTACTCGATTAGATAGTTCGATTAGAAAGGTAAACAAAAAAAAGAGGGAATATAAACAACGTGACACGCCGCGCTCGGCGAATTTTTCTCGCCTCGCCATAGCAACGGCAAAATAGCTAGCCGCTGCAGCGCGCTGCAATTCGTTAATAAGTGTCTGTTAAAAATATCCCCGGAGGGACATTTCGGCGGAGCTCACGGTCTGCGAGCGTCATCCGAAGATGCGTCGCCGCGAAAATGCATTCCTGGCGCGCCGCGATAAGAATAGAATGACGTGGGGGAGGTCGGCGAGGGGGGAGGGGCAAGTAAGGACGATTCGTAATGTGATAACGAACGGGGGAGAATACACAGAGAATCACGTGCGTGTAATTGAATCGCGCGTTGCGGATCGTCATAACAGATAGTTCGGTTACATCATCTCGCACTTTTTCTACATACATTTCATTAGTCAGTTATTTACCAAGATAGCCCGTCAACAAGTTCGACAAGCACTGAACGATTTGAAGAGAATATTAGAATAAAAACGCTTGAGCCCACATCAGATTATATATTGAAAATTGGAGGTTGTGAATTGGAGATTAAAATTCAATCGTTCAAAATTAAACCGATTAAAATTAAAATTATGTGATTAGTAGAATTTTAATTTCCAATCTTTAATACGTATTTCTCATACGAATTTTAGATTTACGGTGTTTGCAGTAAATCTTCAGTCTTTTACTTGAAGTTTTTACTTTGAATTAAAGTTTTTCTAAAGTGTTATTTTATTTTTCTAGCAATGATTCATTTTCTGGTACTATTTAAGCTATGAACCGGTCTAGCAAGTTTTAAACTGGTTAGATCTCAACTATAAAGTTTGGAGTTTAGAGTTAAAGGGTTGTAGGTACCTATTGTAAATCGGGGCTCATCGATATTCTATTCCATATTGTTTTGTAGGTTCGAAGTAGAAATATAAACATAAAGAGAGAAGTCAATATTGTGAAGAATGTAATAAAAGAAGAATACAAAAATGATAGCTGGAGCATATTACATATGAGTATTTTTAAACTATTTATAAAATGAATAGCATTAATGTATCAGCTGTGGCGTATATTTCGAATTGGCGTCATTATCAGAAACAGATGCACGCGCTAACGTGTTAGGTCTGTTGTTTGCAGCTGCATTATGTTACACTTTCTGCACTTAAAATGAGATATATAGACTCAAGGAGTCGAAGAATCAAGGATTTGCGACTTTGATGCTCTAAAGAGATTACGCTCCGAGAAATTGTCTAGAAGATTTTGTTTATTCGAGGATTAGAAAATAGAAATTTGTGCGTGCAAAGCAGTAGATTTGATCGATCGTTACAGTTTTACGAGTCTGAGATTGATGCAAAGTTTGTTTTCGACAATCTAAATGTTAGTGGAAGCAATATTTTTCTATCTTAAATTCGCAAGACTAAAAAATTTGCAAAGAAAGATTTAAACATGCTCAAAATGCAAATTAAAGAATATTATTTTTTTTAATTTATAAATACTTCGAAATTTAAGTTTACTTACAGCCTCAAATTTGTTTTAAGATTTTAATTTGTCAAACTCAAAATTGTTCTTAAAATGTATGCGGGAATATATAATTGGTTTATGACATTTTAAAATTATATCTAAGATGATTTTAAACAGCAGACTATGAATTCAACAGACTAGCTAAAGAAAATCGTACATATATAACAGGAATTGTTACAAATAGGTATAAAATATACAAAAGTAATGATAAAAATAACTGTTAAATTTGTTTCCATTATTATATAAAAAGAAACGATAACTATGTTTCTGTATAGCTGCAAAGAAATAGTAACGTCGTTATCAGTCCGTTACTTAAAAAAAAAAAAAAAAAACTAACAATAACGGTGTTATAAGTAACGCATTACTTCCCAACCCTGACATAACTTTATGCCGATTCTTTATGACACGCGAGAAGTTAGCCTTTGGCGCTAATAATGACCATCTAGTTTCCTCAGCGATAGCAGTCACGTGACCGCGATATTTAATATATGGAGGAAAATTACCAATACTGGCATACTTTTTTATTTTTAGACTATATTTATTAAACACAAACTAAAAATAAAACTTTAAAATAGCATAAAACAAATTCAAGCTAAAAAATATCTTCTATCAGATGGTATAATAATTTTTATAATTCTGCGTTGTATCTTGTAATAATTAATGTTTTTTTTTGCATATAACTCAAAAAGAACGTCTGAGAAATTCGACCACAAGATTGGCATACTAGATCGAATTGACGAACCCATGCATTTAGACACGGTCTGTAATGGAGGAATCTGTCATCCGTTACTCCATTTTTTAACAATAACTATAGTTAAAGAGAATTGAGTCTCTTTTATTACTTTTTTTTAAGAAAAAGTAATTACACACACGTGTTAACTCTTTTGTATTTCTGGGACATATATATCCCACTTACAAAAATTATCGTAACTTTTAAATAAATAGTCCTACCGACTTCTATCTTTTCTTTTAAACAGGAAGGTTCAAACTACAAGTATTATACAAACCGTTGAATACTTTGAAATATTATGTTTGTAACAAAATATAGATCGAAGGATTAATGTTTTTATTTTTATCGATTTACACATCTTACTTTGATTGTTGGTCTGTAAGATTTAGCAAACTTTTTAATAAGCATGTTTTTTGGGGGTCCTCAACTCGAATACTGTTAGGGTAACTCCGCTTACGTATGCCACAGGGAAACTTAAATATTTCCGAGAAATAAGAGTATGCCGCTTTATTTAAGGGTATTTATGGCAGTATTGACGACTTTCCTCAACTTGTGGCACGCGGCGCGATGCATCGAATAAATTTGCGCGTTTATTATCAGTGGCGGATACTCGGGCACTGATTTTTAAGTGCCCGAATTAAACACTTCGCGTTATCTTGAAGTGATGCGCTCGACGCCGTTAGTATCGCCGTAAATGCAAACGAGTACCACTTAGCGAGCAATCGTAAATCATCTCGTGGTTGTCTGCTTAAACTCGGGATTAAAAACCGAGCGAAGTTACCGATTTCAGAAATGCTTTCACTCCGTCGTTTTTTCCAAAAATTCTTATACACAAACTTCTGCTTGTTCAGGGCGAGTAGAAGCAGTTAAGCAATCGTTTTTATTGTGCTCTAGATCTGCAACCATAGAGTTTTCCTTCTACAATATATAGTTATATACGTTTTACACGTTTGTCTAAATAATCGAAGCTTATAAATTAAATTAATAAGAAAAGATGACAATTATGTTAAATATTTAAATAATTCAAATATAAAAGTATTATGCAAAAAAAATAAAGCAATTCTGGAACGTTGACATTTTTGTAATGGATACAATTGTGTAATGACATTTTTTAATATAAAAATATTTATAGAATTAAATATGTAAAGATGAAAGTCTTAATACCTTTATGGAGTCGTGAGTTTTGATGCTCGCAAGGAGCGTCTTGCTAATCGAATGGCGAGAGAAGCGTTTTGCAGATTACATAAACGTTGCCGGAGCGTTAAACGTCTCCAAGGCCTTTGCAATGTAGACTCAATCACCACCAATCTGCAGGACCTTAGCAATTTGTTTCTTCTCGAACGATCTCGAGCGGCATCTACGAATCGCGAAGTATCAGAAAACGAATAGGGACGCCCGATTCAGTCACTCACGATCATTTGTTTACGTCATTGATACTTGAAGGAATCTCAATGATCGTCTTACCAAACATTGTTACAAAAAAGATCAGCATACATTGAATTTGATCATGTTGATACTTACGTGACCAATTTTAATGGCTGCCTAATAAATATTAGAATATTGATATGGATGTTTTTTTCTCGAAAGGAGTTGAAATAATGGATAAAGGAATAATCTATAAATAATAGGCAATGTTGTTAATCAAAACACAATGATTTATTATAAAAATATAGAACTATATTACATTAGTTAAAATTGAAAATCGATCGGTGTCTTGTACTTGTTTCAAGAATCATCGCTGTTATCGGTAATGAAATCAATCACGTCGGTAGTTTCTTGAAATTCTTGATCCACTGGATTTGCATATAGTAGTCTATGCAATCGCGTTTTCCGATCAGTCGACTTCTTGACTGGGCTGTTGTAATTTCCATTTGAGAACTATCTTTCCGCTGGAACAGATGTGGCTATAATTGATAGTTTTATCGCTACTATGATAGCTATATGTGGGATACAGCATTCTTGTTCTCCCATTTTCTCTAAAGGGTTGTCCTTCAAGAGAGCTAATGAACTATCCAGCTTAGACAGAAGGACAGCTGGTTTCTTAAAGTTAGTTTGTCTTTCTCTTTCAGTTCGTATATCAAAATCTTATGATGACTCCAAAGATCTTTTTTTTTCTATCCAGCATCGAATTCGTCGGATGAGCTAGGTTATTTATCATGTTGCGTAAAAGGTACGTAGCGTTGGCCAGCCTGCGCCAGCCTTATGAAAGTCTCTGGTCTTGAAGCAAGGATCTAGTAGCGATAGGTGATAGTGATAGAAATCGGGTTAATGAACTCTGTTTGACCGAACCACCTCTTGAATTTTGCCACGATAGTTTCTTTTAATCTCATTGATAACTCCGTCGTCTGTCTAATGTTCTGATACTCCGACATAGTGCATCTGATAAGCGATATTATCTTTGATATCGCAGTATAGCTAGTCTGGGCTGAATATTCTTGCGCTATGAATTCTAATAATTTCAACAGATTCGGTATCTTCTTCAACGAGACAAACTCGGTGATCGGCAATCTTTCGGATGTGTCTTATGTAAAACTTTATTGATACACATTCCATAACCCGACGAATCGTTTTATCAAATGAAATATGTTTTATTTTGATATCCAGAATAACATTCTTTACTCCATCTTCAGATGTAACTCGAGTCAATTTGACATTGATGCAGCTCACCAGTTGTCGGTGTTACTTTTTGTTATAACTGATCTAACTTTATTAATGAGATCACCAAGGTCTCCACGATGTTTTTTTATAGAGTTCTCTGCTACCAAATTGATAGTATGAGCAAAATAGATTATGTGCTTGATATTAATCAAATATTTGTATGAGAGCATCAACTATATTAGACTCATTATTATCACAACTGTTACAACTTCATCAATATCAATGCATCATTTTATTAGAATGCTAAGGATCACATATGCATTATAATTTATAATGTAATTCAACAACTTCGATTTCCTGATTTTATCTTCCTAGTTCTATTCATTACGTCCGCTATGAAATGCATTGCGAAAAAACTTTTGAATTCTAGATATCTGTAGTGATATAAATATAAAATTTTATTTGCTTTTGCTTAAAAACTTCGGCCATTGTGTCATATTTTTTATCAAATCTTCTTTTAATCGCATTTTTTAAGGAGATTTGTAAAAAGGTGTATTTTTTTACATTAAATGCTTGAATTTCTTGAATTGCATAGTAAATTAAACGATCGGTGATCAACAGATGAAGTAGAGAATAGCATTCACTACCTGTGGGCTTGAGAATCACCATCATTGAAAAGATATATAAAATTTACAAAAAATTAAATATTTATTATTACTTTTATCATCAATATTTATGTATATTATTCTATTAAATTTTCCTTTTTATAATTATTTAATTGTCAATCTAGAAATATTTTATTGTTAATATACAATTATAAAACATAATTTTCGCCAGAATCAGATATCTTCTAAAAAATTGAAGCTATAGGTGATGCACTCATGCGTAAAACGTAGTTTTTGCTATCATAACACAAAAAGTAATAAAATAGAATTGGAAATATATTTATAAAAGTATAAAACTGATTAATGGCAAAGTACATGTATCTCAACTTCAGTTTCTAAACTTGTTCCAGCTCCAGCGTGTGAAGTCTCAGTGTTGTCAGCATTGTTCAGCCGGTGACTGCAAGTGAAAGGAGACTTTATAAAATTCTTAAATATGTATAGCATAAGAGGAAATGCATTATTATTATTACTTACACGTGTGATTAATGGACCTTTTCTTCCTCTTCATAGGCAATTCGTTTCTTGAGCTTGTCCTTTTTATCCATAGTGTTTTTTCGGTATATTTTCAAGTGTCTCATCATATTGGTTGTATTGCCATAACACTTGATGTATTTTGGCACACAAGTTACACCACGCTGTGTTCACATCTGTTTTCTTGAAATGAAGCCACTCTTATTGTATTTTTAATGCAATTGATATGAACAAACAGCTGTAATAAATATAATTATAATTTTTTTCCTCTTTTCTTTCTCTTAGGATTTTTTAATTCTTTTAACAATACATTGCCTCACCTGTCGTTCTGTTTCTTTTCTCTTGAGAAATGATATGAACGTTGCAGCGATTAATATCTAGAAGTATCGATATTCGACATCGGAGTATGCGAGTATCGATATTCTCAGCCATTGCTAACTTACGCAAGCGTTGGTTGGTCGCATCCGCTCGTCGTTGCTTTCTTCAGGATAAGATAGCCAATCAGATCGTCGTATCGAACATCTACGTTTATTGTTTATCGAGAATTATCGATAAATTTTATTTGATCGCGGAGATTGCTATTTAAATATAATGCAATATTTGAAAGTATAATTGCTGAAAATATGAAATATTAAATGCGAGATATTGAAAAAAATTGCATTTTATATAAGAACCAAATGGATATTCTAAAAGTAAAAGGAAAATTCTAAAGTTGAGGTCAAAATTATAATAAAATTGAGTAGTCTAATTTCAACTGTAGAATTTTTTTATTTTTAAAGTATTTTCTCGATTCTTAGAATACAATTTTTTTGGTGTGGCATTTTTTAAAATATAGTTTTTATATTGATAAATTTTTTAAACAATGATATGCTTAACGAAAAACTCTAGCGAATTATATTTGTTTATATTAGAGATGAACAGTAACATAGTTAAAAAGTTAGAATAATAATAAAGGTTGAAAAGTTAATAACTTGTAATTTAACTTATTTCAAACAAGTTAATTTTATTTAGTTATTTTAACATATTAACTTTTTAATTTATTTATTAACAATTTCTTTTTAATGCAATTGATATGAACAAACAGCTGTAATAAATATAATTATAATTTTTTTCCTCTTTTCTTTCTCTTAGGATTTTTTAATTCTTTTAACAATACATTGCTCCTTTTAAAAGAGTTAATATTTTTTCTTCTTTTCTTTCTAAATAATGTTTTTCCTGAAATAAATATATTTTTTCGTTATTTCATATAAACTTTATTTACAAGTAAAATATGGAATTTATAGTATATTTTGTATTGCAATTATTTTTAATTTTAACCATTGAAATTAAGAGACGTTGGAGCTAGTTGACTAACTTTTCTGTTTTGAATTTTTCCAGTCAAAAGTAAAAGAATTTACTTAAAGAATAAATATTATATTCATTACTAAATACATTAGATACTATCTAATAACGTTTTAATAACAAATGAGAAAATAACTGAATAAAAAAAAATTGTTGAATACGTTCCTTATGTGTCAAATAATGCGACGTATGCGAATAATGAAGCAGATAAACAAAAATGACTTGTAGGAATTTTTTATTAATCTTGGAACACCAGTCTAATTTTAGAAGGAGACCCTGTTAAGAATTTCAATTCTTTAGCACTATGGAATAGTTTAAATTTTCTAAGTTTGCAGTATCATGAAGAAACTTTTATGTTTGAGAACATAATGTTTGCGCACAGTGTTATTATTCGGTTCGTCTTATAATTACGTGTGATATGATTGATTACAAAAAATTATCGAGACCCTGACTAGTATATATCCGCGTGAATTCGATTAAATTCGCTAGCGTCAAATTATGCGCACATTCGCAATTCGCAATTCGTAACTCGTAATTTACTTAACGTACGTGAATAATGTCGAGAGAAAAAATTGTCAATTCGTCATGCGCGATTCGTCGTTCATCTGAATCGCTAGCCGAGCGGGTTTTTTTTTTACGAATCTCAAAGGACGCGAATCACGAATTACGAATTAAGAATGATGTACTGCGAGTAGTCGAAGAGATTTACAATAGCGGATCTTCTCGAATGTTGAATCTTCTCGAATCATGAATCGCGAATCATGAATCGTGCGTAGTTTGGCGCTAGACAATACGCGCTGTTTGGGTTTGTGTATGCGCAAGCTGAACTTCACCGATTTACAAAGATTTACATAAATGTTTTTTTATTCAAAAGTCAACTACTTAATTAGCTGAGGTCAAGACCGATGTTTGAAATTCGAAGTAGCCGTTTTTGAGGCCAGCGAACAGACTTGATTTCAATCAGCAATCAAATCAGAGGTGCTCAGCTGACCGGACAGCTGGGTTAATTGACGAATGATTTAAGGTACGTACGTTGACGCACGTGTTCGCGAAACGTGATAGTCATTGAGCCCGGCAGTGACGCTCAAATACCTAAATACTTTTAGCTCGAAGATTTTTAAAAAGCCTTCAGCAATTTCAAATCACATTTTTAGATTGTTAAAAACTTGTAGATATCTTCAAAATTCTTTTTACTAGTTTTAATGATTTTGAAACTAAAAAATTAAGTATTTTAAAAGAATTTTTTCTTCTATTTAAGGGCCCTTAAAAATCTGTGCAAGATTAGAGATATAATAATGTCTGTAAAAAATCTTATAAAAAAATAATCGTATTCAGCGATTATTTTTTTATAAGATTTTTTATAATTGTTTTCGAAGAATTTTTCTAGTGCTAAAAATATGTAAAAAATTATGTGTGCATTTTAATTTTCTGTTTAAAAATAGCGGGAAACCGTGTCAAACGTATTTAAATACATGTAAATTTATTTTATGCAGTATAGTATTATTTTTATACGGAAATTAATTCGAGAATGAGGCATTTTTTATACATTTGAATTTAGAGTGTGATTTTCAAGTATTCTGAGAATATGCGGAAAATCGGAGAAAAGGTTCTGAATCTGTGTTCACATTTGTATCGCGTGCGTTATCAGCCATTCTATGAGAACCACCAATGATAGCAGGCCGTCCACCTAGAGATAAGGACCCAAGTCCAGTCCACAAAAGTGCGTCTCTATTTAGTATTCATCTCCCTCTCATGGTCGCCACGAAATAAAACTCTACCCTCCTTTTCTCTCCCTCTTTCGAACAATGTGTTTTCTTCGTATAAGCAAATCGCAGATGCGTAGTTTCGATATAGTTTTGATATTTGCTGCCCTGGATAGCATAATGATGTTACAATTAAATAAAGCAGGTCGTCATCTTCTTCAAATTAAGTCAATTTTATTGATGTTTCTTAACGTATCATTATATATAGCAAAATGTGAATTGTGAAATGTATATGGGATTTTTGATATTCCGCGAAAAATTTAATTAATTAAAATTACATTTAATGAGTTAAATGTAATTAATTAAATCAACATTGTAAATAGTTCCTTCGAGTTTGTTATTTGATGATTTGTAGTCGAAAATAATTTTGCTATCGATAGTATCAGAGATACATATTGTTGATATTCTTGATATTCTTAATCATCACGAAACGTAAGATCTCATTCGAATAAAAACAAAACAGATTCATCGAGTTTAGATATTTCTTTTTTACGTGCAGCAAACGTATATAAATAGAAATAATATATGTGAATAAATAAAAGCGTAATGAAAATAATACGCATGGTATGAACATCTACTATCAAGATCGTATCCATCGATTGATGTAACGGAGCCAGCGGCGCGTATTGTGTTCGTGTCTGTATTCGCACATATGCGTGTATGTGTGTATGCGTGCATGACGAACGTCTCGTAGTGCAAGCACCGAATAACAATTAAGCCGTAAAAGCGCGACGATAAATAAGCAAGACGGGTCATCGTCCAGCGGTAGACGAGATTCACGTTCAACGAGCCATGCTAGAATCGCCAGCGTTCATGCACACGCGGACACCATGACGTTGTCGTTATTTCGATAGCATCGAAATATCAATACTATCATCGAGCATTGATGTTTGTTAGACCTAGTTTCAAAGTATGAGTGTTTCAAATATCATTATATTATTATCGTGATGCTCTGATAATTTATTAAACTTTAATCTCTCGTTTTTACGATACGCTCGAGATAGTTATTATTGAAGGCAAGAGAATAACGTTACTTTAATATTATATATATATATATATATATATACATATATAGTTATATGTCATCAAAATGCATTTCCTCCCTCTTTTTCTTTAAATCAAGAATAAACTTTATATAAGTCGCCCGAGGCATGACGTGAACCGTCTGGGGAAACACGCTCGACTGTGATCGATTTTTCGCAAAAACTCGTCACAGGTTTTTCATGTGACCCATCGCCGAAGCGACCGGTAATCGTCTAGCGTGACTAATGGAACTAGCGAGCTTACAGACGTTTACCGCGCTATCAGCGAGCATACAGGAGTCCTTCCTTCGTGGGTGCCGCGTACACGTGCGTACGTGTATATGTGTAGCGAATAATTGGACGGTAGGCGCGTGTAAAAGAGCAGGAGAGGCGGGAGGAAAGAAATGATAGAGGAAGAGAAGGAGGAGGAGGAGAAGGAGGAGGAGGAGAACGAGTAACAAACATGTCGTTGAGCGCGATTGTCTTGCGCACATTGGACTTTATTGCTGCATTCGCTTTGCCTTGCTGTGTCGGAAGAGACGGAATGATCGGAGGGATCGCAGGGTGATGAGGGGAGGATAAACTCGAATTATTCATACTTTAGGTGAGATTATAAGGCAGTTGAATGAAACGTTTATATCTGTAAGGTTCATCTTAGTAGATCTGAATAGTATATTTGCATAACGTAGTGCATTCAAATATGATTTCATATTCATTCTGGCTCAAGTAGCGAAGGTGTTTAGATGGATGTGTTACGCGCGCATATAAGTCTATAGGTATGTATTATACAGGGTGATTCGCAGTCTATTCGCTTTTTTCAGAAAGGGATAGCAGCCAAGTTAAGGAAACATTTTTCATTACCAAAATCTACTTAATTATGCAACGGTGATATTTTAATTGGTGATGATGATATTTCTGGGAACTATCAAAAATAGATTAAAGGCAAATTTAAAATTTTAAATAAAAATATAGGTCGAATAAAAGATATCGTCGGATAAGTATTTTAAAAACAACCATGTTTAAACTTTTTTTATATAACTTCCGGTTCACGAGAAAACTAAGGAAATACCAGATTATTAGTTATCCTTCTCTTTCTCTCTCTCTCTCTCTCTCTCTCTCTCTCTCTCCATATATATATATAGTGTTTTCTATGAAAATTGTAATGGAGAAATTTCTGAGACTTAAAGACAAGTCTTTGAATATTAATTTGATATTTCTAATAGCAAAATATCGATAAATATAATGAAATTTTTCATAATTTTTTAACTATATTTGAAATTAACGAATCAGGTTGTTTTAAATTCGTGTGGTAGTCAGGTGTCGTAAAACGTACAATAATAAAGGTGAAAGCTGACTGTCGCCTTTTCGGTCAATATTGATATAAAGATATAAGATGTTACATATAAGATGTTATTATGTTATTACACATTTTGTTGTTATACATTACGTTCTGTATATATAATTACATACACACGCGTGCGCGCGCGCATTAATACACACACACACATATCTATATATAATTAAATATTTTTTGATGGGGATTGATGTAAGTAAACTCTACTTTATCATTACATTAAATCATTACATTACATCTAAATTTAACTCAGCGTTAAATTATATCGTATTAATAGTTTGAGTAACCTTGACTTAATATAGTTTTATATTGTTTATATTAGACTTGTTGTATTTTAATGACATTAGTAGTTTAATCTAAATTTATACCAGTCTAATTTAATACATAACATGTCGATGTAACTGATATATAATTTATATTTAATTAACAGAACAGTAAGATACATGAATATGTAAGATCCGACATAAATACATAAAAGAAACTTTTAACAATATCTATTTTTTTTTTTCTTTAAATATTATTTTTTCTTTTTCTATATCTGCTATTACTTCGTATTCAGGTTCATGTTCGTTTGGAAAGGTTGGCACAGTTGGCAAAATTATAAATTAAAGGTACCGTTAGAAACTAGGTACGCGTTGCGAAATTTAATTTCGAAAGTGAGAGGGTGCGATTTTTTAGACGCTCAGATAGACACGCTAATGAAACGGGTGGGTTAATGGCGATAGTGTCAAATAATTCTCATCAGTCATCATAGTGTCACGCGTTTCAGATCGGTGTCTCGAAGCTTCCGTGACGGCCGAGATAACAATAACGATAAATAATAATAAACATACCTACGCGCGTGGCATATAGCGCGTCAGTGCCCGTGCGAGCCATCGCGCCGCGCAGATCGTGGAATGTTCGCGCTGGCGGTGTGTTTCGTGACGAGCGAATTCCGATCGCGAGAGAGATCGGCGAACCAATCATTATCAAAAAATAAAAAAAAAAAAGCGGGAGAAAACCATCATTTAAACGGCGTTGTTGTTAAACCGGTATACGCAGACGGCAAAAAAAAGCGCGGATTTGTGAATTAACTACCGAGAGGGATCGGCAAATGTGAAATTGTGATTGTGCGGGGAATTCCTCATTCCGCCTCTCCCCTCCCAGCGAAATGATCTATGGGTTTCCGCGTCCCAGTGACGTCTTATGTGATAATCCCACGGGGGGGTCCAGACGGCCACCGTACACCATACACAATTTTTTCATCGTTATGTAACATCTCGGAGACGTCGATTTACCGGAATCATTATTTTATTGTGTAACCATCTCGCTAAATTATATATACAGAGTGTCCGTCTTGCGTTGAATAACGGCTATTTCGCATTACTTTTTTGCACCGTCGAACGAAAGTTTTCAACCTGTGCACGTTCACTTTCGAGCGCTCGTTATTCAAGGGGAGAAAAATTTTCCAGCCCGGCGGAAAAGTTTTACAGAGGGGAATATTCTCCTTTCTCCTTGTTGAGTCTCCGATGTTATCTCGAGACTGCTCGGTTGCTTCTTTTTCCTGCGCCTTGTACATACACTGTGTTGTGCCGATGCGCGCGAACGTTGGGGAAAGAATGGGAGGGGTAGAGGCGTGAATATCTATACGGATTGTTGGAAAAAAAAAAAAAAAAAACTCGTGGAACTATGGTTTTCCTTATAAATAGCAATTACAATAGATTATCTAACCGATTGATAACCGATCTAACCGCGCACGATATCCTGACGCGTTTCACATTAAGTTGCTGCGCGGGTCATAAATGAGCCGCGGATTGTAAACTTATAATCGACCTTTGACGTCACGCGATCGACGCCACACGATCGTGACGCGTCCGGAACGAGCGAAACGCGGCGCGTGCATACGCGCGCTCGCGCGCACGCGCATTAATCGATCACGTTCGTGTCGATTATCTAATCGCCGTGCGCCGTGACAGAATTCTCTCACGGCCCGCGAAGATTCGGCTGAAAATTGCAGTTTTGTATACGTAGCTCGTGCCGCGTGAAGGACAAAGCCGTTATTGCCGCATTCGTGTCCAATCGTCCCTTGAAGATGCGCGCGCGCGCGTTTAGCCGCGCCGAATCGGCGGAATTTGAATTTCAGCGCATTCGCGCTCGCGGTCCCTCCCGATCTCTCTCGGGAATTTGGCTTGCCTGTTTTTACATAACCTTTTTTTTTATTTACGTAACATATTTGCAGCGTTAAAATTACATCGCGGTGATCGCACCCGCGATAATCTCTTCTGTTTATTACGTTTCGAGCATTGCAACTGACAATTACGGAAAAATTTCTAAAGCCAATTGCCGTCGTCACTTGGGAGTCACCTGCACGCCCCGATACCCCAAATTGAATTTTATCCGTCGTTTCCGCAGGCAGCAACCGGTTGGAGGCAGAAAGTATATCGATACTCAATCGTATATGCGAGTGTGTCCCTCCGCCAGTAGCCCGGGGTAATTAGCGCCTGTTGATTGGTCACCTTCGCCGGGGCGCCATCACTGCGCCGCCGACGACGCCGACGACGTACGCCGCGACGCGGGGGTGGGGGGCTTATTTACTCGCGCGCCCAGGTTGTGTCGATCTCGAGCGAGCGGCGTGGCGTCAGTCCGCGCGCGATGCGCGTCGTGCTTTTTCGTTCTTCTTAACTTATCTCCCTCTCGCGGTTCTTCCGCGTTTTCGTTTGGTTTTTTCTTCTTCTTCCTTTCGTCCACCTGCATCAACCCGTTCCCGTGTCACTGGCCCGAGGAGACCGTTGCTGTGATGCGCCTTCGTTTTCAGAAATTCGGTCAGTGAGCGGAGCGCGTTGTAGAATTGATATCTCTCAATGCGGATCTTGAAGCCTGATGATTTAAAAGAAGGATGACTTGTTGATACGAACGTTTCAAAATATTCCATTAGTTGCGTCAAATTCCCAAGTGACACGTAACTGATAAATCGAACGATTGGTGTTGACTGGAATGGCAAGGGCCTTGTGTGGACACTAGTGGACTTAGGACTAGGCATCCAAGTGCGATTATGATTTGTGAGAGCCCGTGAACATATCGAACGATTTATTTGACATATTACTGATGCAAGGAAAGGAACCTTGGAACGATCTTGAATGCAAATAAATACTAGTTTGTTAGAGGTCACTCAGTAATTTGTGAGTGTTTCTTTTTTTTCGACAAAAGGACAACGTGGCTGCGAGAAAAAGTTGTTGGGAGTCTGATGGCTCCTGATCTCGAGAAAAGGCGCCAGGAATTAAGGAGGGGCAGTAGCGGGACCTTGGACCATGTTAATGATCAAATGGGCATGCTCTTACAGTTGAGGTGTGCAGGCGGCACTGCGGACCTTCATCGTTATGGTAATTAGAAAAATTACGGCCACGTTTTGGAGCGTTAAGGGGGTCGTTCCCTGTAAACGGCCAAAAAAAGGCAATTTTTTAGGAATTTTTTTAAATAAAAGTATTATACTAAATGTTTTGAAACTATATAGTATTATTATTCGACATTTAGAAGGTATGACAAAAAATTTTTTTGTTGCAAAATTATATATACACTAATACATATATTATAGATTTCTTTTTTATTGGTACGGTGTGCCTCTCAAAGTGGTCTAAAACAAATAAACCAAAATTGTTTTTATCTACAAAATCATTGTTTCAACATAAATTTAAAGAAAAAAAATAGAATATTAACAAAATGGCAACACTAAAAATTTTTTGTCAATTTTTGTTAAAAATTGTTGTCTTATTTGTTTAAAAGAAGATATAAAATTAATTTTTTTGTAAAACTTTTACATTCATCCAGAATAGAATATTATATAAAGTAAATTTATGCAAAGGATCATGCTGATTGATCAATTAGTTTTTGAGCAATCCGGCATACCAATTATAAAAATGCTATTTTGCGAAAAACGCATTTAAAGTTAATTAAAAGTAATAGAAAATTGTATTTTTTTTACTTACTACTGACAAAGGCTAATCCATTATTCCAGTGCCATATAAAAATAAAAAGCCTTCTGTTTCTTCATAACATTCGTTTTGCTGCATTTGCATCAATTACAGAGAGAATGCCCCCCTTAACATATTTATATGGCTTTTATTTGCTTTTCCAATTTTCATTCAGAAACTTAGAATTTTATCGTTCGTTGTTCTAACGAAAATGTCACGTTTTCGTTTATTGAATGTTTTTTTGTTGTCTCTTATCCACTTGCTCTTTGTATAACATAGGAGCTCCTATAATAAGGGTTAAGATAAATTACCGTCATATACATTTAATTTAATTGATTTGTAATACTGATTTTATCGTAGATTGGTACTACTGTAAACGATGTAAAAAATAGAAATGTGTATCAAATATAATCAATAATTAAATTATATACTGGCATTAATATACATAATATATAACGTGACCAGCGATATGCAAAATCTAAGGCTAAATAGTTTATAAATTGTATAGCACTGTTATATCAACATAAAAGTAACTCTTACGTTGCATGTTATATTTAAAATTTACTTGCTTGACTGTTATATTTGATGAGTTTAGACAACCACTCAAAAAACGTTATCTCGTTAGTTTAACTCTTAGGGTTACTTCGACTAAATTTCGATTAGCTTAATCGTCCATTAATTCTGTTGTAACTGATAAAATTTGTCAACAGCTATTTCCTGGTTACAATAGAATTAACGATTCGGTTAACCAAAGTTTGACCGTGATTGTTATTATAGAAACTCTGTAATTCGAGAAAAATTATCATATATTAGAATTATGACAAGGTTGAAGATCTTTTAAGGATCATTCTTAATGAATTTAACCGACTTTGTTTCAATAAAAAAATGTTTGATTTCCTCGTTTTTTTCGCTTGTAACGGTTTTCCCAGATTTCTGCGACGGATGTTGATTCATTAAGAACTGGGAAGTTTTTTCTTCTTAGAATAATTTAATTCATTTAAGGACGATGTTTAAGATTCTTCGGTATAATGCGCGCAGTTTTATGCATTGGAAATTAAAGATTATAATTTGACCAATTAAGTAATCCTCTTTAATCGATAAAAATCTAATTTCTACATTGCAATCTTTCATTTTTAATATGTAGCTTGATACGAACTTAATAATTTCAAGTGTTTTTTTTAATTTGACTTTTAACATATCTAATTTAATCATTTTTTAAAGTTTTTAAGGTTAAATAAAAAAATGAAATTAAAATACAAAAATTTGGAAATGTAACGATAAATATATAGAAAAAAAAATTCTAATGAAAGATACTAATAAAATTTTATATCGTGAGATTATAATTAAAATAATATTTAAAAAAGTTCATAAAAAGTAGAAAAGCGGATTCAATAAGATGAAAAACAACGTATCTTTAATTTGTAATGAAAGTTTATATTTATGTTGCATTTAAGATTGTAAAGTATAAATTCAATTTAACAACAAAAAATAACAAAATTTATATTGATATATAAAAATTAACAAAACTCGACATTTTTTACATAATCTGTATCATAAATTGAAATACTAGTCAACGTTATTACATCCCTTTATCATAAAGATACAAGAAACTTAAGTTTGTTATCAAGAGACACAGGAGGTACTTTCCATTTAGTGGACACAAGTCGACATAAGTGTCATTTTTCTTGTTCATGGAATATCAAGAAAGATAGAACGACATCTGTGATACTTAATGGCCAGCTTTCAGTAGTATCTCCTATTAAGCGTATGCTTTATATTATATGATATAAATATCACTAGAAATTAACACAGTTATATTTAGTAATCATTTTGCGAAAGTCTGTTTAAATTAACGACTTATTGCTAGAAATATCAGTTTTTAAACATGTAGATGATGTAGACGATTATATCGTCAGAATACAATTATCACACTGAATTATTATTTTGTCATGTTGGCATGACTCTTTAATTAACGATTAAATCGGAATTTGGTTGAAATGGTTCTCAAAATCGTGTAGTTAACTCATTTTCCTTTTTCGTGATATTTTTCCGCTAGTCTGTTAAATGCATAATACATGATATTCTCTTCTCATTGATACTTACGTCGCAATGGCATGTTGTGATATTGTAGTTGTTGGACTAGGAATTAACGAACTCGAGACTAAGAATACAACTGCCCTACGATCACTCTTACAACTCTGTGTAAATTTGAGGCTTACATTGTAAACCCCGCATTAAGTGCAGGTCAGAAAGAATTTAACATTGTAACAATATTATACATTTGCATCTGTACGTTTACATTTAAGGAACGTAATATTTGTTTGAGGTTTGTATCATAATCATAGTACGTTATTAAAGATAATTAGATAACGATATATAATTCCTGCAAGTCATCTATATGTAAATTCTTCTTACCTCGAACTCTCGTAAAAGTTATGGTTTTCCTTCATTTTCTTTTTATCATACATTTATAAAGATTATAGCACGCGAAAAAACATACGTAGTGATACGATTTATGAATCAATCGACTAAGAATTAAAAAATGGCACTTTAAAGCTCTAAATGAACAATGAACGGAATAGAATATGATAAAAAACAATTTAATATGTTAAATAAGAAAAATTTTATAATATTCCTTATTCAACATGTTGAGTTAGTCTTTATTTTTTGTTCCTTACTTCTAATTCCGTTCACTGTGTTTTAAAGATAGATAGAGTGACGAACCAACTCCGAATTGTCTATATCTCACATACATATTTGTATTCTATTATATTGTATTTTATGTAGAAAAATAGTACATTGTATAACAAAGATGTAAAGTCGGCCTTTTGTTCACGAATGCATTTACCCGCACAAAAGACCGTTACGCCCATGTTGTATACCCGTTTTTTGTTACTCGTACTTCGATGTGTGATCCCTTGAGTGTCTTGGTTCTCGCAAATTGACAGGTCAAGGTTAGATTTGCAAAAGTAACGAAGCGTCGGTAAATGTCGATAGATGTTAGGTGATGTCTACGAGAGTTACCATATGCGTGTCGCGAGATGACGCGCCTGTGCATGTTGAAATGTGGTTGAAAATGATCAAACGTGCTGAAAAGTTTTTCGTCATGATTCACGCCATCTACATGAGGACAAGAACTATGCAAGAATGTTAAAATGCTGAAATTTACAATTTTACCCACAGAAAAGTGACACGAAAGGGACCATTTTTGACGTACATGTAACAAAAATATTTTTCTACAAGAAAAATAAGAATTTTTTAGATCGAATAAGATATTAGAATGTTTATTTTGTGTTTTTCCCAAAAAGTTGCTTTGCAATGAATTGTAGAGTTTTCCTGATTACTAATATCACAATCATAACGTTCTTTCAGTATTTTGTTCGTAATTTGGTTGCATAGGAATTCGTCTTCGATAAAGAGATCATTAAACCGATATTCATTTAATCAAGCCTTATATAAACTTGGACAAAATTAAAAGAACAAAAGTTTGAAATAGCACCGAGTTCGTAAAAGTTGATCAAAAAATCTGAATTTTTTATATGATGTAGCCCGAAGTGTCGACTTTACCTTTGCAAAGTTTCTTCGCTGTGGGTCTAGTAGTTTATTTAAAACAATCTAAGTATTGTTTTAAGATGTCATCAACTATTTAATCACAGAGTTATATTAACATCTTAAGACATTACTTTAAGATGGTCTTCTTATAAGATTTGAATACTGCACGGAAAAAACTACCTGGTTGCCACAATAATATAAATAGTTAAATATGGAACAGCCATACTGTTGCGATGCGGCAACCACTCAATACTATAGCGAGAATTATGATATGGTTGTCATACCCATATAAATGTTCTCACGCCCACAGAGCTATGGGAGTGACAACCATATCATAGTTCCCGCAAAAGTGGTTGCCGCATCGCGACAGTATGGCTGTTCCATATTTTACTATTTATATTATTGTGACAACCAGATAGTTTTTTTCTGTGTGGTTTTAGTCTCTCTCTAAATTACAATCGGTGTATTTTCACTGATTTGCAGTGGTATACTTATAACTGTGTCAATTAGTATCTATTGACTTTTAGTGATTTTTTACTTCAAAATTAATGTATAATCACTGAAAGATCGGTATATTTATTTCACTGATTGACAAATTATAAATATATCACTGAAATCGGTGTATTGGGGATTTGCATGATTTAAAAAAACAATTATATTTTATTTATACTTTTAATTGTAATTTTTTAAAATTATTTTTTAACATAAATTAAACAAGAAGATAAATAATAAAATATTGCATTATATGAAATTGCTGAATACGGTCCGGAAATGACCGAGTCTTTTCGAACGCTCTGTGACATCACATTGCAATATCCGAACTATTTTCATGCAGTAAAACATTTATTTGTCTAAAAAATGATTAAAAAAACACTACGTAAGTTGTTTTTTTATATGCCTCAAGCTGAAGATGTGAGAAAAAAAACTGGTTTAAAAGTGTCTATCGTACTGATGAATCAGGAAAATGTAGTTATTTTTGTTGTCAAGATTATTTCGCTATAAGTATTAATATTATAAAAATATATTTTTCGCTATATGTGCATCGAAAATGATCCTTTTCTCACTTTACACTCAAGGATCAACACTTCGACGCACAGGTAACAAAAAAAATTGTGTGCGACATGTGCAGGTCGGCTATTGTTCATATGTGCGAGTAAACGCACTCGCCTTTGGCTTGTACATTCATATCTTGCACTTACGGGCAATTAGTCGACTCACAGCACTAGTTGCACAAATATCTATTTTATATCTTAATTATAATATTTTTTAAAATATCAAACAACGCATATGTTCTTGTAAAATATTAGATATAACTTAAACATAAATTGAGAAAGGCCGCAATAGAACATTAAACACTATACTGTGTTTTACTTACAGTTCGCAACGCTCATATCATTTCATCTTTGTTGTTTAGCAAATGTAAAATAAGAACTAACGATACTCACGAGTGTTGCGAATCTTAAGTGGAACGCAGCGTAAGATGGTTTAAAACTATCGCAATATAATGTTATGCACTTAAAAAGTAATTAAAATCGTTTTCTCGCAGCATAGAAAATTTCAAATACTATTAAATTTCATTTTAATTTTGTAGTACCTACCTATTAATAAAAGATAAAAATTTTGTTATACACAAATTTATAATAATTATATTATATTAAAATTATTAAAAAAATATATATTTTTTTCATGCCAACTCTTAATTGTCGATTTATAATATCCAATCACATGATTGTAATTAGTTATTGTGGCTGTAATTTCGTATATCTCCGAATCTTTTTCAAAAAAAAATAATTTTGAAAAATAATTAGAACATAAAGGTTAAGAGCCTTTTTACCTCTGGTCAATCTAATTGTATTTAATCTAATTGATTGATTAATTCAGCGATTGTCAACGTGTGAATTAAACATAGTTTGTTACAAAAGAGAAAAAGAGAGGACAAATTCTGATATATTGAACTACAATTACCATTTTTGTGAGTTAATCGTCAATTAACTTAATTAGATGTTTGTGAAAAAGTTCAAATAAATACACACAAGGAAACGTAAGATAATGTATAAAAATAAAAGAATAAGGAACAATAATTATAAGCACACATTTGATGAATTTATTTAAGCTAGCTAACGATGGATGATCGAAAGAATAACGCTAATGTCACAAAACATTCAAACGTGAAGATCTCATGTTGTAAATAGCCACACCCACTCATAGTGATTGATGCTTATGTTAGAATTTTTTTACTGGCTCAATTCATCGAGAAAATTTTATATTAAATTGGTCAATTAGCGACGCGGATATCATTTCTAAAGTCCAACAAAAAACATATATATATGTATATAAGAGCGTCTGCAGGATTTTTTTCAGAGGGAAAAGAGGCAAGTACCTCTTCTTGCCTTCTCTACAGACTCTTGCCGCCGATTTGGGCGATCATGCGTTGTTATTTTCTAGGGAGAAGGCAATTCTTGTCCCCTTGCTGCGGATGCAGCGCTCCCCTATACACACACACACACACACACACACACACACACACACACACACACACACACACACACACACACACACACACACACACACACACACACACACACACACACACACACACACACACACACACACACACACACACACACACACACACACACACACACACACACACACACACACACACACACACACACACACACACACACACACACACACACACACACACACACACACACACACACACACACACACACACACACACACACACAAGGTATCCCAACATATGAGTCGCTCGTAAAAAGGTAGAAGGGATCGAGAGGAACATAAAAGTTCAATATTGTCTTGGATTAGGTTCACCAATAATCGAGATATTAACGTATGAAATCTGCAAATAATCTAATTAATTTCTATCGTAATTGTGAACAGTAAATTAATGAAAGCTTATCGTACATTCAGATAGATTTTTTCTTCCGTGTTATGGCTCGAACGGATCGAGCTTTTCCCTCGGCGTGCTCTCATTCGCATAATTCGAAAAATTAATACCTCGATTATTGATGGACCTAAGCCAAGACAATATTGGACTTTTATGTTCATCTCGATCCCTTTTGACCTGTATACATACACAATAAAGAACTCTAATTAAGTGAAAAATGAAAAGAAATTATTATACAACATCTGGTTTAAAAAACCGTTGCGTGTAAATGCCGTGGTCTATTTTTTTAGTAAAGTGAGAGAAAGAGTTTCCATTGAGAATATCATTATATAAAATTTGTCGGTTTCCCGGAAACTTTTTACGGCTTCCACGATTTGGAAATTTCCAAAGGCATTTTCAAATTATTAGGTGCGAGGGTTAGAAACGAGTTATCAATTTGTGATTGACGATTTGCTTATATGCCTCCGTGTGCTGCGATATGTTTTTTCTTATTATACTTTATCTTTTACCATCTCGAGGTTTTTGCACTATAATCTACTTGTATTCTTTTTATGCACGTCCTTTTTTTTTCTTTCTTTTATTCATGTCTATTCACTTGTTTGCTTTCTTATTACTGTTTATCTCATGAGTCTATGCCGTCATGCGTAAAAACGTACGGAAACAAAGTACGGAATTCTGACTTCTAATTTAATATTGCGGCCACTGACTTGAAGCAAACATTAAATACAGTATTTTCTTTCCTACGATAGGATCGGATGCGCAACTACCTATCATAAAAGACAGAAATGAAATAATAACATTTTTGCTTTTAACTTTTTATTGGAGGTAAATACCTGTCAAATCTATTTCTCTTATGCTTATAACTTCTCTTGTGCTCTCTCTTTAGTCTCAAGTTTATACAATTTATATTAGAAACGAAAATAAAATGCTACTTAGGATTGTGATACGTGCTGTGAAATATGATAGGATAATCTTCGTGTTAATCACGATTTTTAAATAGAATTACATGATTTTTTTACGTACGATTTCTTGAATTATTCTTTCTTTTATTCTTAAACTTAAGTTAAATCACCTTGCCTTTTTCTATGTACTTTATATGTGTAAAAGAGTTTTTTATTCTATAAAGTCAATTCGAAGCGGTAATGTCGGTAATTCCATTAATTTAGTATGCCTTTGAGGTGTAAAATCCTCAAACAATCAAAGTCACACTTACATATATGTATATTAAAGAATATATGAAATTACAAATAGGATTGTGTTCTGTGTGATTGTGTACTGTATTGTAATATGACGTGAATTGGAAGTTTAAAATGAGTGTGAAACAAAGCTTGCGCGCGAATGCCTATGTTCTCTCTTTTACGGGGTTAATGGACTTATGACGAATGTTTTTCTGCACTATCTCCCGCCGGCATTATTATTGTTGAAAATACTTAGCGCTAGTATCGCGACCAGCCAGCGAAGAAAATGGCCGTATATGTGCGTGCGGTTTTAGATAACCTTCGCGGTTCTCGATACGCGTCTAAGAGTCGAGACACGATGAAATATGAGAACGAGATACAAGAAATAAGGAATAAGCGCGGGAGGAAGTTGATTTGCGGCAAACTGCAATTAACTGCGGATGTTGGAAGTAAATTGGTCGATGGACAAAAATATCGCTGGATCAATGACTAGCAAAAAAAAAGGAGAAAATTAGCCGTTTTGGTCATATTGTCAATTGTTAAAGTTTCAAAAAAAGATAAATTTTAAATTTAGAAGGTTAGGCCGGTGCTTGATAAGATTACATTTTTCAAGAAGATACAATACGTTTTCAAACTTTAAAATGTATTGGAAACAAATTGAAAGTTAAGAATCAATAACTGAAAATAATCACACTAATTAGTTAGTAGTATAAGGAAGCCATCTTCGATGATCTTGACTTTGACAAATGTTGCCAAAGTCATGACGTTGAATGACCTTCAAAAGGTATTAATTATTCATTATTTGTTACAAAAATTAATAATGTTTTATAAATGAAACGACATGGATTTTCGATTTTCTAAAGCGAGGTTTACCCCGTTCCCCTCCCTCCAGCTTACGGTGCAAAACGAGGTTTGTAATTGTTCTTTTCTAGTCTCTAAATTTCCTAGAGTGAAACATTACTGCATTCTATAAGAGTGAATTTTTACTCTAATTAGAGTGACAACTCTAACTTGAACATTGCACAAATTTAATTTTCACTCTTTTAGAGTAATGTTTCACTCTAGGAAATTTAGAGAGTACATGGGTTTTCGACTTTTACTCACGTGGAAAGTCGAAAACTCTTGTGGAACTGAACAATTCTATATTTCATTTAGCACCTTAAGTCAGAACGGGGTGGACTTCAATTCGCGTGGAAAGTCGAAGATACATGTGGAACCTATTTGTAACCCAACCCAACCTAATCTGCGGTCTGTTTTATAGCTGCACTGAGCTGCAAGCCAGCTACTGAACTGGTGGTCGTAAGTTAAAATATACTTGTCTTTAACTTACTGTACTAGTTTAATAGCGTAGCTCAGTGCAGCTACAAAGAATAGGTCACTAATTTCCAAATTTGAAAAATTTTCTTCCGTTTATGAAAAATTTTTTATTAATGATTTTTTAACGAATAATAAGCGAAGGCTAATATCCTTGGATGTCATTCACGATCGTGATCTTGATAGCATGTTAAAGGTTAAGGTTACCGAAGGTGACTCCCCTAAACTGAATAATTATCAAAATGAGTTGCGAGTAGAGAATTGAAAAATGAAACTTTAACTCCTTAACAGCGGGACATGTCTTTACAAGACGAATATTAATGCTGTCGTATTCCTGTCACTGTTTACGAATGTGGTCGTGAATGACGTCATTGATTTCAGCGATTGCACTCTACCGGAATCGAATCAATCGTGCGTTGAATAAAAAGAAAAAAACAAAACAGAAGATAAGTTAAAAAATCAATATATTATTTATGTGTTTTATTAGTGTCTATGAGCTTTAATTATGAGAAGATTCGTAAGGCTGAGATAATAAAAACGGAAAATATACTTATGCAATCATTGAGTAACGTCGCATATATTTCTGGAATTCTTTAATTACACATTTGTTTACCGCATATACTTTCGGAGTTCTTTCAATTTCTCTATCGAAAAATCTAACGATTTACCGTTTCTTCTCTTAGTATAACATGGAAATTTAAAACTGAGGAATTTGAGTATTTAGATACTAATAATATCGTGATGCTGTTTGTTTTTTTTCCATCCTAATAGGGATAAAAATTTATGTAAGATGAAAAAGAAGGAAAGGAGAATTTGAAGAATTCATAACTTGATCGATTATGAGAGAGAAAAAAGAGAGAGAGAGGGGAGGGAAGGAGGAGGAGGAGGAGGAGGAGGAGGAGAGCAAAGTCCAAAAGATGGTTGTGACGATTTCGAGACTCTAAAGTTTCAAGGTTTCCGAGTGCTCAACGATGTTGTGTAAATATCCGAAGTGACTCAGGGATATTAGCTTAGACTGAAAAGTTCGTTAACTTTAATTGCGTTATCATAAACATATACGCGTGTTGCCAAACACGTTCATTGACGATCCACATGCGATTGTCACCTCAAATTGACACGCAGAATGGAGTCTTTGGCTTGTACTCAATGATCGCTAAAATCGCGTGTAAACATCGAATATACGCGTATACGCGGTTCATTAACGGTGCGCCGTATGCATAGTTGAATAACGTCTATAATTTGTTGAATAACGGAATACACGCACGAACGACAGTTGACTCAATTGGCGGAGGTTTGATAAATTTGATTAGACTGAACCACACAAAACTGGTTTTTCGAGACGGCCGCAGTTAGCGCGACTGACAACGACGCTCCGAGATGCTTATTTTGACCCAAAGTATTTACGAGACTATGTTAGTTGTCAATATGCAAGTTTTCTTAGCGATTTACAGAGTTTTTTAAAGGCGACTAAAGTGAAATCTATCACGTTGAAATATAAACGGAAATATACTTAATTATTATAAAATTGATTGAAAACATAGAAAAGTATATATGTGCAGTATACCATAAAGAATTGAATTGAATTATTTTGAGACACACAAATACACAGTACAAAATATAGACCTCTAAAATAATAAAAATAGATCTCTAAAAATGGATCTCTAAAAATAGATCTCTAAAAATAGATCTCTAAAAAGACCCGAATAAAGAGATTATTTCTATTTGGATGAAATGAGATTTTATACAAGAAATTATTTATGTTGTTATTTGAACAAAATGATTTACTATAGAATAGAGCAGAGCAGTCTTCCTACAATTCTTACTGTACATCATCTTATATGTACATTTACATTGGTGATATTATTTTGTTGGAGTCACTTTCTTATCCAAAGATACGAGCAGACGCGATAAATTAAAATTACATTGATACAGTTGGTTAATGTAAAGTAAACAGTTTTGTACTCGATTAGGACAAAGATAGATATTCTCATCTGTATCTTCGAGAAAGAGATAGAATTCGATATTGACATCCGGCGTTCTCTCGCTAAATTTAAACAATCATTTTAATATTCTTTTAACCCGGGTGTGTAATCACCTGGCGTATTGTTTTACACCCCAGCAGCGAGAGGATAAAGTTCAATTTTCGTTGTTGATCGAGAATCAAGACCTATATTTTTCATTTCTTCTTGCTCTCTTAAAAAAAAATATTGAATATAAATTTGTATATATAAAATTATCTCGAATAAATTGTAGAACATGGAATTATTTACGCGGAAAATAAAACTAGGTAACTATTCTCAGCTTAAAGACAACTTTAATGAACTCTTGTAAAAAGTATTATTACTTTTATTATTTTTATTATTTTAGATTTAATATGGAGATCAAAGATAAATGATATTTAACAGAAATTAATAACTGATTTCCTAACTTAAATTATATGTCTTTTAAATTGCTATATTAAATTACTTATTTATCTATAACTTAATTATCATTTCATTGGTAAAAATCTTTTTAGAGAGAGAAGGAAAAAGGATGCGTGTTTAGGACACGTATATACATGTTTTCTTCTTAATTGTAGATTTTCAAGGTCGTAGTAAAATTTATGTATACATGTCACTGACATCGCGATAAAATCTACGATGTCGTCATTACCGAACTCACGGAAATTGATGCGGCGTCGTGAATATTAATCGATAGAAATGCCAATGTTTCGTAAATCTAAATTTATCAATAAGCCCGTAATGTCCCGTTATCATTTTATCTAGTCCCCCTTTTCGTCACGAGCGTGCCCGCCAGTCATTGAAATTGTTATCCCCTTATCGAGAGACTCGTTCATAGATACACGATGTTCTTATCGATAAGCCACCGTCGCGCCTCTAATCAACTATCAGTAATCAATAAAACTGATATATTTCTCTTCTTTATTTTCTTCTTCTTCGACCTATAGAGAGAGAGAGGCACTATCGGTTTTTACTTAAGCACGAACAAACTTGATATTTTGAATTTTACGTAACTCTCTTTCCCTCTGTTTTATTCTTATTTGTATCTTGCGGTCTCTTATGTCCATTTCTACTTTCAATGTAGGTTATCATTGATCTCGGTTTAATTTATCCTCTTCTTGTCTGGAACTTAGAAACTTTAATCTAATGTACATTTTGATAGGAGTGACCATTCATCATATCTAATTTAATTTAAATTTTTTCGTCTTAATCTATGTAATATCGTGCCTCTTATTTCGCTCTTGAGGCATCGAAGCTAATGTCTGCGGGGTTCGCAGGACATTGAACGCGCTTCTGTTCTCACGAGCGCTGCCGTTACTCTCGAAAATTTGTCGAAATTGTAGGGCATTAAAAAATACGTATCGCGCCTCTTTTGCCGTTTGCTTCATTTCTTTCAGTACTGGTGCCAAGCAGTGCCAAGCTCCTGAAGACTCTTCAGCTCCTTATCTCGACTACTTAAGTAGGCTATCAGAGAGATGCCATTAAGTGTACACAGATCGCTACATGAGCTTGCATTGTCGCAACGAATCGTTTGTGGAATCCAAGGAGGTCCCAAAGTATTTGCGCGCGCGAAAGAGAGAAAGAGAGAAAAGGGATAAATACATATTTCGCTGGTAGTAGCCTTCAGCAAGAGAAAAGTTACACAAGATAAATTAAGTTAATGATGCTGGAGATTTTGACTCGAGTATCATAAGCGATATTTTTCCATCGAGGTCAAATGGGCCATGGATCTATCGGCGTCTCCTACATTTGAAAGAAAAACTAAGCCTCTTTTCAGACGTTTCCAACTTATACATATAACATCGAAATTTGGCATTCGACACGATTTACATTAAAAAAAATCAACTTCTCCATTTAGTTATCTTCATAAAATTCGATCTATGTTATGTTTATGACTCATCATTTTCAACGTATTTTTTTTAGACGTCTACACAACATCTAATTTTAGAAATATCTGATAATCGCTACGCTGTTATCATAGAGTTGGAGAGCTCTATTATAGACGCATATTAGTCACCTATATTATTTATAAAATTTAATTATCTATGGAACGGAACTATTGTAGAACTGCCATTTGCTTCTTCTTTTTTTCTCCTCCTGCGATACTCTCACGTGTTTACTACCTACGTTTTTTTTTTCTCCGTGAGCTTTTTCGATCGAAGATTCATGCAAAATAAATGCCTGCAATTGAACCGAATCGGTTTGTTCCACGGACGGCGGCGGCGGCGAACCAACGGGTGGCCGCCGCCGCGGGAGGATCGATCGGACATCGATCCGGGCGGCCCTCCGTCCGTCCGTCCGTCCGTTCCACACTCGTCGTCCTTCCGTCCGCCCGTCCTGGTAACGATATATCCTTGAGACTCGAGAGGAGAGGCGCCATAGTTAGCGCGCTCGCGCCGCTCTGTTTGCCGTGTAATAGTAACGATGTTTATCGACCCTGTTATCGAGGGTACACACTCTCTCTCTCTTTCTCTCTCCCCTTCTCCCTCCCTCCCTCCCTCTCTTTCTCTATTTCTTTCCGCCTCCGTCTGGAGGCCCGAGGACGCGGCTAAAGAGACGCAAATACCGGGGCGGGAGCCCTAATTCGTCTCTCGGCGGTACCCTTCCACGCGCTCGCGCTCGGAAGGCGCGATAAAAGAGATACGTTCACCTCTGGCAGCAGGTGTACGGACGCGCGCGCTCTCCCCCCTCTCCCCTCACTGCTCCATTTCCACTCCTGCCGCGTTTATTTTATTATCGGCTGGCAAGAGATTGTCGGCGGGGTAATTAAAACCACCGGAGCGTCGCCGCACACCTACGAGACCTTCGCGATTATTATCTTTATGGCATTGCCGCTTGATTATGCAGGCTATCGTGGCGAGCGTGCGTCGCTATCGGTTATTTGCGAGATGGGCCGAACGACAGGGGAGAGGAGAAGGGGAGGATTCTGCGCGACTCTCGAAAACCAGATGCAGAAAAATGCAGCCGGACGAGGAATGACCCGCGCTCGGAGTGTGTAACGTGTACATACGTTCGTGAGGCAAAACTGGCGTACGTTGTAAAGTTATTAATATGTATTTCTTTCGTCCGCATTTTTCAACGTAGGTCAATTTCAATCCCATATAGAAACGCTTTCATTGAATGCCTAAGAATTGTGAAATATATCTGCTATATTTCCGAGACAGTTCCAGAGAAGCTAAAATTTTCGCATTACTTGCCTTATAGAAAGGTAATTAAAGATTACTGGGAAAAACTCTTCTGAAATGTTGTCAGAAAGTTAAAAAAAAGTGGCTAAATTATTCCGAAAAATTATAATTCTTTCAAGTTTCTGAATTAACTTGTAAACAGAATTAAGCGAAATGGTACTATGAAAACACATCTAGTTTATTTTTGGAGTCCAATTTTACCGTTTGAATTTACTATATCTGCTAGACTTTAGAAACATTTTATGTTGCAATATTTCATTACATATTCAGAAGATTCTTCCGTCACATTTCATTACATATTCAAATGAATATTTAAAATTGTTACATATGAAATGTGAGAGGTTAAAATTGTTTTGAAACCTTTTTGAAAATTTAATTAAACAAAACAATCGATGCTACATGAGATCGGTTTAACTACAATTAAGGAAAAAACCGGGGCTTATTGGGATTAGAGAGGCAAGTTAACGATCTGTTCCATTTATGTATTTATAGCGAAAAATGGATATAGCTATCACTAATTATTTCTTTTATTAATATAAGAACTATTTCTAAAATTTTATTTAAAATTAAACAAATATTATAATAAAAAAGGAAAAAAATCAGATTCAAAAGAAGCCGAGTAAATTTCCGAGCGTTTCGAAACTTTTGTATTAATGTTCTTTAAACTTAAGAGAATTAATCTATAATGCAGCATGTTTATATTTTATTACAAAAAATTATACAGAATTATTACAGAAAATGTACAGAAAGATTTTCTCCGTCGCATTAGCATAATTTAATCATAATAATTAATTGTTAAAAATGTTGAATACAAAAATTATGTGAAAACTATGTTAACACGAGCTTTAGTCTCCTTTACTTTTTATTTTTTTTAACTTTTAGAATTGAAAAAAGTTAAAAAATTAATCGAGAATAAAATTAGCACCAGTACAAATTATTATTACATTGGATATTAGATTTTTAACGATATTTTTTACATATTTATATTCTCGCAAAAGATTCACGTGAAATGAATCCTAAAATGCTTTCAAATGAAATTGGATTTGTATCCAATCAGCTTGATGTTCGGAATGTATGTTACAAATTACGAATCTGATCATAATAAACGATGTTAGGCGTTTAGAGTATCGGTTTTCTGACAACGTAAATAGATTAAGGACGTCCAGAGTCGAATTAAACCCAGACAGGACTCTAAACGCGCACGAGAAGTTTATAAATAATAAACAACTTGCGCCCCGAGTTTTTCGGGCGATGAATGAAAAGCCGGGGATCCTATCTTCCTTACGTGGATCGTAAATTTTGCCAGTGCGATGCGGTAACGCAAAACAAAAACAACGGGTAATATCGGGTGCGATGGAAAATCACGAGATCGCTTAAATAATCTCTCTAACGGCGATCGTTGTGGAGAAAGAGAAATAATTGTTGCAACTTTGACGTGACATAATGATCGGCAATAACGGGCAGCGAGCGGTATCAGAAAAGGAACGAGGGGAAAGAGAGAAAGCGAGAGAAACGAGATTGGAAACCGACAGGCCGACGGGTCGTTGACATCGTTCCGTGATTTTCCTCGACGTTCACACAGATGCATCTCTTATGCACGTGTGTGCACGCGCCGATTACGTGCCCATCCCCTGTAACCGGAGTAGAGGGAGGGGGGTAGGGGATGGGACGGGACCGCGGGAGGGCGAGAGGGGGAAGAATCGAACCCCGTCACCACCAGTTGCGTCCGCGATTGCAACTTCACCCCCACGCAATTATCCCATTCCAGTAGTCGAAGTGGTCTATACATAGACCGTCCAACATTGCCCTGCCTCTCCCTCTTCCCGTCACCACTTCTCCCGCGCGCTCCTCATCCTCCTCTCTTCGTCTTTTTGTCCCTCTTTCGCGCGGTTCTTCTCGGTATGTTTTGCATCCTCTTTTTCTCTCTTTCCGGGGGAGGTTTATCTCTCTCTCCTCGTTTCTCGATGATGCACACGACGCCAGCTTTTCACGTCCAACGCGTAAAATCGAGACTCGGTCTGTCAATTCTTTGCTACGTCGAGCGGTGCTCTTCGTAAATTTTTGACAAGGATGAACTCGTCAGTGGCGAGCGGGCCGACGATGGTTTAAGGACCGCAATGATCCCACTGATTGTAGGTAGTATACTTCCTACAGTTTTAGTGTTTTGAATCTTAGGAAGTAGAGGACAATTTTGAAATTATTTTAGAAGTAAGGAGGACCAGAAATTAATTCATTTGTACTTATAACGATTTAATAATTTATGAGATTTTGAGGAGTCTTCGAGGATCTACGTTTCTTATAACTTTGAGGATGTGAGAACTTACAGTTTTGATAGCTTTAAGAATTTGAGGACTTGTTGTCTTGATGGCTTTGAGGATTTAACTTGCGAGGAGAAAAGTTGTCAACTTGACTGAATTTTTTAATGTCATTAAATTTTTTCTTTAGTCTAATTTATTTAACTTAAAAAATATAAAGTGAACTCTAGTTAAACCCACAAATACTTGAACTGAATAAACTTAATGAAATTGGAAAATTTAGTTAACAACTTTTTCAGTGTATTTCAGATCTGAAGATTTGCAATTTTATCGATTCCCTTTGACGATTTGTCATATTAAAATAGCAGGCAATTAAAGAGGATACGAGGATTTTATAACTTACAAATTCCCTATCTCTATTATCTCTTTTACATGCCATGTCTGGGTTTATTTGCATACCTGATATTTAAAATTATCTTCATTGCACTTCAAAACTAGTGAAAGGCAATACCGGAATAACGACATCTGATTTGCAGGTAGCAACGCAGGCGGTGCGTCGTCAACGGTGACAGCAGCGTCCGTCTCAAGAAGCACTGCAGGTAATCGCATCCAATCCGCCAGAAGGACAGTTACTAATCAACAGCAACTGCACCAACAAACCCCACAGCAACAGCAACAACAACAACCAAAACAATCCAGATATCCGTCGTCTTTCGGTCTAACTGCGAGGAGTTCTGATGAGCACGGATCTAGGACCGGTACGACGCCAGACGATAACTCAAACGATTCCGGTCTTGGTTCTGAGGAACGTCAGCAGCATTTTAACAACGTTAATGTTAGTACCTGCTAATGATATTCTAACAATCTAATTAAGGAGGTATTTTTACTGGTACTTTATTGGTTCGGAAAAAGGCTTGTTTTTAAGAATTTGTTTACACAAAACTTTTATAGAAATATTTATTGTTTTTTGTAGATTATAATGGCATTTTTTATTATCGTACACTTACGCCATCATTCACTGGGTAGAGTGTGATTATAAAAGAAAAATACCATAATAATCTACAATAATTAATAAGAATTTTAAAAAATTGCTTCTTAATTACTGCAATTTTCCTGTTAAAAATTCGTGTAAATAAGACCTTTTGGATCCAGTAAAGTAGAATGTTTCTTTAAACTTACATATTTAGATTATTTATTATAAAGTGATTATTCAAGTATCTGTTACAAAAGTATCTATTGTAAAGTTATCAAGAAACACGGTATTGTTTTGCGCTAATAAAAAATATTATCAAAATCTACAAAAATTTATAAATACTTTTTAAATGTTGCATCCTAATTGCTCCAAAATTTTTCTTAAAAAAGTTTTGAAAACAAATCTTTTTTTGATCGAACAAGGTGAGATGCTTTTTTAATCTTATTTGTTTAAATTACTGTATTATTTATGTATCTATTACAAAAGTTCTATATCTATTGTAAAGTTTTAGCATCTGTATTATAAAATTCTACGTAGAAGTTTTTTTTTATGAAGATTTCAGGGGCCCGTAAACTTGTTTTCGAATTTTCTATTTACGAAAACTTAAGAAGAAAATCTGAAGCTATGAAAAACCATTGAATAAACTTTTCAGAATTCGAAAAAAGAAAGCTTGATAAGAATCTACAAGTTATTAATCGAATTTAATAACTCTTTTGCTACCGATGAATTTCGTTTTGTTTTCTTTTTCTCTTTGCTGAAAGATGAAGAAAGTGAAGAGGAAGAAGAGGAAGGAGTTGACGGGCCCCTCAGTGGTCCGTGCGCCTTCCTCACTTTTGCTACGGCACTGAATCACCCTGTCATTAGAAGCCAGATGAAGTTATTTAATGTGTTCACGAGGGTACGCGTGATCGTCATCAATATCGTCATCGGAGATCGCCGACCGCTCGAACGGTAGTTGAACCCAGCCGAGTTCTGATTCGTTAAATTAAGCACACAGACGCTCACGCACATACGGAGTGTTCCCGTTATACCGATCGTTCAGCTCTTTCTCATAATAAAGAAAAAAAGTGATGTCGCATTAAAATATCTAATATTGAGAACTCTTTAATAATTAAATTTTACTTATGATACATGGAAATTAATATATATTAAATATATTGAAAAATAATTTAAATTACGTATATAAATATTAATTTAATTTTAATTCAATTTAATAGCCTTGATTTTTTGTCAAATGAAAATATAATTTAAATTATAAATAATTTTCGTTTGATTTTAATTCAATTTAATAGTCTCAATTTTCTGTCTCAAATGAAGATTTAGTGAAATAAAATAGCAGAATTATATGAACCATTGTTAAATTTTGTAGATAATATTTCAGGTCCTAGCACTATCTTTTTCATCAGCTGATCGTTTAATTGTAACCACAATTCAATAATAATTGTCTTACTGAGCATTTAATATGAGATACCCTGTACTTGCATAGATTGATTAATTCCTTGATTGTTTTATCAGCTCTGGAACAACGTCGGCGAGGAGGACTCGAAGAGGAGGAAGATGGATATCAAATTAGAGTCTGAGGACGCAAATTTTGCGTTCCCGGAAGCAGCCCCTGGTACCAGCCCTGACAATAAACCAGCACCGACGGTCAGAACCACCGTCAATGGGATCGGTTTGGGAGGAATATCCGGCAACAGATCCGGAAATGGCAATTCTATAGGCAGAGTTGTGGGAATAACCAGACCTCGACCTGCCATGGGCGTGTTGACCAAAAGGACACCGATCACGCACCAGGGACCTGTTACCCTTGTCTCGCAATTATGTACGTCTTCAGATAAATGTAGAATAAACTTTTCAACTACAAATGCATCGCATGTTATAATAGAACCGAGATCAATTCCAAGTTTCTAAGACAGATTGAGACGGAAATACTGAATCATCTCTAGCGACTGTTTTGTTCTTTTTTTTTTATTCATGTCTTGAACTCTTGACTCTATAAACCTTTGATCTTTAGATTACTCGGATCTTGGGTTTTGGATTCTTTCCTTTAAAATTATTCACGAATTCTCAGACGTTAAGCATTTTGTTTGTCAAAGATAATCCAAATTTGTCTTTTTAAACATTACGAAACTTTTAAAGTCTTTACAAAACATCCGCGATGGTTATGTGCAATTTAATATTTTCTACAAAAGATAGATTTCGCTGCTGGTTGATGCAATCGTACAAAAATGTCGCATATTCCTTTGCAATCTGTTTATCAATATTGAGTATTAGTGGTATATTCAGTATCAACTGAAGTCAATATCAACAAAAATTTCGGGTTTTTTATCGCATCTCATAAAATTAAGTCTCTTCTAAAACGTTTGTCTTGCTAGAGAGAAGAGGATGAACAATTCGTTGCTTCGGAGCGCTGTAGAAGCTGCGTTGTTGTCTTCAGTATTTTGCAACAAAATGTAAACTCATTTGTAGGTTTATTTCTGGCGAAATTGCTTATTTTGCCGCTTTCACCGCCGATAAGTTATCTCCTTCAGAGAACCGTCGCTCTCTTTTTCTCTTTCTCTTCTTAAAAAAAGACAACATTAATGCATGTGTGAAATTCGATACCTCGCTTTTTGATACCAAATATAGGTCAGACAAGTATTTATAATTCGCAGATGTTGTAGCAGTGTGTTTCATCATAGACAATTGCGTAAAAAAGATGATAGAAGTGGACTCGTTACGTGTCATCTCTTGATTAAAAAGTCAATTCGATTAATAGATAGATTTCTTGATGATACAGACATTGTAAACTGATTTATTTTAAACTTTTAAAGTTTGAAGTTAAAGTTTTTAAATCTATAAATCTTTGAAACTTTAAATTTTCTCGATTTTTGTGTTAAAAATTGAAAGATTAAAATTATTAAAATTTTAACGTCTATTTTTATTAATGTCGATTAACTTTGATCTTGATTTAGCTTTATCTTTTTTTAATTTTTACATTTATATGAAAAATAATTTAAATCAAGATCAAAGTTAATCTACATTCGTAGAAATAGATATGAATATTTTAACCTTCCAAAGTTTCTGTAGTAAACTTTTTTAAGTTTGTGTCAACATTATTTTGAAGTTTGAATATTAAAAAATTTAAATATTTAATATTCTTATTTCACAGATGCGATTCGTGAATTTCTGTCTGTCTTCTCGATCTTTAAATAGTCAAGACTCTCTATTAATTTATTACGCGTCTAGTTTACTCTTGGATCATTTCCAACGCACAATATATCTGTCTTCCTTTGGCATTCTTTCAACAGGTCCAATGTAAACACTCCACTATCCAAAGATCTCGGCAAACTAGCCATCTCTTTTCACTCACACCTGCCGTAAATCACTCCCTGACCTGCCCCACTCCTCAGATAAACCCACACAGCATTCCGATCTAACATTGTTTACGATTGCTTTCTGATCGCTAGCCAACGTTTCCGCCGATGGCAAAACCCAACTGCAGATTGTCTGTCAACCCGAGCAGCAGCACCGAGCTCGCTATCAGACGGAGGGCTCGCGAGGCGCGGTGAAGGACCGCAGCGGGAACGGCTTCCCCATGGTACGACTCATTGGCTATGACAAGCCGACGAATCTGCAGGTGTTTATCGGCACCGATTTTGGTCGAGTGGCACCCCACATGTTCTATCAGGCTTGTCGAGTGAGCGGCAAGAACTCCACACCCTGCGTCGAGCGGAAGATCGATGGCACGATCGTGATAGAAATTGACATGGATCCGGCAAAGGATGTCACTTGCGACTGCGTTGGCATCCTCAAAGAGCGCAATGTCGACGTCGAGCATCGGTTTCCTCAGGAAGCCGGGCTGCTACAGGGAAGAAGCAAAAAGAAATCCACACGATGTCGCATGGTCTTCCGTACAGCTATCACGCATGCTGATGGGACCACAGAGACGCTGCAAGTCTGCTCCCAACCGATAGTCTGTAGTAAGTTAATTGGACATTTTTTTCAAAGATTAAGAAACATTTAAAGAGATATAAAATGAATTTATTTTATAGCTGTATTTTATCTAGAAGTTTTGAATAATATTTTGGGGGGGAAAATTTGAAAATTTCCAGAGAATTAAGTAAACGTTTTGTTCGAATTTAACGAAGAACTTATATCATGATTTGTAGAGCTTTCTTATAAAGTTCTCGGTCTTGTGTGTTTACAGCTCAACCACCTGGAATTCCAGAGATTTGCAAAAAATCTTTAACGTCCTGTCCGTGCACAGGCGGGCTAGAACTCATCATACTCGGCAAGAACTTTCTGAAAGACACGCGAGTAGTCTTTCAGCTGGACAGCGACGACCTGTCGAGCAGCCTGGAGCCGCACTGGGAATGCACCGTACTGCCGGACAAGGAGCATCTACACCCAGTACATCTGGTATGCGTGATACCGCCTTATCGCAGGCAGGATCTCGCGTCTACGGAAACGGTCAGCGTCAAATTGTTCGCGGTGTCGTCTGGCAAGACCAGCGAACCGCATACCTTTCTTTACACGGCTGCTTCCACTCCTCCGCAACCATCTGTAGGCAAAGTCGAGTCCATCTCACCTTCGCTAGCAAACGGTGATACTAGCCTAGTGACCACGCCTTCCGCCACGGCTGTCGCATCCAGCGGTAAGTTAGATTCCAGATCTTAGGATTCTAAATTTGGATCTCAAATTTCTGTAATTGTTCATTTAGATTTCTTAAATCTGCGTTAGAAAAAGTATTTACTGCCAAAGAAACCTACAATTTTTAAAGAACTTTTTTACTTTTGAAAATTATCTTCTGTAGAAATTTATTAATGCTCATGAAAGTTTTTGGAATTTTAAATTTATAAATTTTGTACTTTTTTTTATATCGACAAAATTATTTCTTTGATTATTTCTTTTTAATAATGCAAAATATTGACAATTAATTAGTAATAATTATAGCACACACGTACAGACAATAGAAGGACAATACGTCGTTCTAAATGGCGTTATGCGTTTAATCATCTTTCGAATATTGGCTTCGATTTGTATTGTAGACAGATAAATGTATTAAATATTTAGTTTATATTATTTTCTTTTAATACTTTTCAAAATTAAATGGCTAAAATTTAAACAGTTTTTTTGTATGATTACAATTACAATATTATATTAATAGGTATACAATGAAATAAATTTATTTTAAAATTGCATTTGAAGTTTATTAGAATAATTATTTGACATTCATCAGGTTTACTGACACAAGCAGCTGCGGGAGCTGCAGGCTTCCTGTCGAATGCATCAACTCAATCGCAACAAAGCGCTACTACAGAGGCTTTGAAGAGTGATCCCAGTCCACCACCAGCGGGAACGCCCCAGGTGACCCCCGTAATGCTCTGGGCCTCACAGTCTTCAAATTCTCCTTCTGATGTCATGATGCCGCCCCCAGTTCTCGTAGCAAATCCTCTAATGAATCGACGATCTTCGTCCAATCTTCAGCTGATTCTGCCGGATAACTTAAAAACGGAAGTAGTGGATGAAAACAGCCAGAACAGCATGCTGAGCGAAAACAGCATGCAAAGCATTCCGACGCCGACGGCGACCGCAAATGGTCCGACATCGGTTACCTCTCCTCTTCAGCAGTTGGTCAACGAGAACTCCAGAGAACCTGCATCCTCGCAAGCTGATATTATCAGGACTGTTGCCGCTGCGACGGCTGCCAATAACAGTCCCGTGCAAGAGACTGTGAACAGTCTTCTCGGAGTGGTGGATCTGATACGTAATCAGCATCCTCTATCGATGGTGAATGCACATCATTCGACTTCGTTTGGAGGTATGTATGCAGCAAGTGTGTAATTTGTTTGACTAAATGAGTAGAGCTAGTTGACTCTTGATACACACACACACACACACACACACACACACACACACACACACACACACACACACACACACACACACACACACACACACACACACACACACACACTCTCTCTCTCTCTCTCTCTTTTTCTCTTTCTCTCAATAAAGTCTCGATTACTATCATTCTTAAATTTTAAATAATTCTAAATTGTTATTTTATTTATTTATTTAATTTTAATTTTGTGAAATAGTTTTTTTTAAACATACGTTTTTTAATTATAGACATGCATGAGTCGACTCAGGTCCAAGTTCTTAGTCCTCATCGCCTTAAGGACACAAATGGTGTCCTGCCAACGGACAATAGCTCCAATGGAGCTGCCCTTCAAGGTGCCGGTGTAGTAGATCTTCGCATGAAACACCATCATCACCCCGACTTTGGCACGCTATCGAGTTTTACCGGCGCTACCGGAACTCAGGCTTTGTCGGCATCAAGCAGTCATGTGGTGGAAAAGTACCTGAATCACATAGAATCCTCGGTAGGCACCGCTGAGGAACCTAATAATGTAGAAAATGAGTTCGCTATTCAACAGCAGCGGACTTCCATCATTTCGGAAAGCAACCAACAATCGGCAGCTGCCCCAGAAATTTTAGCCAATACAGGTACAATATTGCACAGAAAATGATATTGCTTTATGGTATAAAATAATCTAAGATTGAAATGTAACTCATTACTTACGAAGTAAGTAAACAAATTACAGTTAGAGTTTTCAGTAACTGTAACTTAACTTTTTTCCTTTTTTTTATGTATCATTAAACTTAGTTACATTTTTTATACGGGTAATTAATTAAGTAGATATTTTATATATTTCAAATTTATTTGTTAACGTATAATTTGCGTTTAGCAGACTGAAATGATAAATCATTGAGAACAGTTTTTATCTGTCATTATAAAGTTGAAACTTTATTCTTTAAAATCCTGGATCATTGGTTCATGATGATTCTCTCTTGAAGTTTCTAATTTTTGTACTAAAACTTTACAAATAATTGCTTAGAGACTATAAGAATATAATTTCGTATAATATAAGAAAAAATAGGAAATCGAACATCGTAATATATGACGGTACCTTTTTCAGGACAAACTTCAACTCTTCAGGACAAACTAAAGTTGGATGCCTTAGTAAACTCCGCAGCTGAACAGATGGTCTCTCCAATGCACTCAGTGAATCCCAATTCTACCGCAATGTTAAGCCGTGTGACAACAGAACATGAGCCAATGAGTAATGGTCAGCAGACTAGAACTAGTCCATCGATTCCGGTGAAGACAATGTTGCTAGAAGCGCTAATCCCATCACAGACAGTGCAGCCAATGGCAGAAATGGCGGGTACAACGTCGGTATCGCCTGCAACAACGGTAGAGCAAACGGGAGACAGTCTGCTAACTAGTATCAACGCAGCACTGTTGCCAGAACCACAAGTCAGCGCGGCAACCGCCACGTCGAATTCAACGGTATTTCTTAACCGAAAACAAAAAAGATATAAGCGGTTGAACGAAAAAGTTAGTAACAAAGACAAAGTTTCTGGAATCTAAAAATAAAACTTTAAATTTCAGAAAAAAGTTTAGAATTTTAACTAAATTTTAAATTCTAAATAATCTAAAACAAAGTTTACATTGTTTAATAATTTTTAGTTTAGTATAAAATTTTTTAATAAACAAATATAATACGTTTTTGTTTTTTTTTTGTTTTTCAGGCTTGCTCAGTTGCTGGCAATGCGATGCCGGGGGTCGCAGTAGAGCAGATGCAACAGATTCAAGCGTTTACGCAACAAGAGGTAATGCAACAGGTACAACAGGTGGAACAGGTAGTAGCGCAAGCGCAGCAGCAAGTTGAACAGGTTGTCGCGCAAGCGCAGCAACAGGCAGTCCAAGTGGTACATCAGGCCCAGCAACAGGTAGTCCAGCAAGTAGTTCAGCATGCTCAAGTAGTGCAGCAAGCGGTACAGCAAGTGCAAGCTGTACAGCAAGTTCAAGCGGCTCAGGTAGTACAGCAAGCGGTGCAGCAGGCGACTGAGGAAGTGGTGCAACAAGCAGTGCAACAAGCGACTCAAGAAGTGGTGCAGCAGGTTAGTGATAATTTTATGTTACATTTAATGGGATGTTAAAGTTATCAATTTTATTGAACAGTAGATTTATAAATTATAATTTGTGCAATAATTAATGTTAAACAAAAATGTAAAAAATGTGTTTCAGGTTCAAGCAGTGCAGCAAGCTGTCCAACACGCTCAAGCGGCCCAAGTTATGCAGCAGGCTGTTCAACAAGACATAGGTTCTATGTTAAATCAACCCGCGGGCTTTGTGGCCGAAGCTAGTTCTGCTTTAGCTAGTGGGGCCGCTCAGGAACCCTCTCAACAACGTTTGACTAACGCAGCGGAACAAGCCATTAATAATGTTATCACCAACGCCACAAAGGATATCATTAACAATCGGCCGATCTCGACGACTACCGCTCATGCGATTATCGCCACGAAGAAAATTCTGAATAGCGTGGCGACTCAAAGCGCGCAGTTGATGAATAATGCGATGGAGGGAATCCTACCGAAATCTCCTTCAGGACAGAACAATATCATTGAACAGGTCGCCAGTAAATCGCCGACGGTCGCACTTCCGGTCACTCCAAACCGTCAGGCTGTAAACGCACCAATTTCCAATCCTGCCGTAAGCACTGCGTCCAACAGAAAGACGGAGGATGGAATGCTGCCTCAAGAGCTCACCTCTATGTCGGAACACGATCTTCTGAGCTACATCAATCCCAATTGTTTTGAACAACTTCCGCAAAGCGGATTTCTTTTGTAGTACCATTGCGTTTCTCAACAAAGGCGGATGATCTTTCAACGAACATATTTCTACATGAAAGTCTAAAGAATCTGCCTTCCGTGTCCTGCATTTGGTGCTAAATATAGCCAGCTAATTTTAAATTTCACTTGCCTCATATATTGAAGAGTGTTTAAACTATTAGATGGCGCTTAGATTAAGCTGTAATTAGCTAAATGTGGGATACAAGAATTCAAGAACGTTTTGAACGATTAAAATGCCTTGTAAATGAATGTATGATGTTTTGAACTTTTGCATCTGAATTTGTTACTGTGCAGGATTAATCTCTACTCGGATTACAAGATTGCCTGTTCCGATACTGACAATTCTGTGCCACATTTTTAACATGACTTAACATCACTTAGAGAAGGGAAAAAAGTGCACAGTGTAAATTTTGGATCTTGGCACACCTTTCCGAGATTTTTCCTCGGAATTCTTGTAATATTACGGATTTTGAGATTTTATAAGTCTTGATCTCCGAGTTATTGGACCTTATAATCTTGATCCTTTCGGCTGAGTTTCACTCTAGAAAGCGTTCCTACTACAGTTGACGCCGAAATGAACGAATGTAGTATTCGTTTAGCATTAACTATAATATACGCGTCAAAAGATTTTGTGTATTTTTAAAGCTGTAAGAATGTTTTCATATACTCTCCGAATTAAGCTTTCACGCCGAAAGGGTTAACAATTGATTTTATTTGGTCCTACAATAAGATGTTTATGAGATGTTATTTGAATTTGACTTATTTAGAGCACAATATGAAGAAATTTCTCGAAGTTTTCAGAGATACTTCCTGATCGTTCTGTGATTCACGGCAGAGAGATGCCGTAAGTTCACAGCAGCAGATTGTCATGGATCAAGAACTATTAATATTTAAGTATAAGACGGGCGCATAAGAAAGCGCGACAATGTCAGATGTTCTTCTCTTTTACATCTTTTCTTTCTTTGTATGTCTTATCTTTTCTATGAATTGTCAAATCTTCCTTGGCGATTCGTTATTTATCTTCAACGATGTACATGCAACTAGGTGCGTCGCGTATTAGCCTGTGCTCTATTTGAATGTATTTTGAATTCTTTTTATTTACAGGATTCGCAGAGAATAATATGTGAATAACGTAAATGTAGAAAAGAAATATGTTGTAAATGTTGAAATAATGAATTCATCTTTAAACGTTTCAAAACCGAATCCTAAATATTGGGATCCAACACAGCGGGATATTTTAGAGTTAGTTAATTAATAGTTTTAATATCGACGAAAGAAATTAGAGAGTTAACTGAAAAATAATGAAGAATTAAATTTTCAGTTTTGATCTTTGAATTTTTGAATCTTGTTTTCTCTTGCTTTTGTAAAGTTTAAAGAAAAAATGCCACAAATATGGATAGAAACACATATGCGTAATTATATGAACTATGTTACCAATTACGCTGATGTGAATGTTATTATTGACTTGATTTCATTGCGAAAGAATGGATCATCTCGTCGCTGTGGTCTCCACATGTCTCAAGTATATATTTCGTATATGTATTTAGAATATGTATATTGTTCGATAATCGAAGTTATTTTGTTTTCTTCTTTTTTTTGTTATCTAATACATCGATAATGCTAAGAGTTACGTGAATGGTGCATTAATGTTACTTCATAAAGGAATTAAAAAATGACAGGGAATGAAAGAGAGAGTGAGAGATTATGTTGTATGTTGAAGTAGTATATATATAAAATATATATATATATATTACGTTTATCCAAAGAGAGAGTAGACAATGGGCTAAGTAACAAAGTGAGCTTATTAAGGATATATGTCCATATAATTATTATATATATTGGATATAACTAAAGTGCGTTGCGTAAAATTATATCAACAATATGTTTCCTTTTCTATATATTTTTGTAAATTTTTTATACAAATTTTCGGAACATTAAGCGTGTAATTTCAAACGATCATGTAACTTCATTTTTCATTCAGTTCAATCCTGCGTGAACTTTTTTACGAATCACGAAATGATTGAATCACGAATGTTGAGTACGCACCGCGCGAAATAAATTCACGTAAAATTCTTTGTTTTTAAAATCATATAACTGCACCGAATTCTTAATTAAGATCAATGAATATCATGAAGATTATTAGATTATTTAAAATATATCAATCTTTATACATTCCCAAGTCTTCGAATTCTTGAATCTTTGAATCTTATGACACTTTTCTTTTGTTTTTAATTTTTTAATTTTTATCTCAGGATTTTTGTAACTCTAAAAAAATCATCACACTGAGAAAAATAAGTTTTTAATTTGACTAAATTTTTAAACTTAATTAAATTTGTTTAATTCAAATATTTTATGTATTTAAGTTAAATAAATAAATATTTGAACTAAAGAAATTTAATCAAGTTGAAAAATTTAGTCAAGTTAACATTTTTTCTCAGTGTAGTAATATAATATTATTTTTAAATTTTGATTATTGAATTCTAATAGTATCGCTTGAAAGTGATCTCTTGTATTCCTAGATGTAAAAAATTAATAAATTATCGACTTCCTGAACTCTCATGTTATTTCAACGTTTCGCACTTTAGTGATATCTCGTGTACATCGCGACATCGAATTTTTCGTGGGGTAATTCCCTACATACTGAAGACGAGCGGTGCTAATATTCGCCAAGATTATGTAGCTAGTAGAAGAAAGAGAAAGAAAGAAAGAGAGAAATTTTATAACGAAACATTTATTGTCGCGACAGCAACAATGTCCTTTATAATCAAGTAAAAAAAAATATATATTTTATATTGACCGTTGTATTGTGTCCGTAGTCGCACGCGATGACTAATGGCTCGCCTAAACAGGGAAGATAACTGGTGTACCACATAGCGATATGTACCCCGTAAAATTGTTGTAAACGTGTGCTCTTCTCATTGTACGCACGTCTGATAACAGCTATTAGCCTAACTTCGACAGAAATTCGTAACAATGTATCATTATTTACTCCTGTAAGTTGAATAAATGTTTCACTATGATATTTTACGCGCATTTCATAAAATTTTTACGGCTTACTTCTAATTTCAATAATGATTAAAATTATTATATATAATCCATATATATTAATAATACAAATTTAATTAAAATTTATATATATATATATGCATATACATTACACATTTATAACGTATATTATATTTTATATATATGTATATATGTAAAATATAGTAATTAAATTTGCATTAAAATATAGTTTATTAATGTAATATTTAAATTATATATTTACATCTACAAAGTACAATTATATAAGATTTCTTTCTAAGATTTATAAATTTGCGACCAAAATATTTCGACTTTTATGCAATTTTATCTAATTTTGTATATTCTTTATATAATCTATATTTATATTTTGCCTTTAATTCTCCACCAGCCACCTTCGTCTTCTTGTAATACTTTCCCTTCTTTTTGTAACTTGCGAAGGTGATGTCCCACAGTATATGCTGCAACCAGCCATAGTTTTTCAGGTGTATCCTGTACAAACATTTATAATTTTATTTAGTTCCTTTAGAAAGAACAAATTAATTAATTGTATAGGTAATTAATTATATTGTATTATATTAAATTAAAGAGTTTTTCTATTTTATCATGTTGATTTCTTAGGAAAGTTTTTAGTAATTTTTTAAAAGTAAAAGTGAATAAATATTTTATCTTTTATTTATTATTGTTTAAAGATTTATTTCTTAGTTTTTTAAATAAAAAATATGAATAATAGTTTATTAATGATAGATTCATTTAACTTCTGCACAATTTATCAAGCAATGATTATGAACCCGCAACTCTCAGTGAACTGAAATTAAAAACTTATTATTATTTACTAAAATATTATTTTAATTACAGCATATGCAACCATGGTCACAACTGGACTTTTAAAAAATCCGATTTTTTGCTTTACTTTTTTTAACCACTGAATAAACATAAAAAGTTATCAAAACCATTCTGACTATAGCTGTAGGTGTTTTGATTAAACGTTTGAGTTTTTAATTTTAATCCATTGAGAGATACGAAATCATGGTTACAAATAAACTGTGCAGAGGTTGAATCTATTATAACAATTCATATTTAAAAAAAAAGAAAATTAATCTTTAAACAATAATAAATAAAGAACAAGAACTAATTTTGAAAAATAATCACATAAAAAAAAACATTTAAAAAAACCTAAAAATCTCTAGTAAAAATTAATGTGACAAAAGAGAAAATCCTTTAAAACAGCAACTCAACAAGCGTATGTTCTTTAACGAATCTTAAATTAATATTTACTTTATACATGATTTTGACGATATCCATCTCTGTCATTGGTTTGTCGCTTCCCTGTTCCTGCAGCATCCATAAAATTTCGTTTTCCCTCTGTTGCCTGTGTTTGATGTAATACTGTATCCGTGGCACAGGATTGTCGAGAACCGGCCCGTGCCCTGGATAAATCATTTTGGGCTGCATCTCCAGGATCTTATTCAGCGACAGCATGTAATCGTGGAGATCTTCAAAGACCGACGTGCCTTCCCCGAGGATGCAGTCGCCGCTGAACAAGATGTTGTCATCTTGTAGCAACAGGCAGGCGTGATCGCTGGTGTGTCCTGGCGTATATTTGATTTGTAGCTTCGCTCCTTCGACTTCTACTACTTGATCGTTTTTTAGAGGCTCCCACTGGACGGACTTTTCGAGATCCGATATGTCTGTATCGTTCGGCGCCCGTGGCAATTTCCATACGGTTAACTGCTTTTCCATTGGGAATAATTTCTTCACCAAGTTCCGCACGGGTTCCGCTCCACCAATGTGATCGTTATGCCAATGAGTGACCACCAAGTGCTCGATAGTCGCGTTCTCCTCGCTTAGTACACTGTCCAGAAGTTTTACATAAGCCTCAGCCGTTTTTGGTTCTCCAGAATCAATTAGCACACGTCTGTAATAGCAATCAAAATTTTTTTTAATTTTCATACTTTTGTATAAAATATGAAAAATTCTTAAAAATGTATCATGAGATATTACAAGAATGTTTTCACCAAGAATTGTATGATATTTATGATTAATAGACATTAGAAAAGAAACAGCAATTATAACTTGGTGATTATTTTAAGATATTTATTTAGGAACAGTATATGTTACAAAAATGCATATTATAATAATGTCATTAAAATATTCTTCTTATTTATATATCTATTTCCATTTATTATTCAAATACATATTCAGTTTTTGAAAAAATCTCAGATAACTTTTTATAATAATTAATAATTTTGATCGTAAATACTCGAATTTTTTAGTCCTAAAAGCTAATTGCAAAAAACAATGAAATATGTGCCTTATAATAGCTCAGGCAATAAAATAATCTTATTTTTGTGCAAATATTTATTAGGGTTTAGTATATAATATGATTTAACTTGTAAATAAATAGCTGTTTCCTCATTAAACATACAAATAAATAGCGCAATTTTGCGTAAGAATCAAGAGTAAACAAAATTAATAACTCTTAAACAAATAAAAGAATTATGTTCAAATTTTATAAAGATATCCACACGTGCGTAATATTAGAATAGTCTGTAAAAATTAAAAATGTTTGATATTTTGTAATATGACATACACATTCTTAAAGTATTGATATTAAAAAAAGGAAATTTTTATCATGGTGTATGTGTGTGTGTTTTAAAAAATTTTAGCATTATAATTGGAAAAAGTAATAACAAATAAAATAAATTATAAAAAAATGTATTGTGTAATAAATAAAGGGACTGTACTCCAGAACGCGACTCTTATAAAGATGTTTTAATGCTGTGTTTTTTCATTTTATTCATATGTTTTGCGTCTAATGGACGCGATAAATAGAATATCTTTATAAATGGCAGTAATGGCAGAAACTAAAGAAACTTAAGGAAGACACAGCGGATAAAAATTTGTTCTACAATCATGATTGAATCATGCCTTACTTTAAGGTTTTGAAAATGGCACGCTATTTATTGGCGCGCGCGCGTTTCGGAGCGCGAAACCTAACCTTAAAAAATTGTATGTATTTCGTATATCGTTAATTTCTCTTTAGTCTGTGAACACAGCAATTTCAGCAGTCCTTTCCATATATCAGAACGTCATTTTTACGCTTTAAAGTCTCACCTAAATTTCAAATTTCTTCATTCGATTAGAACGATTGTCAAGTGTTTTAATTTAAAATGTTTTAATTTTTCGCAATTTCGTATATTACGTTATTATCAGTTGGGGGAAAAAACGACAGTTTAACCCAATAGCTTCCCTTCTCCGTTGTCAAAATAAATTATTTCCCGCAGTGTCTGTCAAACATCTCGTAGAGACGTGATTTGTCCAGGAAACATGTGAATGACGTTTATCACCTGTGCCCGGTGCCTACGAGATATGTGTTGGTGCCTTGCAACGTCATCGGGCCAGGATTACAACCTAGGATCCGGATCACCCTGCTGGACAACCTCGCTATCGGTGGCAATTGTGTCAAGGACGTCATAATTTCTTCACTTGGCTGGTTCACTAGCGGAACGTTTATCACAAGAAGCAAAAAGAGAAGGCGCACTTTGGAACTTGATTCACGTTCGCGTATCACTCATTATCTTTATTTAGTGAGAGCTGCGAGACTGTTCTCTACACTTTCTGCGCTTACTATAAGATACACGTGTATCAGGGCCGCAGGTACCAATGGGGGCTTCATTGGAGGCTCTTAGCCCGACTTATAAATTTAAAATTTGCGTCTCTAAAGCTAGTGCTCCAAGAAATTTTACATTTAGCAGTTTTACATTATATTTTGTATTATAATTTTAAAACAAAATTATTAACGAATGGACTTAATACTTCTTGCGTTTGTAAAGGATCATACAAAATGTGTATACACACACACACACACACACACATATGTATGTATAATGTGTACATATGTATATATATATATATATATATACACACACTTTTTTTAAAGAAATTTAATAACGATGACTGCAGTTGTTTTGACTACTTTACTCATTGACCTAACAAAGTCTTGAGTATTGCATTGTAGCCTGGCATTTTGTTAATAATAAAATGTATTATAAATTTAAAATTGTTGTAATTTGAAAACTAATATTATATACTTTATTAGCTTCCCCTAAGTTACTGTGAGTTTTCCTTGCTGTTTGTGTCTAGCTACGGTCTTGACGTGTCGACAAATTGGATTCTTTTTTATTTTTCAAGTTTGTCTTCTCATCATGATATTGAATTCTTGACGTCATCAGAAGAAAACGCGAGTTATTTCTATTTATTAATATGATGCAACACATTTTTTTTCGATTTTATCACTCGTATTATACAGAATGCCTCGAAATTTGTGACTCAAAATATTTTAGCAAGAAAGTTTTTAAAAAATTAAGTAAAAAATTTACAAATAACTATTTTATAATTCTGTTTAAGAATTCTTTTCCTGTAATATTTTGATTTGCAAATTTGAAAACGTCATATGTATTATATATATATTTACGGAGAAAAATAAAAATTCATAAAACATAATTTGCTGGTATAGTCTATCTAAAAATACATTAATTTTTAGATTAATCTTTTCTCAAACCTTTTTTAATCCGTACCGAAAAGATTAACAATTGTTTTTATGTCATCCTACAATAAATTTATGATGTTTAAATTTGACTTATTTTAGAGCATGATAAAAATTCTTTTATAATGACTAATGAAGTTTTCAAAGATAATTCCTGACCATCTTAATTCACAGTAGCAGATTAAGCATAGGAGTCCGCAGCCGGAGGCAAGATAGGATAGGACATACTCTCCTCCTTTCCCCTTGATAAATAATGGTGCATGCACGATTGTCTGAATCAGTGGCAAAAGAATCTGTAGGAAGGATAAACACAAGTATTTTTAAAATTTTTTTAGAAGAAAAGTCGAAAAGAAGTATTTGCAAAAAGATTCTACGGACGTCTTCGTATCCAAATATAAGACAAGTGCACGAGAAAGTGCGGAAACGTCGGATGTCTTACCATTTACATATTTTTTATTTCTTTGTATATGTTATCTTCTCTATGAATTGTTAAATCTTACTTGCTAATTTGTTATTTATCTTGAACGATGACGTATATGTAACTAGGGCTACGATAGAAAAACTTATAATATATATTTTATTATATACATATATATAATAAAATATACATTATAAGTATTTCTTATATATATATATATATATATATATATATATATATATATATATATATAATAGAATGATTAAATTGACATAAAATTTAATTTATTAATATAATATTTAAATTGTATTTATAAAGTACAGTTATAAGATTTTTTCTAGAATTTATAAATTTTTGCGCAAAATTACTTCAACTTTGTTCCAATACGTAATTTTATCTAATGTGGTATATTTTCCATATATATCTATTTATATTTTGCTTTTAATACTGCTCCAGCCATCTTTATTTTGCAACACTTTTCCCTCCTTTTCTAACTTTTGAAGGTGATATTTTACCATATATGCTGCAGCCAGCCACTGTTCATCACTCGTCTTATACTTATTCTGTAAACATTTTTAATTTTAATAAATTTCTTTAGAAAAGCAAATTAATTACTCGCATAAGTATAATTATCTTGTTGTATCTTGTATTCCAAATTAATCAAAAATTAATATAAATTTTACTTAATGTTTACGAATAAGTTTTAATTATGTTTTAACGAATTTTAATTAATATTTACTGTGTGAATGATTTTAACGATATCCATTTCTGTCATTGATTTGTCGCTTCCTTGTTCCTGTAGCGTTTGTAGAATTTTCTTTTCTTTTTGCTGTCTGAGTTTGATGTAATGCTGTATCCGTGGCACAGGATCGTCGAGAACCGGCCCATGACCCAGATAAATCGCCTTGGGCTGCAGCTTGAGGATCTTATTCAGCGACAGCATGTATTCGTGAAGATCTTCAAAGATCGACGTGCCTTCCCCCAGGATACAATCGCCGCTGAACAAGATGTTCTCATCCTGCAGCAATAGGCAGGCGTGGTCGCTGGCGTGCCCTGGCGTATACTTTATTTGAAGCTTCGCACCTTCGACCTCGATCACTTGATCGTCTTTCAGAAATTTCCACTGGATAAATTTTTCGAAATCTGATCGGTCCGTATCGTCAGACGCCCGTGGCAATTTCCATAGGATTGGCTGTTTGTCCATGGGGAACAATTTCTTTATCAAGTTCCGCACGGGCTCCACTCCACCAATATGATCGATATGCCAATGAGTAACTATCAAGTGCTCAATAGTTGCATTTTCCTTGCTTAATACACTGTCCAGACGTTTCACGTAGGCTTCGGCCGTTTCTAAGTCTCCAAAATCAATTAGCACACGCCTGTAATAGCAATCAAAATTCTTTATCGCACCTTTGCGTTTATTCGAAAAATAGTATATCAAATTTTGCAAAGTACATTCTATTCATTTCTTTTTTTTTTAGTGAAAAATTTTTTATTAATTTTTTACATATTATTTTTAAATTTTTATGCAAATTTTTTAATTTTTTACAGTTTTTTTAAATATAATTTAATAGTTTTTAAGTAGTGTTAGATAAAAGATTTTTATTTGTTGTTACATCTAATTTAGCTTGTTTCTTGATCGTTTCTTTTCTCTTTCTTATTTTTTATTTTTTTTTGCAAAATTGAGCTTATTTACTACTATTAATAAACAGATTTTTTAAAATCAAAGATACTAACACGGAGTGAACTTATTGATTATATTGTGGTCAAACATTTTATAGAAATACGGTTTAGAACTTGAATGGCATTTATTACTTGCGCCCAGTGCCCACGAGATATGTGTTGGTCCCTTGCAACGTCATCGGGCCAGGGTTGCAGGCTAGGATCCGAATCACATTCCTGGATAGTTTTTCTATCGGTGGCAGATGCGTTAAGGATGTCATAATTTTCTCATTTGATTTATTTCCTCGCGGAACATTCGTCAGAAGCAAAGAGAGAAAAGACAAGCTTTGGAACTTGATTCACGTTTGTGTATTACACGTTTATTTTTTTTACTTGACTGTGTTCTAATATATACTGCCAGTACTGAACATCTCTCTCTCTCTCTTTCTCTCTCTCTCTCTCTCTCTCTCTCTCTCTCTCTCTCTATGTAAAATACATGTGACGTGTACGATAGATGTTTTGCATTAATAATGAATATTAAAACACGACTTTATTATAGGCTATATTATGTAATACTGCAGTTTTTATACTTTTATATTATGTGCAAATTGTTTTATCAAGGTTTTAATATTCCCATCATAATACTGAATACATTTTCATATTCTGACAAGAAATCACAAAATTTATTTCTATTTTCTTATATAGCATGCAATATTTATAAAAGATAAAAAATTTACAAAATTTTATAGTAAAAAATTAATTTATAATAATTATTTGAATATTTTGTAAATATTTTTGTGATCTTAAATTGGACAGACCATAGAGATTTAATATAAATATATCATTAAAAAAATATATAAAATACATATAAAATATTATGGATATTAAACTTTTTTATTAAATAAAATTTAAAAAAAATTAAATATATATTTATAAATATTTATTATACTAAAACAATATAATAATTTAAACAAAAAGAGACTTTATCATCAGTTATTAATAGCAATTTAATGTAGGATTGCTTCAAGACTCTGAGAGATGGCGCCTTGACTATCAAAAGAAACAATCGCTGTACGTATTATTCGACAAGTATTCGTGTATCGGCAAGTACGTATTGACATACTGGCTCGATTCGCAAAATGATAGTTGCGATTAGCTCGAATGCTAAAATAAATCGCATTGTATTCTATTGTGTACGCGGACTTACCAACGGTAAACTACAGTTGGAAATTGTAAATAATAAAAAATAAAATTCGACATTGTTCTTTTTTTCTCTTCCAAAATACGCACCTTTTTATACTTAAGAACGTTTTCACAAATTTATTTTATTTTAGAACTGACAGAGAGCGCTAATGAAGCTAATGAAAAGTATTGGTATTTAACTCGAAACAATTTTACTTAAAAGTATTATTGTATTAATAATAAGTACGTTATTATATTATAATAATATCTTATTGATAAGTATTATATAAGTTAAATTAATAAATATTATTTCAAACATTTGACGGCATTATCATTTCATTGTTCGAAGTTGTTTATATGAAAGGTTCCGGCAGCCTACTTTGTCGTCGGCGTTCGCAAAACGGTGAATGGTGTAAAATGGTCCACGCATATAAATGGTCCACGCGTACCGCGTGCCCCTCGCCCCGTACCACGGCGACACGTGCGCAAAACTTCTTTGTTGCGATTGCACGTGTCTTTCCGCTGCCGCGGGAAAACAAACGCGCCATATCGTAACGCCCGAGGCTATTAATATTCCTATACATGAATTAGGCGCTTATCGAGACGTACGTACATGGAAAAAATGCATAAGCACATAACTCCATGCATTGAGTCATTAATGACATTTTTAATGATCTTACACGGAAAAAAATATGTTTATTCTATTAGCAGCATTAGCGCTAACGGCAATATAATTGAAGACATAATCTTAATAATTTTTAATAATAGTATTTATGAAACTAATAGCATTTTATTGGAACAAAAGCATAACATATTTGTTTTCTTAATACTATGTTATTGTTAGGGTTGGATGAATTAATATTCTTTTTAAATTACACTTCTTTTCTTTTTAAATTAAGTTACTGGTGGTGTTAATAGTCTTATGAAATTAATTTAAAAGTTAATTTTGAAAAACATTATTTATATATTAAATTAAAAAGCATTTTTTAAGTTATTTTATTTAAAACAATTATTATGGATCATCACACGGATCATCAAATAAATTTAATTTTATTTGTAAATTAAGTTTATATAAAATAATAAAGAAATATTGTTAATGTATTTTAAAAATAAATAGTTAAAGTTAAAAATTGTTTAAAATAAACCAAGCTAAGTTAAAAATTATTTTGAATTATTATTAATCTAACTTTTAAAACTTGTAAATGGATTATTATTCAATCTTGATTATTTTTAAATAAATTTCTGTTAACTAATGTTGTTAATTTAATATCATTTTCTTTCATGAGTAGAAAGATCTATCTGTATGTTAAGTTACTTATTATAATTTTAATTCAATACGATTGTTTTGTAGAGAATTCTTATAAAAAAGTATTTCATAAGATATTTCACGCTGATGTTAAATGGACTGACTTATGCCGCTGAACAAAATGTTGAAAAATCAGTTCTTAAATCATTTGTGATGACTAAAGATGAATCAAGATGACGATATACATAAATTAAGTAACATAATATTTCAAATAAAATAAATATAAAATTGTTTAAAAAAAAAGTAAATATAAAGTAATGATAAAATCCTTTCATATTTAATTTTTTTAAATCATGGAAATCAAATACTATCTTTTAGTGATCTAAGATAGTATCTAACATATTTAGTTAACATTCTGAATAATTAATTGAAATTTTTCCGAAATTAAACTACTTTCTCAGTTGTCAATGTAAATTTAGAGTTTCCAGGTGCAATTTTGTAAAAAAATTAAATACTGTTTACTAAAAAAAAATGATTTTGCAACTTTAACAAAAGTTATATGAGTGTAAGAATTAGCTGAGATAGATAAATGATTAGCAAATACTATGATATGTATATGTATTGCACTTAATCAATCTAACTGATAGAAGCATAATTTATAAATTCTATACGTGACAGCCAAAATTGTAACAGATACGAAAATTAATGACACATTTTGGATGTAACATCAAGAAATCTGTCTATATCAGCAAAAAATCTTTTTGGGTGTTAGCAAAAGAATTTTTTATTATTGATTTTGATTTCGAGCCACGTAATAGGAGTAAATTGCTTAACTTCTCTTATAAAAATGTAATACTGGACAGTTGGCTAGTAATTGTTACTTATTTTGAGTATTAAAAATATCAATAACAATTCTTTTAATACTTAAAATAAGTATTAATTACTGGCCAATTCAATACTGTCTAGTATATAACATTTTTATAAGGATTTTGTACATTTTTCAAATTTGATTTAATTTTTACATCTCACACACACACACACACGCGCGCGCGCGCGCGCTATGCATTATTGTGACTTAAAATTAACAATGTGGTCCTTTTAGAATAGTTCTTTTAGAAAAGATATTTGCAATTTTATCTTAGCATAAAAGATTGCAAAATAGAATTTCCTTTAAACCTATATAGCACAGAAAATAATATAAGTAACATTTCAATAAATTGTTGCAATATCGCAGGAACTGTTTTGTGTACGGGGAAAAAACTTTTGTACTTCAGATTTAGAAGCAAAGGACTTATTTAACCAACCAATAAATAATTTAAGTTATAAAAAATTAAAGAATCAGCATAAATTTTCCAATTAAGGTTTTCATTCCTATACATCATCACAACGCGATTTTGATTTTATGTATTATATAAGTATCGTTATGTTGATCTACTAACATGCTTATCTATGGACCAGCCACCGATTCCCCTCCCCTTCTCCCACCCTAAAAATCGCCCTGACGCACGCGATCCACCTTCGCCCCGACGATGAAGCCGTCGATTGCGTTTCTTGCAGGTCGCAAACAGACATTGCGTCTAAAGAGCGCTAATCGTGAATTATTTATTGCGACACCATGTCAACGGAAACGCGCGTGGCCGCATGGTCGTTCCTTATTAAAACATATAAAATTTTCAAGCTGGTCTCCTGTTTACATCCAAATAACCAGGGTTATAATTTAAAAAGTTAATAAATTTTAACTTTAAATAGGTATTTCTTATACATGTAAACTTTAATTTATTTAATAATTTTTTTTTAAGTTAAGTATTTATCTGTGTACAAAAAATTATAAAAAAGAAAAAATAAACTTAATTTACAAATATAATAATCTTATTTGATGATCTATGTTGTTTTGATTAATATTGATATCAATCTAAAAAGAATCTTTTAAAAAATTACGACTTTCTAATTTAATATAAATAATGCTTTTCAAAATTAACTTTTAATTTAATCTTAACATAACTTTTAATTGATCATAAATTAATTTTTTATTTACTTTTGTAACTTTTAACATAAATAAATTAATTTTATTAGCCAATAACTTTAATTTAATTTAGTTAAAAAATAAATATAGAATTTCTTTTAATATGTCTAACAATAAGAAAAATTCAGAATTGACGCTATGAAATAAATTCTTTTTAAAGCTTTTAGAGTTGTTTGAATAGAAGTGGGAGGAAAAAGATACGTTTTATAATTCGGGAATTTCAGGAAACTTTTTTTTAAATTCTCTTTACTATTTATATATTGTGTTAATTATCGTCAATTGCAAAGATAGAAAAAATATAGAGTACATAACATGCATCTAAAGATGTATGTGTTTTATGTAATAAAAGTTATGCACAGCCAGAAGCACGCTAATGAATAATTATGAATAATTAAAGAAAAGGGCGTTGATCTTTCGCACATTATTATGTTTTGCTCGAGTTTTGAATCTCGAAGTCACTCATGTAAAAAGGGTAAATCCTTTTTATGTTTTTTTTATCTATTTGCGACATTAACAAATATACTGTACAAAACAGTCACCAATACTGGCATATCACTTTGTTTTTGGATAGTATATCTTAAATAAAGGCTAAAAATAAAACTTTCGAGACATGAACGTAAGCTAAAAAAGCCTCTAGCAGATATAACAACTTTTATAATATTTGTTTTACATTTTATAATAATTAACGTTTTCACAGTATAATTAAATATGAACGTCTGACAAATTGGGTCTCAAAACTGGCACAGTAGGTTACACTTTTTTTAAACAACATTACATTAATTTGTACAAAATATCTACAAGATAATGTATATAAGGATTTCGAGAAATCTTTCAGTTCTATCTAGCGTCTGTAAAACTTATAAACATTTTTTTGTTAATTATACAAGTATACTTTATATCGTTTCGCAAGACGCAACTAATATGTATATAAAAGTTAGATTAGATTAGATTTGTTTTTAGTAAATTTTATATAGAAGAAAGCTATGAATAAAACTATAGGTTTTTGTTTCTCTAATTATATCTAAGCAGATAATTAAAGCATTATAATTATGTTTCTATTAGTATTATTACAGTGCAATGTTTAGTTTTCAAGGCATAAGAGGATATCACTTTAAGAGACCTGTGCCGGCGACCTTACTCTATTAATACTATGACAAATGATGTGACGATCGACGTGGAACTTTTTTTGCGTACCCATGCTTTTTAACTCCCTTCTCGCATGAATCTCAATGAGTGATCGTTCATTGGGATTCGAAGAAGTTTCGGCATATCGTTCCGACGATCGATCACGCGATTCCTCACACCAGCCGACAGAGTCCCTAGAAGTAGTGGTTACTTCTGTAGACTCTACTATTCGATACCCTTGTGCGCCTTGAAAACAAGATCAACGACACTTTTGCGCGTCGGCGAGTTTAATTCGCAGATAGCCGAGGTCTTCACCGCGCGATCGGCGATCACGAGCACGGTGGCTGATTTGCGGCCGCCGCGCGTTGAGAGACGTAATGAGTATAACGATAAACACCCAGATAGGAAAGCATGCAAGAAAATTTTAGCATCATTTGAATATAAAAGTGTAATGTATAATGTATTATGTCATAGTTGTAAGTTTAATTTTAAAAATTATTAATTCTTAATTTAATTTACGTGGCAATCTTTGAAAAATTGATGTTAGAAGTAAATGCTTGCATACTCGTAGTAGGACAGAGAATCGTCTTCGCAAAATTATTGCCAAACATATTTTAAAAAATATTCTTGTGAAAAAATATAATTGTACAAATTATTGTCAAACAAGAGGAAAACGCTATGGCATAAAATTGTACAATTATTATTCAAGCATTTTTGAATAAAATTTTTACAGAGAAATTAGCATGCATGCATGACGCATTCTTACTATTTCAATATTATTTGTAAATATTTCAAAAATAATTGAATGAATTTACAAATTTATAATTATAAAATTCCTTTGTACCAAAAAATATGCTTTTTATTTCTGCAAAATGTAACAATTATAGAAAGTTTCTTATCTGGACAATAGATGATGAATCAGAAATAAATAAATATAATTTGAGAATTATTCTTAGAATTTATTCTTAGAATTTATTTTTAAAATTATAATCGTAGGACAAACATGAACAAGGAATATTATAATTTTATTAAAATTTAATAAAAATTTAATCAAACTGTTTTACAGTACAAAATTTTTAATATAAATTTTAATAATATTATAAAATAGTCTAGTTACATTTTAATGTACTAAAAGTGTAGTTAAATTTTTCGAAGCGCATATTGTCATACGACTGTCATGATTTTGAAGGAAAATTCTAAGAACAAATTCTCTGTGTATTCGTGACTTTTTTCCCCCATCAAAAGTCATCACAAGCCTAAAGGCAATTGCGCCAATGGCAAAAGCACCAATCAACCGTTTTGCGCTGCGTCCGAAGTGCAGTACCTCATAACGTGTGATAATCGTCTGCGTAGTTTGAAATTGTTCGAGACAATAAATAATCATTGTTTCTGTCGAAACCAATTTTTGTGAGAATTTCTATAAATAACAAAAAGTCATGTTAAAACTAACATGGACACAATGACGATGATATTTGTTTCATTCAGCAATGTTTTCAGGACATAATCTATCGTATCTAATCTCCCTTAGTAAATCGCGTTCGGATCTATTTGCGTTCGGCGTACCGATTGAAAACAAGCCTGACGGGGTGAGAGAATGGAATTAACCATTCTGTGAAGTGGGCGGCTGATATATTTAACACAATCGTCGTCGTGGGACATTCCTCCTTACTTCCTCGTAACCGGGAACCTAATTTTTTTACGATTTTTTTTTGTATTTTATGTACTCTTTATATTTGTATTTTGAATGAAAGAAAACTGCAGAAAGAAAGACTTATAGTTCGCTTCAAATGCAAGTGTGTATAAAATTTTGAAACTTGCTCATGTTTGTGCATTAAATTTAACGAAGAACCAGTGAAACGTGGGCGTGAATAATTTCAACAGAGATGAGTTTTCAGGAAAGAAAAAGTAAAATACGTGACTTGTCAACTACATGGCGATGAAAAATTGTATCGGCAATTGTTGAACACATCCAGCGTAATCGACAACATGCTCACCGAATTGGTTATCGCTGAAGGAAGGACGAAGATAACATCAGCCGACCAAACGATTTATCTCATAGTTGTTATACGTATTTCATCGTACGACTACTGGTCTCCCGTTATCTCTCGCGAATTTTCCATTTTGTCCTGCCAAGAATAAATTAATAAGTAATTCTCCAGACGTCTAAAAATATGTAATAAATAAGAAAATACGAATACATCAAAGATTTTTTTCATCTTTTTTTTCAACATATTTATTATCCATAAAATTTATTATCCAATTGGCCGACGTTCAAAAGGTCGTAAGGTTTTCGCAACAACATTTCGAATGCGAGGCACATATTTCTGCATTTGACTTTCCGATGTGTCATTGTCTTATTGCTGTACGCGACTGGCGTAAAGCAAAGTGTTTGCTTCAAGTTATCGGCTGCACCTATAAATCGTTAATCTGAAGAGTCTCATACGGGCTCCTTCCGGCGCTTGCTTCAGTTCAGTCGAGTACTCTGGGTACAGATTCGTTGCGACCAACCTATAAGCAACGCAGTGTTGTAAAGCGCTTTAAAATAATTAAACATATATTGTTTAATTATTTTAAAGCGCTTTACAACACTGCGGGAAAGAAAATTTAAATTAAAAAATGTGCACACACACACACACACACACACACACACATACACACAATAATACTTTTAAAAAGTTTTTTAAATATTAAACAAATATTTTTAAACACGTTTAAAAACGTTGAAAGTAATAAGAATACTACAAACCAATCTTAAAAAGTTTTTTTGAATATTTGAAAAATATTTGTTAAATATTTAAAAAAATACTGAACACAATTCTTTTTTATTAAAAAAATGTTTACTTTAACAATTAAAAATATTTTTTAATGTTTAGAGAACGTAACATGAATATTAAATAAACATTAAATAAGTATTTTTTTATACATCATTATTTAAGATAAAACGTTATTGTTAAATAAATATTTTATAAACGTTTAATAAATATTATAAATAAATTGTACAATGTATAATAAAAAATAAATACTTAAAAAATATTGTTCGCCAAATGGAGGAAAAGATTATATAAAATGAGAGTAAATACCTAATCAAAGTTATTTTCATTTGCTTTTTTATTTTTATTTATCAAATAAAAACATTATTTTTTTGAAGTTGATATAAAAAGCCATTTTATTTTAAATTTAAGAAGCTTCTGTTATTAATTATTTATATCATCTTTATTGGATGTTCTAAATGTCATTAATCGTTTAATCACAAACAATATATTTTTTACAAATGTAATCTATTTTAAATTATTTTGTACGTACCTCCAGTCAAAGAAGTTTACAATGAAAAGAAGATTACAAGAAAAAAAGCGATTTTTACGCTATTGTTTTGAAATTGGATTTTATAATTGAGAAACAAAACATTAATCTTACGAAATAAGTCGGTGATAAAATTATGTAATTTTACAAGAAAAAAAGATAAACGCCATAACGAGGAGATACGAGAAAAAAAATACGCAAATCTTTATTGTTTAGGACATGGGTCATTGCGTTTACATAAAAGAGGAAACAATAAGAAAAAACGAACGGATAAAAAGAAAAGGATAAACAAAAGACAGAAAGAGAGACACGCAGAGAAAGAGAGAAACGAGTTTGTAGTGAAGGACGAAGAGAGTTACAAAAGCGAAGTGAGGTCGTTCACGGTACGCGAACGAAGAGGGAAAGAGGCGAGCCTTGCGAAGACCCGACAGAGCGAAATCAACGTACACAACATTAGAACGATAGGCTGGCGATGGGGAGGGCGGAGAGGCATGACGCGCGCGCGGGGCGCACCATGACGCCATGACGTATCGACCGTGTTCGCCACGCGCGCTGACGTCACGATCACGGCCCAAGTCAGACCGGGAGCACGTGAACAGCACGCTTGCGATCACGCGGTCGCGGGCTGATCGGACCGCGCCGGTTGGCCAGCCGCCGGCGAGCCCCTCGCCGCGATTGGTCGCGCCCGCGCGCGCCGCGTGATCGCGCACGCACACATGCAAGGGCGTGGGTCGGCGCGTCCCATAGCCAGGCGGCCGACCTGAGGGAGCCTCATTGCGCCGCGAGACTCCCGCATGTTTGCGTGCACTAACTCGTCGCTCTAGTTTTGCTCGAAGAGGGCTCGATGCGTGCGCGCGCGCGCACATTCTATTCTCTCTTATTTTCACTCTGATTTTGCTTTGACTTGGAGAGGAGTGTTTTGCTCTGGTTTTTTTTTTTAATCTCAAATCACTCGTGTTTATCTTTCTGTGTGAACATGGATACGAATCAGGCGCCTCTTTCCCCGCCAGCCTCGCCTCAGCTTAAACATGTAAGTGGTAACGAATTAAATATACCGCCACAATATCGTCTACCGCTGACCGCGAAACTCGAATGTCTGTTTCTACGAAACGTTTAAGAGCTTCTTTTTTTGCCATATTTCTGTCACAGTAACTTGTCATACTTGTATCAAATAATAATTTTTTATTTGCAGTAATTTATATTTAAGGATAATTACTTGTACAAAGTTAAAAATTTGATATATTTTTATATTTTAAATTGAGATGTAAGGATTTTAATTTTTTACTTTTATTATTTTTTCGTTTTCTCTCCAATTTTATTAATTTTGAAATTAAAAATTTTGTTAAAGTCTATTTTGAGTTATCTAAATAATTTCATTTTTTGTTACATGGTCGGCGATAAAATTGTCAATATTTTTTCTCAGACACGAAAGAATTATGGAACAAGGTTTAACGTACAAAGAATAAATAAAACATAGAAATTTGATATTCCTTAATAACAATGTAAATGTGTAATAAGCAAATGCACACATGCCTATACATAATTTTTAATAATTCGATTACTTAAAAAAATTGGAAGAATGTAAGGATATTGGTCATCTATTTTACCTTTTACATTTGCCTGTTATTAGAAATCTATTTTTTATTCCTTTGTACAATTTATTTTAATCTGTGACTTGTGAACTAGATAATTTCATTCGTTAGGTATTTATACAGTAAAAGTAAGTCCTTTTAGCGAAATCGTGTGTTTACGCGCTTCTTTTGTTCCGCAGATGGAACCGCAGTTGTCGTTCAGCGTTGCGGCTTTACTGGGTGAGAAGCTTACGGACCAATCGGCGAGATCCAGGCGGAAAGATGAAGAGGACGCGAGTTCTCGCCCTGTTCTACCGCCTACCCCTCAACCTTCCGACTCGGAGGAGGATGAGCCACCCCGAAAGCGGCGGTGCGTTGAGCAATGCGAACTGGCTAAGGTAAACAAAGTTGCATTTTACAACATTCCCTTTTATCTCTTTCACCCTTCTTTTCTTCTTGGTTTCACCTTTAATTTATCTCGTTTAAATCGACTGTAATGAAGAACGGACCTGAGCTGTAGTTGTGATATGACTTCGTTTGAGTGCGTACTGTTTCATACTTTTTATCTCTTTATCCTTCAAGTAGGCGTACCTTCCGACGATACTTTCTAAAATGCTGACTACTATATCTTCAATTGATAAACGTAATATCATTGGTGAATAAAACAAATATATAGCATTTTTTAATATAGCTTCAAATTATTTTTCTTCTGGATTGTTTGTTATTTAATGCTTTATGAAATATTTTAAATTTATTACTTCTGGATTGGACCTTAAGATACACAATATTTATACATCCTTTCGAATAGATCACGATTTGTTTTTTATCGGCGTGAAGAAGTAACTTCGTATACTTCAGAATAGATTACAATATATAGTACTCGTAATTTCTCTTCTAAACTTTTCTTGATTAAAAAAAAAAAGATTTCGCAACTTTAACAAAAATTATATGTGTGTAAAAATTAGCTGAGGTAGCTAAATGATTAGGAAATACTGTGATATGTATATGTATTGCACTTAATCAATTTAACTGACAGAAGCAGAATTTACAAATTCTATACGTAACAGCCAGAATTCTAGCAGATACAAAAATTAGCGGTACATTTTGTTTGTGACATCAAGAAATCTGTCTATAACAGCGAAAAAATTTTTTGGGTGATCAAAGTACAAAGTAGCTTCTTATTTATTTCAGCTGCTGCTAGACGGCACGCCACCGCCGAGTCCAGAACCAACCCGGGTTTCGGTAATAATGCGCGCCAATCGGGACGGTACCTGCAGTCCGGTCAATCTCGCTGGGTGCACCGCGACTGGTGGCCAACCGGTACCGCGCGATTTGTTTCCGCGACAGCCGCCCAGTCCACGGGCGAACGTGCAAGCGAACGTAACGGGACCGGTGGAGAACGTGCTGCGTAGCTTGAAGTTCAAGATGAGCTTGCGCAAGGAAGAGATTATTGTGAACAGCAAGAATACCGATCGTGAATGCTGCCAGCAGCAACAACAACAACAATATCAACAACAGCAACAATTACCAAAATTGCAACCCCTAGCACCTAAACCCACATCTATCGTGGTAGCAGGGTTGTTGGGATCGTCCCTAGTTTTACCGCGTACGCCTCTTCTGTTGGTCGCCAGCGCGGCGCCAACCGTGCCTACCGCAACGACCACGACAACCAGCATGGGCGCGGCGGAACGGCGGCGCGTTTACGAATGCGAGCATCCGGGCTGTGGCAAGAACTACTTTAAGTCGTCGCACTTGAAGGCTCATACTCGTACTCACACCGGGGAACGGCCATTTCCATGTCCGTTCGAGGATTGCAGTCGCCGCTTCTCGCGTAGCGACGAGCTGTCGCGCCACAAACGCACGCATACCGGCGAGAAGAAGTTTGCCTGTGCCGTCTGTCAGAGGCGGTTCATGAGAAGTGACCACTTGGCGAAGCACGTGAAACGCCATACCAGAGACAAGTCCTCCACGTCATCTTCTGCGAATGGTCAAATCGCCGCCTCCCAGATGGCTCCGACGCCCTTGAGGGTGAGTCTGTTACCGGTGCTAGCGCCGCGACTGACGCGACCCGTTCAACAGCTGCTACCGCCTCAATTGGCGGCTTAAAAGGATTGGTACTCGCGATTGCCAAAATCGCTTGTGAGTTGTACTTTGCGCTTTCCATGGGTGTGCCTTGATCAGAGTCCAATTGGATTGGATTGCTTTTAACACATGGAGATGAAGAATGCTGATTTAAAGAGAAAACTGGGCTGATTCAATAAGTTAGGAGAATATTAAAAACAAAAATTAAAGTACCTAACACTTTTACAGTAAAAATTGTATCTAAAATATGAAAAATGAAGAGTTTGATTCTAACGGAGTGATATTAATTGGAGATAAATAGGCAGCAACGGACATTGATCTATTGGCATCGATTTAATCTGATCAATTGGAAGAATGTGTTTATGTGACGAAGAGAATTTTGCTGGTTTTTAAAGATGGAATTACTGGAAGGAAAATAGAACAAATTGAGCTGAGCGGGAAGAAAGGGCATAATAAGCTGTTAAAGGGGTGGAACGAAGACATGAGGCAACGATTGATCCATTGGGGATTGTCGTCCACAAACTGAGTACCTAAATGTGTCTGTGATCTGTTACACTTGAAGATTAATGTGTCGTACAATTGAGAATCCTGCTATCTCATGAGTTATTTGCATTCGCAGCGTGCATTCCTTCTTAAATGTAGTTGCACGCTTTTTCAGTTTGGAACAATATGGAAGTGATAAATGCGTTAAACAAATCGAACAATCGTATTTAACGCTGCATATGAACGGAAACATTAAAATGAATTAAAAATTTCTAAGGGTACAGTTTAAAATTGCTCGATTCTTCGCTGGTCGGAGATTCTTCGTAAGCAATACAAAAATCTCAAAAATATTTGAAAAACATCTGATACGTTCTCGGATATTCTTTCAATTTGTTTTAGATTTTTCTATTGTTAGAGCTTATTATAGAGCGGATAGCCGCTCTCGGAATGAAGTTCTCAAGTTTGAGCACGTTGACCGAGAGACAGAGAGGAAAAAATATTTATTTATGAGGAAACAAGATGTTATTGATTTATGTATATAACTGTTATGTACAGATTTCTAAAATTATAAACGTGCTATAAATGAGAATAATTGTACATATTGAATATGGATAACGTAGGAGCGGATGCAATAATAACACCGTTGCACCATTGAATCTGATTTGATTTTTTAAAGTCTGTTAATTTTTTAAATTGTTTTTCTTACATCCTCTAAGTATTTCAATTATTGTTGTCTTTATCCAGAGTTTATTTTATATTTTATGTATTTTTAGGAGGAGAAATTATGATTGCTTATAAAATATTGCATTCGCCCCTGGAATTGCGGCATGTATATATGTAGATAGATATATGTATTTGTTTCATAGTCAGGTGAAGAATGATTTTATTTGATGACACAAGACTTCAGTGTATCGTTAAACTGTATAAGTTTTTCTACAATTAAATAAATTGTATACTTTCGTAAATCATTATAAGTATATTATTTATCCATCTTTTCTCTCTGCAATCCTTTTGCAAGTCAAATTTAATTTCCATCAATTAATTATAAGTTAATTGATATATTAATTGATAAATATTACATTATACTAGTAAATATATTAATAATGACTTGTTACTACATTTAAATCATTATTCTTTCTCAATTATTTGTACAGTTAATATTGTAAAGAAAATTTTTTTAAATAACAAATTGTTTTTACTGCTTAAATTTTTATTTTATTTATTTAAAAAATGCCAAACTTTCTTTTATTAAAAAATATATATATAATAAAAATACAAAATCATGTGATTCTTTATTTTTTAAATTAAAGATTCTTTTTAAATTTTAAAATTTAAATTTTTTTTAAGTTCTATATTGTTTGATAAATTTAATTGGGAAAAGGATTTATACATCTATTAAAATTTTTTGCGTTAGTAAACTGAGAGAAATTACGCACAAGTTTTAAATAAAAGAAAGAAGTTTACACAAAATTGGCGTTCTCCTTTATAATTCTAGAACTTCAAGAATTCCAAGAAAGAAAAATCCTGCGATTGTTTAATGGGTGAACGTATAATTTTTTTATAGTGACAGAAAGTTGCGTTTAAATTCTTTGAGGAAGGTCGCGGCTCGAGATGGCCGAGCGATAACAATGGGGAAGAAATGCGCCGCGTATGATACGGGAGAAGACCGATGACGTCGTGTCGCGTCGTGCCACTTTTGAGAGGCGCGTCGCGTCGCGCCGCTTTCGAGAGGCGTGTTACGTCGCTCTTGAGAGGCGCGTGCGGCTCAGGGACACGCGGCAGGCCCACGTGAACGCGAGATGCCTGATACAGATTCGCTGAGCCGATACGTATGCAACTTGTATTCCCGTAAAACAACGGACAGCACAACCCTTCAGAAATTTAAATTAATTAATGAATCAATTCGAACACGCGGATATTTTAATTTTGAAATTTACACTGAGTATATTGTTACGAATTAATTAACATTTCCACGAGGTGAATATTAATTGGCTATTAATATGAAAATAAATATTTTATATGATTTTTGGAATTTAATATAATAAATTGAAATGCTGATGGATGATATTCTGGGCTGGCTTTAAACATAAAATAACGAAAAAAAACTCTTACAAAAATGTAATACTAAGAAATATTAAATTGATTAGTAATTATTATTTGTTTTGAGTATTAAAAATACTAATAGCAGAACTTTTAATACTTGAAATTAGTATTAAGTACTGACCAATTTAATACTGCTCAGTATTACATTTTTATAAGGATAGTCAATATCCTTAACGAGAGTTACATAAAATTACATAAAATAAGTACATACATAAAATGAATAGATTTGCAAATAGATTATTATGTGCATTAAAATTTATTATTTAGTTACATTTTTTGGATAATTTAAGTACTAAAAATTTTATTGAATTTTATAATTATAGAGTTCAACAATTTTATTTATTTATTGCAAAATTAAAGTAATGAGAATTAACAAAATGTGAGTTTGGTACTGTAGTCATTGTTAACATTAAGAAAAATTTTTATAAAATTTACGTCATGTGGAGAAAAAAATTAATCGGCAGAGAAATACTAATTAACTCACTACAACTCATACGATTTTATGTGGATAACTTTTTGTTGACAAAAGACATGCTAAAGATAAAATAATAAAATGCAATAGAAGTTCTCTGATATCAAGCTATAATAATAACGAGATAATATACAGTTCACGTGTAGTGAATCTAATTTTCATTAGATAATTAGGTTTATTTTCCATGTCCAAATCAGAAAATTTCCATCACGCGTATCACGTGAAGTCGCGTGGTTGCTTTAAACATTTGCGCTTTAGACGTTTGCGATATCGTTTTTTTTACCGATAAGAATCAATTAATCGCATTATCATTCACACTGCCAATATGTCAACTCATATTAGGAAACTCGTAAGACACATCTTGATTTTATAATCTCTACCTATACTTTTTCTTATCATATTTCCGTTCAAACGATAGAAATATATAATTTATAACATTGAATATGTCTACTGCTAAAAATATTAAGACTATTAATCTTTTTTAAATCTTTAATTAATATCTTATTAATTACGTATATACATAAAATTCCATATTTTATTACATCTCACAATGTCTGTCTTAATTTAACGAGAGCTTGATTAATATTACGCTCTCAGAAAGGATTTCTGATACCAAGACAAAAAATTCTGGACATATTTAATCTTATTACAATCGCAGTTTAAAAATAAAACAAGATTAAGGTTAAATCAGAAATTTCTATCTTCAGATCGGTTTATTCTTAAATCTAGAATATCATAAGATTGTCATAAATTTATTAAATTATTCTAAGAAAATTAATAAGATAGCATCAAAAGTCATTTTATTCTAGATTTAAGAACTTTTCATTTAAGAATAAAATATTTTTTTTGATAATAAATGCGTTTGATGTTATACCGATCCTATTTTATGATAGATCGAAGAGATAGCATTAGGTTTAAAAATCTTTTCTGTGGATGTAAAATTTATGAATTTGTTGTTGACGTCATAAAGCAATAAAACCGTAATGAGATGAGAATCACGAGGGCACGAGTTAGAAGTTGACGTAAAGATAGCAAAATTCTGTTTGTCTAATTCCACGTGCATTATCGCAATTTGTCAAATGTATTTCACGACATCAATAAAATTCATACGGAGGAACGTGTTACGTAAATAAATAGAAGGAACGTATTAAAGTAAATAAATATAAGTTTTATTTATCAAAATATTCTTTAAATAATGCAACATTATTTATTGAAAGATCTAATAGAATAAATTAAAGAAATTATTAATAAACAAATAATATAAAATATTTTTCTAAATGTCACTTTAAAAACGAAAAGAAAGAGAGAAGCAATTTATTTTTAAGAAACATAGGAGAAAATATTTATGAAATATTTATTTAGAATAATACTTTTTAAATCAATAATTTTTTAAGCTGAACAAATTAATTACTTAAAAATACTCTAAATAATAATTTATTATTGGAAAAAAATATGGAAATGTTTGACTCGGATTTCGTAAAGTAGTTTCAATGTTTCTCAGAATTAGCGTGGTTCGTTCAAAACGCGACGCTGTAGAGCTGAAATGGCTTTCACAAAATGGCCTCCAGGAATGCTTTCGATAATCATTGACAAAAGCGCATGCAATTATATAGTTGCACACAATGAGAATATCTTTGAAGAAAGTTTAGTTTATCTAATAATTATATATTTTTATATTTTTCAGAAATAAAATCCCATTTTAGTGTTTAAAATACTTTTCTAGTTCAAAATATAATATTTTCGTTCTTGTTATTTTCTTCTATTCACAAATTCTGTACGTTTAGATAATGTTGTGAGATGACGGAGACTCAAGACGCATCCTGGATACATAAAAACAAAGTTTCGGGGATATTTCTTTGCGGAAAGAATGGTTTTTGTTGAAGTATATCATGCGAGGTTTTTCTACACAGAGTCAGATATGAAAATAATTGTATTTGGTCTAATTTTTAGTTTAACATAATTCCAGCAAAACTGTCTGCTTTTTCCACTCGCGCGACGATTAGCATATCTTTCGGCGAGATCCGCCGAATTTCTGCTAATAATATGTATAAGCATATGTCGGAGAGATTATTGGTGACGAGACTTTTTTTTTTATCACGTATCTCATCTAAAGTGCATATTCTTCGCAGACTGTCGAGACGTTTCTTATCGCGGACGATTATCGTGTTTGATAACTGACTCCGGGACGTGAGGAAAATATACGGGATATGAGTAGAACTGACGTAGGAAATACCGCCGTGCGTTTAACATTCCTTTTAGAAGGAGGCGGTTTAACCGCCTTATACACTTTTCCGGGCCGGGTGTGCCAGAAACAGGACGAGCAAAAACATCGCCGCCGCCGCTGCCGCCGCCGCCGCCGCCGTCGTCGTCGTCGTCTCGCGAAATGTCCGATTTTCTTGCGTCAGCCAAGGACTCAGTCTCATTGAGCGATATTAATGTTACAAACAGGTGTGCTGGGACCGGTAGATGACGCAAAATATCCTCACGATTACCCTTTGCGTTCGCCTTTATTGAAATTCGTCTGGCGAGACGAGAGGCCGCGGCGCGTGGTGCCCGCGCCAATTCCAATTCCCGCGAGACGGAACGCAAACACGCACCCGGGATCGCGAGTTTTCACGAAGGCGATTTTTCGAACGAGGTCGCTGCCCGATACGAGCCTCACGTAACTGACATTTGTCAGTTGTGTTGCGTTGCAAGCTAAATTAATGAGAATTATTATACTTTTAAATAGAGAAGAAGATGATGTTACGGCTCTCCTTTACATTTTGTACGACTTATTAGACTTTTTGTAATAATAAATATTTTAAATTGAAAAACGTTTGAGCATGCAAAGAGTATCTCTTTACTATTTCTAAAATTCAGCTAATAAAAATTAATACATCTTAATTTAGAACTTGTTATAAACTTTGACACAAAAAATATATTTTTTATTTCAAAAAATTGACTTTTAAATCGCTGGCCTTTATTCGGAGAGAATGTGTTTATATTACGGAACGTTTCTTGAAATTATGTAATTTTATTGAACGTTTATTACTTAAAAAAAAAATCTTTATATCAAAATAGGTCAAATTATATCAGAAGAATCAAATTATAGATCAAATTATATCAAAGCAGATCTAATTTTACAAATCGATTGATAAAATTAGATCTGTTCTGATATAATTTGATCTATAATTTAATCCTTGATATGAAGATTTTTTTTACGGGACAATAATGAATATACATATATAATCTCATTTTATAAAATGTTAATAAAATATCGTAAACATGTAAAATTACTGCCTTATAGTATTTGTCTTTTCGAAATACACAACTTCTTCCTTTGATATTTTTTTCATTAAAAACAATAGAAATATTTTAAATAATTTTGAATAAGTTACAAGAAACATTCCGTATTTTTATAAAACATATAGCCCCGTATTGAGGGCTGATGATATACTTTTAAAGATGTTAACGCTTTTCATCATTCTATTTTTATTTTATATTTAATGAATGATAAAGATAGAACAATAAAAAAGAGCATATTATATCTTTATAAGCGCGTTCTGAATATGGGTTATAATTTAGAAGTTATTTAAGGTTTTATATAATTATAATAACAAATCTATCTAATAGAGTTTGATTGATTTAATTAGTTTCATAGTCACATCTATAATATGCAATTAAATATAATTTATAAAAATTATAGAGTTAATTTTTGAAAATGTCTAAATATGAATTCCTTTTTTAGTGTAAACGATTGTGAAAATTCATTATAGGTGATTTGAAAATAACGAAGAAATTGATATAGACATAAAACTATACGTATCTAATTTATGTTGCTCCAGAATCGACTCGAAGAAATGATATCGACACAAACAAGAGTGCAACATCTCTCGACTGTTGCATCAAGCTAAATATTTCCATTTCTATATTGCGTCTGCACGGGCAATTCCGCAGGATAATATTAATAATTGGATTGATTATTAGGTTTTTTTTTATTAAAATCGAAGCAATTAATCGGTTACCATGCAGGAGTTTTTTTACAGATGTTATAATCATAGTTAGATCAAAACGGTATTGACGCAATCAAAATTGCGAATTACAAAACGAAATTTCCAATATAAATTATATATATGCACAATAATAAATGAGAAACTAGATTAATGTGTAAATAACACAAGTAAAAGATAAATCTTTTTCCATTGAAGCGAATTTTGGCGCTTAATATTTTCTGTGAATTTATATACAATTTGTATTATATACAAAAAGTTATAACGTGCGCGCGCTTTGCTTCCTATTTCTTGCTTTTGTCTTTTTGCGGACTATTTGATTAAAAATCGTACCTTTTTTTCTCTTGTAGTGTCCGATAATTTTTGTTTTGTTAATTTTGATAAAACATTACACGAAAAGCCAAAAAAACAATAGACAAAAGTGAAAAAAGGAAGCAGTGATCATATTGTAGATTAACTTTAAATGTTTGAAAAAACATTTATCAGAAAATGTTCTCAAACGTTAAAATAAACGTTCTTTAATAACAACAAAAGAGAGTTTGACGTATTATTAACATTAAAAACATATTTTCTAAGTATTATAAAAATATTTTTTAACGATAATAAACTTTAAATATAAAAAATTTTTAATGTTAAAATTTTTTACTTAAAAAAAAGAAAATTTATTTCATTATAATTTAACATTTCTAGAAATGTTTTTTCAGACGTTTTAAAAATATTTTTAAAGTGTTTTTTTTGTGTTCTAATTGGATCGAAAGCAAAGACGTATCATAGGTTCAATATACAAACTCTTTTATTTCTAATAAATTTTGCAAAAATAGATATACAATATTACGGCTTCGCTTAATTTACAATGTTGTAAAGATATCTGTAAAGGTATCAAATATTTGTATGGCATATAAAATTCTCGAAATTAATAAATGCACGAATCTATCTACAATGCCTTCTCAAAAAGTCGATGGGCGTGGGACGTGTAAATACAAAGTCCAAAAATATATACTATTTTAGAAATCGCGATAGTCTCGGCGCATTATGCGTGACACGCATTATAGCCCCTTTCATTTGACCTGCACATATGGAATCGCGCACGTTGTAAAATAAATCTCGTGTGAACAATGTTGTGCTAAGTACATTCAAAGCTGTATTTTTTTTCTTTAATGTCTTTATTCTGATAATGTACTTTCTTCATCAAAACATTAATCAAAAATAACATTATAAAGAAATTAATATAACTTTAGGACTGTACACATGAATGTGAAATTCGACGAAAATTTTAAATTATTAGTATTTCTGAAAATTTCTTATATAGCTTAAAAAATTGTGCTTTATAATTTGTAACTAACAGATTATGTACATTATCTATATTATCATTCTGATGAAAAGAATTCGTTAACAAATATGCATTTCAACGGAAATTAACAGTAACTGACTAATCTAAAAGACTCAATTGCGTTTACAAAAATATAGTGCGCAGTCCTACGTTTAAAAATACAAATTTGCATTGGTTGTTTATTTTATCACAATAGCTAAAAAGATGTTCAAGTGCTTTTTAATGATTGGAAGATGGTAAATATTTTTCCAACTTTCGGAATAATCTCCCAACGAATTAGCACACACGAGATATAACAAATGTAAATTCCAAATTGAGTTGCAAGATAGCAAAGGATTAATCTTCGCACCTTTCAACATGCTTGCTTTCTTTCTGAGCCTGAAGCGAACAAATGTAATACAGCTCTTGGATGAACATTAATCAACATAAAGATATACCGATAATGGATTTCTATGAAATTTTTATTTTGAATGGAATTTTCGTGTAGAATCATTTGCCATATCGAGCAATAATTGGCATGGCTTGAAAGCTTCGCCATAGTGACTTTGGAACTCCTCCATCTTTTTAACAAGTCGATGGGCGCCGTATGAATCGACCCAACGGAATGGACCACCCGTGAATGGTGGAAAGCCCAAGCCGAACACAGCTCCAATATCGCCTTCCAACTAAAATATAAATAGTTAATAAATAACATAAAGAAAATAGCAAAAAGGAAATGTAAACAATTATTAAAATAAAATACAAATACAAATATATAACATAAAATAAATATAAAATATAATTCATTTTTCAAGTAATATAAGGCTCTGAGAATAATTAAGTTTGAAAATTGCCGTGCGCGAGTACATTATAGATAGAAAAATCTGATATATAATATTATTATAAGTTTCATCATTCTTATTTATTGTAATTCATTGAAAATATCAAATAATCATAAAGTACGTTAACTTACGGGATTAGCTAAAATATTTTCTTCTAAGCACAGAACTGCTTCATTAACGAATCGCGAGACCATTCTCATCTGACGGTCCTCATCGGATGTGCTACCCTTAGGTTCAAGCTTATAATTTTTCAGAATGTCCAACGCGCCAAGATTTACATCTCTGTTCTTGGAGCCGGTTTCGTATACAAATATACCTTTACCAGATTTGCGTCCTAAAATTCACAAAGTGCAAAATCTAGTTTTAGCGTGACTTGACACTTTCACAGTCTGTCGGCGATATTTCCAATAGGATAACGTTTATCAAATTTACATATTAAAATTATAATATTATATGATATAATACATATAAAATTTATAATATTATATGATAACTTTTATAAAAATTATAATTTTTAAATAGTTTTTACAAAAAAAATTTGTCACAAATTTAATAAATGTAGTTCTATTGTGGATTATCAATTAATTATATGAATGTTTTTTTTCTTCCAAGGAAGACCGGGAGAGACAGAGAGAGACAGGGAGTGACAGGGAGAGACAGGGAGAGACCGGGAGAAACAGGGAGAGACCGGGAGAGACAGGGAGAAACAGGGAGTGACAGGGAGAGACAGGGAGTGACAGGAAGAGACAGGGAGAGACCGGGAGAGACAGGGAAAGATCGAGAATTCCTGCAAGATAATTTATCTACTAAATATATTCCTTGGAGAAGCTGTTTTTCACTACAACAATAAGCTTACCGAGAAAACCAGCCTTAACCATATCGCTAAGAATATTTGGGTTCGCTCCCATAAAGCGCTCGCCATAAGCTTTCGCGAGATCAACACTAATATGAGCACCGACATCAATGCCGACCTCGTCGGATAAAGTGGCTGGACCGACAGGGAAGCCGAATTTTTTTGATAGTTTATCCAGCTGCGCTGGATCCACGCCTTCCTGCAAAAAGATTGCATCGCATTTATATTTGCGATTTAGAATCAAAACGATATTAGTATGGTTGTGATATTATTATAGAAAAAGTCTGGTTATTTTGATAATTATAATGAGTGTGTGTGCATTGTGTGTGTAATCAACTTTCTATTTTTTTTCACAGCTGTGAAAAAAATAAAAAAATAACCAGTCCAACAGCCTACCTGTAATAGCCTAATCGCTTCCGACAACATGCAAGAAAGTATTCTTGTGGTATAAAATCCAGGACAATCGCCGACTGTAATAACAGTCTTGCCCTGTTTTAAACCAACGTCTACAGCGGTCCTGATTGTCTCTTCGGATGTTCCTTTGTGCGTTATAATTTCTAACAAGTCCATTTTATCGACAGGAGAGAAGTAGTGCATACCAATTAACTGTAAGAAAATATGTCTTGAAAAGTTCACATTGTATTTACATACAATATATATTGTAACTATTATAAATGTAGTTATATTGTAACTATTACAAATATATTACAATTTTAAAAATTAAATAATATTTAATTAGCTGATATACATATATATTGAAATATATATATACATCTCAATTTCTTAAATCAATTCATAAAAAGAAAACATTGTATGTGTATATGTATTACACACACAGTTTTCTTTTTAATTATAATTAATTTAAGAAATTGAATATTTTTTATGATTAGAAATACCTTTTACATTAAAATCATATTTATCAAATACTATAGTTTGAGATAAAAAATTAATTAATAAATGCATTTTACTTTGTCAGGGCGGCTGCTGCCAGCAGCGATTTTTGTGATGGGAATAGCGGATGTGTTGGTCGCGATAACGCAGTGACTCGGCACTACGGATTCAATCTCCTTGAGGACTTTGTGTTTAATGGCGATGTCTTCGAAAACGGCCTCGATTACTATGTCTGCGTCCTTGAAGGAGTCGTATTTTAATGTCGCATCAAGATGGGACAAAATTTTATCCCTTTCAATACTGTACAGAAAATTTTCGTTAAAAATCTTTTTATATATGGATAATTTTTATAAAAGAGATGCAAACCCGGAGATCCGTTTACGTTTCACAGCGTTGTCCAGGCCCTTCTGAATCTGATTTATGCCACGATACAGTCCGGTCTCGTTCGTATCCTTCATAACAACATTGAAGCCTTTGTCAATACTGACCTGGATGATGCCCGCGCCCATCAAACCAGCACCAAGTACAGCAATTTTTCTGCGCATATCGAATAATATCGATAATATTGGTTGACAAAAAATTTTGATAAAGTAATTTTAATCAGAATAAGGTTTCCAAAATAACGCGCTATTTGTAACATTATTGTTACTCATAATTTTATAAGTCTTATTCGATCTTCATGTTGATATTTACTTGTGTAATTTTATATACTTTTCAAAGTTTATTGAACTGTGTACCAAATATAATTTTCGGTCTTTTAAAACACAGCTATAAAATAAACCAGATTAGTAATATCACAATATTAAATTAATAATTAATTTAATAACAATAATACTGATGCTAATAAGTATCTGTTTTTCCATTTTCTTAAATACTGTAAATAATTCTGCTGCGAAAAAGTAACACATCAGCCAGGGATTGAACGTGGAATCTCCCGACTTTTCAGGGCGAGCATTATTGTTACTTTTATGTAACAAATTCAATGTTATTGTTTTTCAATCTTATTGAGACATTTCTTATGGTTTAAAATGCGTTTTAAATCCAAATTAAATCCAAAAATACTTATTCTGATTAAGGAATATTTGAACAAAATTAATTTTAATTAGTATAATTTTTTTTTTTTAAGATTTACTTGAAAAACGTACTTGACTGCACTCTTGGGCGGACCAAAACGATTTTTCTTGCACGCTGTCTGGCCGAAGAACAAACTGGTAAGACCTTTACACTCTGGTGTAACCGCCAATTGACCAAAACCTCTGGCCTCAGCGTCAAATCCAGCCACGGGACCCTTGTCCAGACCGACTCTCACCACCTCCAGAATTTTAAGCGGAGCTGGATACAAACCGTTCGTCATTTTCATTACCTGGGCTTTCGCTTTCTTGAACACCTGATCCTTGACAAAGTTGATGGATAAAATCTGTTGCGTTATCTTGTCCATGAGAGTTTTTGGACCGCGTTGGATCTTTAACTTTCCGCTCGCGAGATCCTGCGCTGTTTTTATTGCAGTTTCTTCTAGGTATCTTAATGTACTAAAAAAAAGTGATTTGATTTTTAAGTATGTAATAAAGTTTTAATTACACACTGCAACATTTATAAGCTTTACTCTAAAGAGATATTATGTGTACAATTAACATGTGTGAGAGATAAGACAAATGAGACTTTTCTGAACAGTTCATGAATATACGTGTAGGAGATATAAATTGTACAAGTTGCAAGTAAATAAATGATTGTTATTTAAATATTTACGGCGTAAATATCTTACATAATCATTATCATTAATTTAACGTATATATTTGTTTTCTGGACATTTACTACATTATAAGTCATTAGTCTCCCTTACTTTTACGAACATATATAAATTAAATAACTCTTACATATACTTTAATGTTTTTAGAAAGTATTTGTATAGTTGTATATTAAAAAAATATATACATATATGAGTAATAACTAATTATAACTGATATTTCAAAAAAAATATGTAACATAAAATGTCTAAAAAAGATTTGAAAATTTCTTGAAGAGAAATTAGTGTAAAAAAATGGAGCGTGTCTATTTGGAAGAAAATTTCTTCTTATATTTTACTTTTCTTCGGGCAATTCAACTCCCGGTCCAAGACGGTTCACCACGATATCCACTAGCCCAGCTTTCTTCGCTCTGTCGGGTTTAAGATTTTTACCAGTGAGTACCATATCCAGAGCAGTGGCAAGGGAGACCAGTTGAGGCAGGCGCTGAGTACCACCGCTACCGGGAAGGAGCCCGAGCCTTACTTCTGGCAATCCTAAATTGGTTTGCTTGTTGTTAACAGCGAGTCTGTAGTGGCACGCTAATGCGACCTGTATAAAATAATCAATGTAATTAATAATTTTAATTTTTGGATTTCTTTTTCTATCTTCCTATTTCAGCTAGACAACTTTTAATTTAATTGTGAAAGATACGTTACTTCTAATCCTCCACCGAGACATGGACCGTTAATAGCAGCAATAATAGGTTTAGTACTGTTAGCTATCAAATCCATAATTCTATGACCCTCCTTTGTTAATCGATAACCAGCTTCTGCATCTGGAAGAGCTTGTAACATAGTAATGTCAGCACCGACTATGAAATTGTCTGGTTTTCCACTAATAATAACTGCTGAATTTACAAGAGAATTTGATTGAATTTCTTTCAGTAATACTTCTATCTCCGCCATTAGTTCCTTATTTAAGGTGTTTACCTGTATAAACAATAAACATAATAAAGATCTGTGTTAACATATTCTGATACTTTTTTTAAGTACTTTTTTTTATTATCAAATTTAATCATACGTGCAAGTATATATGCACACAATTGTATATTATTGTATATATTATACTTCTATATTACTTTGGCATTTGGTGCATCTATAGTGATGACTGCTACATCGCCAACAGTTTTGTATTTAAAGTATTTTCTATTTGCTTCGGTTGCTAGTGCTCTTGTTGACTGTTGCAAACCTAGAAAAATAATTTAATAAATGTGAAATATAAGTAAATACAACAGCGATTGTACATACAAAAATATTTTTAAAACACACACACACACACACACACACACACACACACACACACACACACACACGCGCACACACGCACACACACGCACACACGCACGCACGAACACACGCACGCACGCACGCACGCACACATGCACACAGTATGTGCGTCAAATACAAAAATATTTATTTTTTTCTTAATTGTATTATTAATTCTACTCATTGTATTATTCTATTAATAATATGACTAATATCATATATAATATTAAAAATTATTCTTCTTTTATTTTCTTTAACACTAGTAGAAAAATAGATGAGCAGTACGAATGCTCCTTTAAAGGTATTTAAAAAAGTATGTCAGATTATTGAACCACGTAACAGTGTTACATGGTATTTACTGCTAATTTGCTGTTATATTGTTGCCTCTTTGCTGTTAGATTATGCCAGTATCTTATCTACGGTTTTTGGTGTTTTTAGTGTTTTTGCTCTTATTTTATAGCAAGTTTTGTTACACTTTTTGTTGCCATTTTATAAACATCAATTCAATTATTAAATTTTGCATTAAACTCATCTTTCTGTAAAAAAAATTATTGAAGATACTTGACAAAATATGCCCAGATAGCCAAGCAAAATTAAGCATATCGGGCAAATTAATGCACTGCATTTATGTTGTGAACTTGCCCACAATTTGCTGTCATTGTAATTTAACGTGGAACGAAGTTAACATCAGGAGAGCAAATAACCTTCATGAGTTTATAAAATTATAAGTGCATGCATTAAAGAATAATAAACTTGTCACATTGACAGCAATTGTGCATGCATGTTGACAAGTTGCCGTCAGTTTGTTGAATTCTAATATAGAATTTTACATGATGTCAGAACAACAGACAGTTTGAGGAAACACCTTGGCTTTAGTTTGATAAAATTAATAGGGAATAAGTGACAGCAAAATAACAACACGTTGCCTTTATTTGGCTATCTGGGTGCTTTTCTCAAATTTGACTAACTGAGAAAAGTGCACAAGCATAAATATATTTTATATATTATTATATAATAATGATTCAATCATATTGGGTATAAATTTTGTAAAATAATAGTTACAAATGGTTGAACAATTTATTTTATTGCATGTGATAATAATCTTGAGAGTTATCCATAATTTAATCTCTCAACTTGCAGTTTCAGTAGGTTGATGTGAGATCACATCAATCAATAGCTAAATAAGAGATTGAATTAATCAATTAAATAATAAAAACAAATAAAAAACAATAACATTATAATAGTAAATAGAAACAACTTAATACACATTCATAATTTCAAATACACAAGATATTTTAATTTTGATGAAAATTAAATCCAGAAATATTAATTTACAATTTATTATTTTAAGTCAATACAAAAAGTCAAAAAGCCACGCAAAGGGATTAATCCATAATAACGAATTATAAAGATCGAAATTTCTTGCTCACATATAAAGATGTTAAAAACATATTAGGAAACAGACGATGAATTAAAAAAAATTCTGCTAACCATATCAGCAATTTTTTTAAGTTTTGTAACAATCCAATTTAGTTTGTCCATATCTAATAAACAACATAAATTCATTCATTATTATGCAACTTAAACATACTCACTATCAAGTAAAAATTAAAAAGTAATAACATATTTTAAAAAGATCTACTTGACAATATCTAATGTTTGGTAGCAGTGAATCTAAAATCTCTATCTTTATGTGTTGAATGATTGTTATTTAACGATTAAAAAGATTTAAAAAGCAAGAGTATTCTTTTAAAGTCCTATCATTACAATTAAAAAAAAATTTATTCCCAATGATTGTTTAGGTCTTATTTTTTAAATTTATTTCTCTTTATATTTTCTTCTACTTATTCTATTTATCCTATCTTGTATTAAATCTATCCTTTTTATTTCAAAACACAAAAAAAAGTAAAAACACAATTATTTTAATCCTTTTATTATCTATATTTACGTTGCCATATCTATATTTTTGCATTTTATCTTCGTTTGTTTTATCTGAAGTATGTTTATTTCATTTTAAGTACTCTCAAATGAACTTATTCAAAATTTTTCGAAGGTTCGAATGATCGAACATCAGAAAAGCTTTAACTTCAGACTGGAATGTAAGTTTTAAATCATTTGAATCTACATTTACATTAATTTGAATCTTAATTCAGATGAAACAGCGTATAGTGAAGTTGGGCGATGTATCGCGCTGCACATGTAGAAGAGGCGATAAACGAAACTTTATTTATTTCTGTCTTGCAATAAATGCAATCTATGAGAATTCCTTTTTAATTCAAACAACATCGTATCCTCGGGCACCATTTCGAGCAGCTCGTTACGAATTTAACAAAGCTCGAACGTTCGCGCGAACGCTGTACTTTCGTACTTTGGACCTGCGGTCCAAAGTACGAAAGTACAGTGCGATCACGTAACATGCTTCGCTCGTGGATTTGCCTGTATGCCCTTGCGCAAATATAGCAAAGTATTCCTCAAAATAACATATGTAATTCTCAGTTGCCGGTGCCAGTTGTCATCGATCCCGACGACACGAAGTTAGCGCTAATCGACCTTATCCCTCCGATTGCGGGAGGGCAAAGGTCGAAAACGCGTATGCGCCGGCGCACCTATCGGCATCTTGCCCGATGCACCACCGGTCTAACATGTCCACATATATCCAGTGTCGAGAGGAAAAAATAATCAGCCGATGGATTCCCCTTGAATAATTCGCGTGTCGGTAAGTCTTTCGCCGGCCATTGTCGATCTCGAACGTCGTTCGTCTACTTCAGATTGTTGCCGACCGGAGGTTGTTGAACCTCTCTACCTCGCGTGTCCCAATGACACGTGTGAACACTGAATTTCGAAGCAAAAAAATCCGCCACCATCACGAGAGACGTGACGGGGAAGGACCGCCACCCTAGAGACACGGAGACACGTAATCACCTGTGCATTTCGAAGTGAAATTCGCGCTGGCGCGGGTGCAGCGCGCGAGAGCGCCGAACAGCCTGCAGCTCGCCATAATCTCAGTCGGTTCGGTTCGGACGGACACTCCACTCACATCGAGGAGAACGAAAAATCCACAAGTCACGGCGCGCGACACCGCGTGCGAAGGACACACTCGATCGTGCCTTGTCGCCTTGCTGCGGATGAAACGGCACGTCGGCACCGCTTGCGTGTGTAACTTCCTCGGTAAAGGGAAGAGAGGGGAGGGTCGGGCTACGGGATGGAGAGGGAGAACGTTCAAGATAGATTTGATTAACGAGGAATCGCGATTCTCGCGATTTAAGTTTGAAGTTCGAGTTTAAATGAAAATGTAAAAATATACGAGCCAAATTATCTTACGGAAGCTCGTGTAATCTCTGATTAAAAGTTAAATTTAAAAGTTATTAATTATAAAAGAGTGTGACAGTGATAAAAATTAAGTACAGTACTTTTATAATAATTTTATGATTTATTATTGTCTTGATGTTTTATACATGTCTCGTATGGATACATGTATTTAGAACTCGATAAGATAAGATTTTTATTTAAAACCGTAAATGTTTAATCGTCCAAGTTTGATTATCCACAGAGATATGATGATTGTACAAAAGGAATTGTAATTTTGCAGCAATATACATATATGATATTATAAGATTATGTAGCTATACACAATTATTTATAAAGCACTTATGTAATAAAAGAATCAAATTTAATATTATATTATTTAATAATTTATGTGTTAATAACCACAAATTTCTATCCGCAGTCGATAACGTCACCGTTCTTCATTTACTGATGTTGGTTCTTTTGGTATTCATAAAATTTACTCAATACAAAAGTCTGTAGGAAAGACAAAAAAGTATTTTGCTCTTTCCCCTAAAAAAAAATCTTATGGAGATTTATTTAAGTATAAGATGTATAAGGCGTACGAGAATGAAGCGCGAGAATGTCGGATGTTTCTTCCCTTGTATATATCTTGTGTTTATATCTTCTTTATAAATTGTTAAATCTGTGCCGATTCATAAAAATCTTGTCATCAATTCGTCGGTCAATTCGTAAAAATCTTAGTTTTGATTAATCGGTCAAACGTTTCGAACAGTTGCAGCATTATGTTGATCACAGTCTAGAAGTGTCGCATATTAGTTTAGAAGTTTGTATCTTGTTTTGATGTATTTGAATATTATTTTATTTGCAAGTTTTATGGAATAATACATGAATAACATAAAGAGATAGAAAAAAATTGTCGTAAATGTTGAGATAGTGAATTAATTTTTAAATATTACGTTTCTGAATCTCAAATATAAGAATCAACAGCAGGATTTCAAATTTAATTAATTAATATTGATGAAAGAAATTGAAAAGCTCATTGAAAGATAGTGATAAAGAGCTAAGTTTCCAGTTTTAGATTTCTTTTATTAAGATTTTTTTTCATTGTAACATTGAATTCTTCATGTCATGACGAGAAAAAAGTGCGAGAATTATCTCAATTCTCTCAAACAGCTAGCATATTTATGAAAGATTTACAAAATATTTATGATAATTATTTGAATGTTTTATAAATATTTTTGTGATCTTAAAAAACAGATCATGAAGATTTATCATAAATGTCATAAAATATATGTGTATAAAATACATATAAAATATTACAAATATTTACAAATATTATTATATATATACACAATTCTCAAGAACATGTTTTTTTTCATACATGCTATTATTCTATTACATGTCAAAAAAGATTAACAATTATTTTACACAAAATTTTTTTAGGCAAGAATTTTTTTTCAAAAATATTTAAAATAAACATCTTTAAAACGTCCAAATATGAATGTATTTTAAACGGCCAATAATGTACATTTTTAAAACATTAATATTACATCCATGGACGTTTGGACAAAATAAAGACCAAAATCGGACGTCCATTAAATGTTGTGTGCTGTCTGTTTGCTTGCATGTCAGTATCGAACATCGAATAAATACAATATTCATTTTGTAATTGCAAATAAATATTACTATCATGCAATTTACAATCATAATGTATTTACATACATTATGATTGTAAATTGCACTGTGGTGCAATGCTACGTTATGTAAACGCGTGCATGCTTCTATTACGTATAATTGTGTACGTATAAATATATATTTCTTAAGTTGATTCTCTTTGATATCGCTTAGTTTTATTCGGGCAATCATAGGAGAAACACACTTGTAAAATAAACTAAAGTGAAAGTATATACCATAAATAGAATCTAATCATTATCTTCTTGAAATAATGGACAGTAAGTTATATATATAATATATGTTAATAAATTTTCAAAAGTTACAAAAAATTTCTTTACTTCACAAAATTTTTTTTTAATTTTCTCTCAAGTTTATGTTAATTTATGTTGTAGATTTTACAGATCCACGAACAATAAAATGGACATTTATATCTTCTCCAATAACAATAATTTCTATATTGCTGGTCTACATATATGTCGTCTACTTTGCTGGTCCGCGATTTATGAAAAACCGTACTCTTTGAAAACGTTTATACAATGCTACAATCTTTTTCAAATTATTGCAAATTCTTGGCTACTGTTTAATGCTGTGACAAATGGTAGGCCATTCGTTGCCATTTGGAGATATTGTGATTCATTCGATGATGTTTGCGGCGATACCACTGAAAAAATATGTGATATGCATATACATATATATATAGTATAGTGTGGAAGAATGGTTTCAAAGTTGCTCTTATTCTCTAATCCTTTTAAGAAAAACTGCATTAAGTCAATATTCAAATCTTTTCATCGTTTATATTACAATTACTTAACGCAAATTAATTGTTTAAAGCTTAATTATTTTATATCGTAAGCCGATAGGCATACATTTTGACATATTTTTTAATATTGTATTTTCTAACATTCTAAGTTTTCATGTTGCGGGATTTTTCAAACTCTAAAGTTAAAATCAGGAAAGAAATAGCACATGCTACGCGGACGTCTATTTTGATCAATATAATCTTTTTGTCTTTTTATTATCTCTTATCCTATAAGAATTGTTCAAGTTGCTTAGCAATGGCAGCAAAAATACTTGTAACTGTTTGAAATACTTTGTATACTAGTGATGATAGAGTTTAATATAACAGATTTTATTAAAAAGATAAAACATGATAAAAACATATTTTTTTATAAATAATTATATAATTGTAGTTATTCTAATGTTTTTTATATTTAAATAGTGTTTCAAATAATTTCCTTATTATTTATTTAAATAAAAAATATAGCGACAAAAAACTATATAATACAATTAAATTATATACTTTTTTTGATTATTTCAAACTGTTGCTTTAAACAATAAAAAATTAAGAATAAAAAATTAATATAAAATAAAATTTTAAATTAATATTGAACAAATGTGAAATAATGTCTTTTTCCAATTAATTATTAATGCAAAAAAAATATTAATGCGACATTGATATTGAATACACATAAAGTAAACACTAAATAAATATTTTTTCATTATTATTTTAAATAAATAATTAATATAAAGTAATATTAAATTAATTAAGTAATGTTGTATAAATAACCGTAAAATAAACATAAAATAGGTATTTTCTCTAATTATTTTAAACAAATAATAAAGGTAAATTAAATATTTAACAAATTTTTAATAATTATTTTTCGAAATAAATTGTACGATGTATAATTGATTAAAAAATGTACCTAAAAAGTACTTAAAAAAGCACTTAAAAAATTTCCTGATTAGATCGATGAAATAAATGTTCGAAAATTTTAAGAGTTAATAGAATTCTAAGATAACAAAGGTAACGATTAATTAATACAATTAAAATAATAATTTTGTAAATAGATTCAATATTGCTCTGTGTATTATAAACTTATTCACTTATACTTAGATTTAATTTTCTTATTGCAGCAACTCGAAAATCTGTGGTGGGCACTATTGTTAAAAATAATTGATTTAATTGAAACTGTAATATTTGTATTGAGGAAAAAAGATCGCCAGATTTCATTTTTACACACGTACCATCACGTTTCTACGGTTATCTATGTATGGTTGACGCTTAGATACCTTGTTCATAGTTTTACTATGACTGAAACAATGCTCAATTGTTCTGTACACGTGATAATGTATTCTTATTACTTTTTGAGTACTTTTGGATCAAAGTTCATTCAACAAAGACTTCTACCGTTCAAAAAAAGTCTTACTATTATATAAATGGTAAGTGCTGAATTTAATTCGTCGATATATTCATTTATATTAAATATTGTTATGCGATAATGCGGTTAAGTTTTAAAAGGGTCGAGAAGTATATGTAATTAAATGTTAAAGTGTAATTTAAATTTAAAAATTTTCGAAATTCTTAAAAGTAAAAATGCCTTATAACAAATATTGACTGTTGTGTTTTGTCATATTAGTATCATTATATAACAGTAGGCTACTAAACAAATAATATCATAAATAATTACTAGAATTCGTCAGCTAATAACGGAGACAATATGGGTTATAAAAAAATAACTCAATATGTAAAAGATAAAAATATTAGACATTCTCACGCTTTTTTGTGCGTTTGTTTTGTACTTAAATACAAAGTTATCTGCACATTAATTGTGAGAAAATAAAAGATTTTACTCGCGCCAAAAAAATTACTTCCTCGACAGATTCGTATTTACTAGATAGACATATTTACTAAGTCCTAGCAACAATAATTTCTTGAATAAATATATTTATTTATCGTATTTACTAGATCCTGGCAACAATAATTTCTTGAATAAATATATTTATTCAAGAAATTATTGTTGCCAGGATCTAGTAAATATGTCTATCTAGTAAATACGAATCTGTCGAGGAAGTAATTTTTTTGGCGCGAGTAAAATTTTTTATTTTCTCACAATTAATGTGCAGATAACCTTGTATTTAAGTACAAAACAAACGCACAAAAAAGCGTGAGAATATCTGATATTTTTATCTTTTACATATTGAGTTATTTTTTTATAAATTATTAAATCTTCGTCGTTTCATTATTTATCTTCAACGTATGTGTAACTAAAACTACGCAAAGTTAACATTGCAAACGCTTCGAAAACATGCTTTGATTGGTCAGTTCGTAAAAATTCTTGTTTTGATTAATTAGTCAAACTTGATGTGCGAGCACATTCATGGGTGTTGGTCGCGCAAACTTTGAGCTCGATTTATTATTTAGTAAAGGAAAATTAGACTCAGAAATCACTGTTGAAATAATTCATAAATTTTTGCGAGTTAATCACCATTTTTCAATAAAAATGACAATTTTGACAAATTTTAAAAATATACCCCTACAAATATTTTGTGCACCAATGTTTGCAAAAAGAGTTGGAGTATCATTTTGAATCCTGGTATTTTGTATGAAATTTTGTCGCTATATTTAATCGGAGTTCGCTTATAATAATTAAACATATACGGGAAATAAAATTTAAATTAAAAAATGCGCGCGCGCGCACACGCACACACACACACACACACACACACACACACACACACACACACACACACACACACACACACATGTTATATGTTAAGGGGATGCTAAACTGCTCGTCAAATTTGATCGAGATCGATACTGCAGAGTCATTTGTGCACGTCATTAATAAAATTTTGTATGTATTTCTTTTATAAATTTAGAAATTTTTTCCAGAATTACAGTTTATGTATTAATATCAGTCTTAATAAAAAAGATACACATTGGTAAATATTTCGTATCTTAAAAAAGCAATCTAAAAAATTTTTTTAAATTCTTGGTATGAAATTCAATTACTGTAAACAGGCTCAGTAAATTGCAATATGCTTGACAAAGCCTGCTCACAGAATTTGATAGCAGACTGATGGCAGAAATCGAGTAAATTCTGCATGTGCGAGCAATTTGCTGCAGATTAATAGCAAAAAGAGCAAACCTTGCTCGATTACTGCCATCAATCTGTTGGCATAGCATGACCAACAGGTTGTTATATTTTTGTTCGCAATTTGTCAACATCTTTTAATATTATAATTTTTTACAATTTGTCAGTCTTTTTGCTTGACAACGATTGATAGTAGACACTTGGCATAATCTGTTTTCAACAAATTTGACTATTTGGCTATTTGGAATTCTTCAATAAGGAACGAAATATGACGTCACTTCACTGATAAATTTTCACTATTAATCTAATAATTCAAAATTAAAAAATCGTTGATATGACTCAGGTTAATCTGCGAGAGATTAAATATCAGGATCTGCTTTGGGTAAAAACTAATTTCCTATGTTATTCACATATTGATCTAATAGCTAACTTATTATTTTATTATTTTATTAAATTATTGCAATTGCAGAAAAAAAGAGAATGCATACATGATAAAGTATTAGATGTGTCATAAAGCAAAAGTAAAACAAAATGATAAGATTATAAATATCATAATGTTAACATTATATAAACAATTTCTTAAATATAATTAAGATGATCCAAAAGACAGCAAAAATAAATACAACTTTTATCATTTGGTGTATCCAATAAAATCTAAAATTAAAAGTTTTATCTATATACAACAAAATTAAATTAAAAGCAGTAATTAAAAATTAAAAAAAATTATTCATTACCTTTTATATTTAATACGGCTGATTTCTAAAGTACTCTCATCATCCTTGAGTATGTAGAGGCGTAAACCCTGATAATGACCAATAAAATATTTTGCCCAGTTAAATTCTATCATGTTAAACTTAAATAATTGTTGATCCTTTTCATTGAGACGATTCCACATTGCATGAACATTGTCAGTAGAATAAGTCCACTCTTTATTACAAAAATATCCGGTTGCTTCGGTGATTTTGTCGATTTTTGTATACAACTTCCACATACTGAAATCCATGAGAAATTACTAGAACTTTTTATATTATAAATGTGATTTTATTTGATTAGATAGATTTGGACTACTAGAAGTATACGTTAATTATTAATCTATTAAATATATATAATATTTATATTTCTGATACCTCGGACTACGATTTATACAAATGCTTGCAATATCCATAAATAAAGCTGGAAGAAAGTGACCAAGCCAAGTACAAATTTTGTAGGATACTTTATGTCGTAAGTGAATCATTAAGGGTATATATATGGCATTTCTCAAGGGATATGTTTTGTTTATGTCGAGAAATGTGTGAGTATATTCATTCCAAGTAGGCCCATCAATTGGTGATACGAAATTATAAATTAACATATCTGTGCCTCTCCTAAAAAATCCATTAAAATTTAGCTAAATTATGTATTATATTTTTGTATGTATCATTAGTGTTACAATTACATTAATATTCACGTGTTACAATACCTTAATATTTAAGGTATTAATTACTCATCTTGATATAATAATAGAAGTTTACCGTCAATTTTATTTAAAAAAAATGTTTTGCTCGATTACTTTATGTATTATTGTTGTTATTATTATTATATATTCTAAACATTGAAATATAAATAAATATGCAATAATAAGTAAAAAAATTATAATAAAAAATTGTGTGTAAATTTAATTTTATATTATAGTCTATTATCTGTAGCAATAATTAAATAAAGAAAGTAAGATTGAGTATAAAATAATTGCATTGATTGATGCGTAAAGTAATGGCATTATTTAGTACATGATTATACCTGGATTGGTTAAAGACGTCCCAAGCACTAGCAATTAATGCATTTGCAGTGAAATCGACTGGCACTATATTTGCCTTGACATTGCAATCACAATGATGAAATCTTGTTAAGCCAAGTAATGAAGTTACGGCAATGCCAAGTGGCCCATACATATTGTCGATCCATCCAACGAGTGGCTCACTGGCACTAGATAAAACTATAAGAAATCTTTATTATTTTTTCTTGTAGATTTATATATAAAAAGTGTTTAACAAAAGATTAAGAGAAAATTTAAGTGGGGATTGATTCTATGTATAGATAATAAAATAAGATTAAATGATAAAATTGCTTGTTTCATTAGTTTTGGTTTTAATTATAATTGTTTTTAATATTCATATGTTTAAAGTATTTTTCACATAAATATTTAAATATTTTTATCATGTGTTTTGAGACAAAATTGTCGACGCGCGGTTTATACGAGCTAAGAAAATTAACAGAAAAATTATATTCAACCAAGCTCCTCTGTAGACCAAATAAATGATTTTAACTTTATCAATATATTAAAACATTTATCGGTCAGAGAATTAACTTATTATTATTGTATATACGCGTTTGAAAAAAGAAGTACTTTAGATAGATATAGTAAAGATATATTGCGAAGAATAATGCCATAAGTGTGTGTGTGTGTGTGTGTGTGTGTGTGTGTGTATGTGTGTGCATTAATGCTATGGTTAGATGACTTCAAATTATTTACCAATAATTATTTAACAATAATTAGATAAATTATATAAAAATGTATATAAGATAAACATGGTTTTATTTTAAATTTATTTACATAAAAAGTTATATTATATATTTTATCAAAATAATTTCAGAATTGCGGAAAAGAAGATGTTATTGAAGAGTAAAACAGTTTATATATATATATATATATATATATATATATATATATATATACATATAGGATATATCAAACAAAATATTTATATTAAAAAAAATTTTTTAAATCACAGTTTTTTAAATAATTCAATTAAGCAAAAAGTGTTTTTTTTTTTATTAATACGCAAATAAAAATCAGAATTGAAACATATAAAAAAAATACGTAACTCAGTCATAATAACAGTTTATAATAACAAAGTTCTTTGTAAAAGTTTTAAGCTTATTATTTTTGGGCAATTTTTACATTATACTATTATTTTATGATCTGTGCACTCTGTTATTATCATATCAAAAAGATTTTTTATTAAAATAAATAATAATTTAGAGACTAAAACTAAAGATTACTTCATACCCGTTTAGCTGATTTTGTTGATCTAGCTATCAAACAAAAACGAATTTCAATTTTATAATGTTTGACATTTTTCTGGATAAACGGAGAATGATTTAAAGAAAAGTTATACCTATCTCTTTAGCAACTTTTTTTCATAAATTAATTGGCGTATTTTTTCTGTACAATTTTTGATAATTTGTTTACAGCACGTGCAAAACTAACTTTTGCAAAGTTATTTTTATGTCAGATATGTTTTTTATACTCTTTTTCTCTTTCTGATTGTTATTGTTTTGCTAACCTTGCGGGTTTAGCCATAAATCTTAATGGGTTAATAAACTTTTAAAGAATCTGTTAATTTTTAAAATTAATTATTTTGTTACCTATTGCAGGCCGAAATATTCCGACTGGTAAATTTCCGCTTTCACATCTAAGAAGTCCTTCCGCAATTGCTTTCGTGAATGTATAAATATTTGGCCATTGTGACATGATTCTACTCACATAATAGTGTAATTATCTAAATTAATACATTTAATTCTTTTATTATATTGCATATTACACATACCTAGATATCTTTTTCTTGATTACATTTTCAGATAAATTACGTGTAAACATAATAAGATTTTTGTGATTAATAGGGTATGAGTAGAATCGTTCTTCAATATGGTTCACAAAGCAGTTCGCATATACGGTTGACACGTGAATAAATGACTGCAAGATAAAAAATCGTTAAATTTAATTTATAATTTTTTTTAAATAAATAAACGTACTAATACCAATAACTGTTGTTAAGGATTTATTATTATTCATTGAGAAAAGAAAGTATGATATTTGGAACTACAATCATATAATAAAAAAATTCAGAATATTACTTTTATAGTGTTTAAATGTTAAAAATTAAAAGTAAAAAAAAAACAAAATTAAGAAGGACTCCATATAATCACAAAATTTAATGCGCAAGAAATAGAACTGTGGAAAGTCAGTGCGGTTATCCGTGGGCGAGAATAAGGACAATTTAACAATGTTCCGCTGTGTCACAGTTTAATTAAGCTGAATCGATGTGTTGCAAACGTTTCGGCTTTCCATTAAGCCATCTTCAATGCTTGACGGCGGAATTAAATAAAATGTAAATGTACGCCATTGTGCAAAATATAAATAAAAAAAAAGTAATTATAATTCGAAGCAGAGCTGAAGTCTTTTAGTCGGTTTCCTAGCCGGATGGACAAGCTCAGGATTATAATATAATCACAATACAATACGATAACAGAGGTACAACTTCTAGATGTAATACATATAATAACATATATAATATATATAATAAATTAAAAATAAATAAAGATGAATATAATCGAACATGATCAAGTATATAAAATTTTAAACATTGTATATTTAAATAAAACATAAAAATACGTTTGAGGCAAAAATTAACTATAAAATATATTGAGATTGTAATTTATCGAACAATTTTTTTTTCTAAGTGTTAATATGTAATTGTCAGACAAAAGAATTACCTTTAAATTTGTCATGTGTTTTGCTAGCTTTAAGATACTAGCAGTACCGTCAATGTTTGCTGCTGCAGAAACTTTGATTTCTTCGTTAAAACGTACGTTCGCTGCCATATGAAAAATTATCGATACCTATATGTATATTATATTATAAATATTGCACTATAATGTTTTCTGTTAAAAAATTAGAAAAAAAGGAGTTTAATTCTTAACTACGCTAACTTATAATTAAGTTATAATCAGAGTATGATTTATAATTAGATTATAATTAATATTTTTAAATAGATTATAATTAGATAAAGAAAGATTATCAATACAATACTATTAGTATTTTTCTTTTGTATTTATTTCAGAAATGTACAATTTATTTGAAATTTTGTTATAAAGATAACAGATCATCAGACATCTTTGTTTTGTTTTTAGTAACAAAGAGTAATTATGTTCCACAACAATTTTATATCTTATACACATTATAAAAAAAACAAAACAAAAAAATATAAACAAAATAGTTAAAAAAATTATAAACATGTAAAATAATATAACGTAATTAATAATGTATTTTCTATTTCCTAAATTATGTAACTTATAAAAAACAATGCAAATTTTATTTTTGCTTTTGAAGAAGTTACTTTACCAAAAAGCTCCATAAATATATGATAAATGTATATAAATTTTTATTTTCCTAATTCTCTAAATAAATCATGTTTTTATCAGTATTAATAATACAATGCAATGTTTAGTTTTCAAGAAATAAAAGGTTGCCACTTTAAGAAACCTATTCCATTGAGAAATAACAAATGACTCATTGAAATAACATCGATGTATTTTGCATCGAAAGTATGTATTAATTCGACGTCGATTTTATATCTTTCGGTCATTAATTTTTACTGATAGTCTAGTATTGGCGATCTTCCTCTATATATAAAATGTATACTCTTGTTTAAATATGCAATAGTTTTTGTTGAATATTATAGTACAGATAAGAGAATAAGTAGAGTAATCTGAATTAAGTACTTCATTTATTAGCATGTTCTTGTCATTTGCTGACAATCCAAAGTCTTCGACATTTAAATCGCCTATAATAGGGACGACTTTTTGGCGAAAATCGGGTACTTCCTCTTTTACTCGATCGTAAAGCTACACAGATTGCATAGATCTTATACATATAATAAGTTTACATATTGTGATATACAGGGTGTTTCTAAAGCATTGGATTTGCTTAACACCATGCAATAGAGAATTATTAGCACAAGCTATAAGCTGCGGAATAAAAAATTTCTTTAGTTGAAGATATAAATTCGAAAATTTTCTAAGTCCCGTCAAAATGGAAATATTTCTCGGTAACCGACAGTTCTATTGAAAATTTTAGTAGCCTTCCAAAGAATTTTATCGATAATTGTTAGCATTAAAAGCATTTTTTAATTTTTAATAACAGAGAGTCAACTTCACGTATTTTCACTGACTTTCTCTTGTACCTCCGCGCTTATTGACTTATTACATTAATGAATTGAGGCGAAACTATTTACCGCATCGAAAAATAGTATTAGACATTTCTTCTTAGATTTTCATTCTCTATCGCATGGTGCTAAGCAAATCCGATGCTTTAGAAACACCCTGTATATTATATTAATCTGATATTATTTTCTAGATATTTACAGGTTCTTCAAATATTTCGTCTAGTCGACTGTCGGGGTGTTTATCTTTCTTTGATCGTATCAATAAATATATTGTGGAAATATCGGCACAACTTCGTAAGAGTTTCTCAATCAAGACTTTCCCTAGAAATCCGCTACCCCCTAAAAAATAATTTAAAGGGGTAAATTATACACATACACATATACACGTATATGTGTAGTGCGATTTTTATAAAGAATTTTAAAAAATTCGAAAAAAAAATTTGTCTAAAACTTTGTGCTGCCAACGAAATTTTTTCTGCCAAATCGTTGAAAATGGTACAAAGGCCTTTGGCAAGTGTCACATTTGTCGAAAACACAAGTGAATGGTATAAGAAGACATTAAAAAAGGCTGAGAAGTAGTTAATGATTTGTCTCGTCTTGGTCAACTTTCAACGTATATGATTGAAGGTACATTTTGTGCACTCGGAAATCTTTTTAGAAAAACTGTTAATATTATTTATTAGAACAAGGATTATTTTTGTTGAACAAGAATAGATTTGTGGAAAAACAAGCACTATATTCTTTAATTGTGGCTCCATATGACTCTTTTCTTTTTTGCAAACTCAAGTTACCACTCCGGGGAAGGCGTTTTTAATCGATTAAGAGAGCATGTACTTTTGGAGGCTGCGTTTCGATATTATTGCCAATATTAAAAATCTACAGTGTACGTAACTTTAGATTTTCTGACAGTAATATTGAAACGGAATTTAAATATATTACATAAGTGCCTTAACATTGAATAAATTATCATGCTCCGATTATATTTAATATAGAAAGCGATAAATTATAAATAAAAAAAATTAATAATATATAATTTTATTTGTAGTGTAATAAAATAACCAAAATGCATGGAAATTTACACTTGTAATATGCGTGTTTAACATTAATAAAATAATATTAAAATTTTTTAAACAATCAAAAAAATTACTTTTACAAAACCATTAACGACACGTGCATTCCGATAGAATTTGAACATTTCCTTTTAGATTTGAAGCATAAGGCATAAAGTAATTGATTTTTAAAAAATAACTTATTTTCTTAATAATAATAATAATAAGAAGAAAACTTTATTGAGTGTAATTTATAGATATCAGAAATTGTTAGATTGACTGAAAATTAAAACGCATTACAAATGAAGAGACAACAACAGTACAGCTACTGCAAATTGCCATAATAATTAAAAACACATAAACAAATTAAACATTTACATTACAATAAGTCGTAGCACAGGAAAAAAAGCTAAGAATTTATTTAAATTGCAATAAAATATATGTAAAAAAGTAATATAGATTGCAAAAGGAAAAAAAGTGATAATGAACGAATGCCAATTAGAAATAAATTATAATATTTAGCAAAAGTGAATAAGGCTGCAAAATTTTATAGAACGAGAAAGAAACAGTAAGTTTTGCAAACTTGCATTTTAGGCGCATTATTACGAAATAGTACTGAAATAAAAGTTACCCAAATAAAAAGGAGTTTTAAAATAAAGTATATTATATACACACATAGTTAGTAAGATGCATAATAAATAAATACCTGTGATGAAGATCGACTGTCCGGCATAGAAATTCTGTATCGGCGTTCTATATGCTTCAGTTTCCATGTTTCGTTCACTTATCATAATACGTAAATTACAATACAAAGTCAATGAACGAGCTTTGTAAGATGTTGTCTATAAATAAAATTTAATAAAGCAAATATTTAAAGAATTGCAAAAATATTTAATAAATTGTGAAATGTTTCGAATATACTTATTGTTAGTCTTTTTCAGTCCCTCCCAAATAAATTAATCGCTATTAATAATAATGTAAAATTCATAAACATTGGAAAAAGAATGTAAAAATATAAATAAATAAATTTAATAAAAAATATAATAATAAATAAATTAAAAAATCAATTAGATTATATGTGTCAATGAGTCAAATAATATAATGTAACGCAGTAAAAGAGCAAGGAGCAATTATATCAGATTAGTTAAAATCCAAAATAAGTTAAAGATATTTTTTCGTTCAAAAGCGAAAAAATGAAAAAAACTGCTAATAATTATTTAACATCACAAAGACACAAATATCGAAGTATCTGTATGAGAAAACAGTTAAAAAGCTGTTTTTATATTAGAATTTTTAAGAAAGTAAAGACCCCGAGAAAAATTGGTATAATATGATTATATATAAATATAAATAAATTAGATATAAAAAGATCGAATAGCATATAATTATTTAATATATAATTGCATAAGTCCATTTTTTTCGGGTCTGTATAAAAAATAACTTATATATATGATATATATCTTAAAGGTAAATATTTTGATCAGAGGAGCTCGCTCTGACAATCTTGACTTTGACATATATTATGATTCATAACTTATGAAGGTTATCCTCTTGAGTGACGTTCAAAAGATTTTAGCCGTTGCTCGTTAAAAAGTTAGTAACAAAAAAAAATTTTCTAAACACTCGTTTAAAACAGATAATATTTTACATTAAACTATTTGTGCTTTTGATTAAAACAATTTTTTATCCGAATTTTGGATGCAAAAAGATAATAAAGTTACACAAATTGCAACAAATTTCTTTTTATCTCTCTTGTCTTTATATATTCTCAAAGTTTATCTATTAAATTTGAAACGTTATGTATTTTTACAGCAACGCGTTTCAATGCATCAAATACATTGCACCTGTTGTACCTCGTTTGGCTGATCTTTCTGGCAGTGCAAATCCTACACGCGCTGCCACCACTGTTGAGTTCACTGTCCACGACCCCGCAAAGCAGAGTGTCGTGTGTTACTTCAGATTGTCGACTTCTGATTGACTCGTCCCTAACTTTCTTTCGGCAGTTTATATATCCGTTAATTCGATAGTTGGATCGAGAGAAAGGGAGAATTGCGTGAGGGCGTAAATCGGTCAGTATTCCAAAATCTTGCTTAGACAACAAGTGCTGTCTAAGAAGCATTGCGACAAAAACTTTGACCAAATTTTTAGGTAATCTTCAAAGTGATGTAGCTTTGTAAAAAACTATCCAGATTATATGATTTTTTTTTAATTAAAGGGCAAAGACTCTTCTTTAAGAATCCCTAGGCGAAAGTTTGATTTGTTAATCCATAATCTATGTACATTGTAATTGTTTGACATATAATAGAATAAACAAGCATATGAATCATCGAGACACTCTGTATCAGTCTGTAAATTAATACCACATTTTTTTGTTCCTTTATATAAATCATTTCAGAGATTAATCTTTTGTAATAATTCGGTTCATGGTCAAGAATTGTGACATTTTCCCAATCGAAATTTTTAACAAAAACTCCGAGGTTAGACTTAAATGATAGTTGCATTCTCAATCTACATAATATTACTTCTGATTTTGTAAAAAAAACATCCTGAAGTTATTTTCACAAGAGCTCATAAAGGAAATGTCACTGTGGCCCTTGATAAAAATGATTACATTAAAAAAAATGGAAGTAATATTAAATGACCAAAATACTTACATGCAAATAAGAAAAGATCCTATTTCTGTATTAGAAAAAAACTTCAACCAAATGTTGAAGAAATGGCTTAATAATAATTTTATCTCCAAAAAAACTTATTCCCGTTTACATTCAAGTGACTCTATTTTACCGAAAGCGTATGGTTTACTTAAAATTCATAAGATCGACACTCCTCTAATGCTAGCGCTACATTATGCGCGTATTCGCGATTCGTACGATTCGTAATTCGTAATTCGCGATTTATCTGACGTTCATAAATAGTATGGTGAGAAAATTCGTTGATTCATCATGCGCAATTCGTCATTCGCACTGATTCGCTGGTCGAATGGTCAGATAAATCGCGAATTATGAATTACGAATCGCGAATACGCGCATAGTGTGGCGCTAGCATAAGAATTATTGTTTCCTCCATTAGCACGGCTTTACTATATATTCGTTGGCCAATTTTTTACACAACATCATCAAAGATAGTTTACCTAAAAATAGTAAAGTAGCTGATAATAGCTTTGAATTGTATAAAGTACTTATAGGTACCACTATTCCACCTTCGCATTTACTTATTTCTTTAGATGCAGTCTCTTTGTTCACCAACGTTCCTCAAGATCTTGCAATACTCAGCATAATTGATAGATAGGCATATATTGAAAAAAATACGTCTATTCCTCAAAACGAATTTATTTCAGCAATAAAATTCTTGTCTTGTCTTGTCTTCCACATATTTTACATTTAACGATAAAATTTATAAGCAGACTTTCGGTACTCCTATGGGGTCACCGTCGTCCCCCATTATGGCTGACAATTAGTGTTGCAGGATATCGAGGATAAAGCTTTAAAAAAGATTAATTTAGAGATAGCGTTTTACTATAGATATGCCAATGATGTTTCATGCGCTCCATCGAACAGAATCAATGATATTCTAAACACATTTAATAGTTTCCACGAGAGATTACAGTTCACCATTGAATTAGAAAATGAACGAAAAATTAGTTTCTTGGACCTTTTATTAATCATAAAAGACAACACAATCTATATTGATTGATTTAAAAAAAGAACTTACTCAGAAAGATATCTGCCATCACTCTTATGTCATAAAATCGGGAATATTTACAATATGATTGACAGAGCTTTATTATTTCTCACCCTATATACTACCAAAAAAATCTTGAACATTGCATTCAAACACTCAAAAATAATGGGTATTTGGACTTAATTTTTAAAGAAATGAATAAAAGAATTAAAATAATTAATGACAAATTGTTACTGTCAAAAAATAAAGCTCTAGTTAATAACAACAATACTGATGAGATTAATAATGGAATTATTACAAAGAAGAAATATTTTACATTGCCTTTTATCAAAAATATTTCTGAGTTAGCCTCATCAATGGTGAATAAAATTTTTTTTACAGTTGGAATTATTAATACATTAAATGTGTTCATAAAAGTTCAAAAGAATAAAATGAATCATTTTTTCAACAATAATATAATTTATAAAATTGACTGCTTGGATTGCGATGCCACATATGTTGGACAGACTAAAAGAAAACTTGCGACCAGGATTAAAGAGCATGCTACTAATTTAAAACTTGAGCCTCCTAGACACTCTGTTATCACCAAACATAGAATAGAAATGCGTTATAATTTCGATTGGGAAAATGTCACAATTTTTAACCATAAACCCAATTATTACAAAAGATTAGTCTCTGAAATGATTTATATAAAGGAACAAAAAAATGGTATTAATTTACAGACTGATACAGAGTGAGCACGTTTACACCGTACGTTTAGTCTGCGACCTATACACTATATTCGACCCAACCCGATAGTTCACAACGGTGTAAACGCTCGCAAACTTGTTTGGGTCAGGCCACTTTTTGACGATCCGTGACCCATCTTAGGCCACACAACATAACGCGTGTAAACAGTTTATTAGTAGCCTACTTTAAGTCAGGGTATAGGTATAGATTAGGGCATAGGTCAGGTCGCGCGGTGTAAATTAGGCCAGTGTCTCGATGATTCATATGCTTCTTTATTCTATTATACATATGTATGTCGAACAATAACAATATATGTACATACATAGAATCTCCTTTGTATGCTCATTTTACTTCTGACTTCTGCCTCATAGACATCTAGTAAAGTAACGGTAACGGTAACGACGTTACAAGTAACGCGTTACTTCCCAACCCTGGTTATTGTTCCGTTTACAAAGTACTGGTCCACAATTTAGTACGCGGTATTCTATACTAAGGTATGTCATCGTCATTTTTGTCCAGTACCGCACCAGCAGAAATGGTGTCCAGTCCTCGGAGTCCAGCGCGGCGATCATTCATTCACACACGAAGCGCCGTACGTGTTACTCGTCGCGCGGTGAAGTGAAAGCGGGGACTGCGGGGAGGACCGAAAAAATTGGGGATCTTGCCGGTGTTGCATCCTTCACCAACGCCGCACGTACAAGAAAGATAGAGTTATGAAGAGTGAGAAAACGTGATACCGATTCACCGGTGTTCAATATCTGTTTCACTTGCACTTAAGCGAGAGACGTCATTAGTATCGAATGCGAGTGAAACAGATATTGAACACCGGCGAATCGGTATCACGTCTTCTCACTCTTCATAACTCTATCTTTCTTGAACGTGCGCCGTTAGTGAAGGATGCAACATCGGCGCAATCCCCAATTTTTATGTTAAAGGGACACCATTTCTGCCGAACACTAAAGGTCATTAAGATTTATCTGTGACAGGTCTGTTATAAAATATATATTGTATATTGATAAATTGCTGTTATTCATGATGATATGTTGCTTTGCGAGAATAAAAAATAAATAAATTTCAAGTAATATATCTGTATGTAAATCATATAATTAATATTAATCCATTAAAAAATCCGTGTGTACTGTAAAGTGCGCGTTAGACTATGTATCACACTATTATTCCGTTTTTTGCTTAACTCACTTCGTGCTGCGAGAGTAACTATCATCGCGACTGAATTTTGACAGCTGTCAACTCTATCAAAAACGTAATAATAATTTGCATACAATGATATGTGTCGTAGAAGTAAATACTTTCTAAATTAGAATGAAAATACTGCCACTACAATTTTTTTAATGATTTTCCACTCAATAAAAGTTAGAATTCACTCTAATGGACTTTTATTGGAGTGGAAAATCATAAAAAAAATAACTTATTGGAGTGGAACATTTAATATATTAGAGTGAATTTTAACTCTTATGGGGTGGAAAATTACTCGAAAAATTATAGTAGCAGTATTTTCACTCTAATAAAAAAATTATAGAGTACTATACCACCTCACATATGGCTAGATTGCAACTATACCATAATTACAAAAGAATGCGTGTTGTATAAATATTATTTTATTTAAACTAGAGGTGCCAAAGATATTTATATATTATTTTTAGAAAAAGTTAGTAATAAATAATACATATTTATTAATTAATCTATTATTAAAATATAAACGTTAATTTTAATAAATATTTAACAAAGTGTAATTATAAATTGAGTTGAAAAAATTACAAGCGAGTTTTTTAGTTTATTGATTGATTAATCTCGCGTGTTAATACTTTCATATACAAAGCCGGGAATTATGATATAATAAATTGTGTAATATAATTCAATTTCAGTTATACATAATAACTGTTTTATTACAAAAATATATATATTCTAAATAAGATGCTTAATACTGCAAAATGCATACAAAATTTTCTTTTTTTAAAAAAGGTAAAAAAGGCGCCAAGTGTGTGTATGTGCGCCCCTAATAAAAAAAAAAACTATTATATTAAGTAAATTGTCTCATTGTTCTATTGTTTTATTGTTTTATTGTCTTTCTTACAAAAATAATGATATGAGTGAATGCGACAACTATAAGAATATTTATACAAAATTTATTTATTATAACTTTTTATTAAAATATTAAATAATACACAGGCTTGATAATCAAATAATTAAATGATTAAAATCAACTAACGGGATTATAGTAAAGCAAGAACTTGATGTACCCGGGTCATTAAAACGCAATGATCCATCAATGTTATAGAAATTATTTGTACAAATAAAATAATGAACAAATAATAACCCATCAAAAATTTTATAAAGATAAAAAAATATGTCAAGTACAAAAACCCAATTCAAAAATAGTATAAGATCAATACATTTAGCTAAATATATTTAAAAAAAAACTTTAGAAAATTCTATGTATAAAATCTGTCAAAAAATTATTTAAAAAATTGAAATGTTATCAATAATAACAGATAGCAAAAACTGATACATAGTAAAACAAAACTCAAGCCAATTAATCACATTTTTGTATATATATTTATTGATATCAATAACATAAAGTCTTGGAAATATAGAAAAAATGCCCGGGTACGCCAAGTTTTTGCTTCGCTATAATCCCGTTAGTTGATTTTAATCATTCAATTATTTGATCATTAAGCTCGCTTATTATTTAATATTTTAATAAAAAGTTATAATAAATAAATTTTATATAAATATTCTTACAGTTGGCGCATTTACTCATATCATTATTTTTGTAAGAAAAACAATAAAACAATAAAACAATAGGATAATAAGACAATTTACTTAATATAATAGTTTTTTTTTGTATTAGGGGCGCACATACACACACTTGACGCCTTTTAGATGATTAATAAAATATGAAATAACTGATAAGTTTTCGTCGCTTATCACTCGGCAGAATGTAGAACTCTACTGTTGTATACTTGTGTATACTGTGTGTTCAATAATATATTTTCCTTGTATTGTGAACGCTTGTAATGGATGATTGTCGACTGTCAAACGCTGCCAAACGCTGTTACTTCACCTCTTCTTGATTTCTTGCCAATACTAAAAATCTGTAATTCTCGTAGACCAATGCTCGACGTTGCCCTTTTCGAGCAGATTTCAGAGGTGACGCTTACCGTTTTCCCACTATCGCTCGTTGACGGTCGAGCCGCCGAACACACGTGAACGCTTCAGGCGCGTTTAAAGAAGTATATTGGGTGGTTGTATCTAAAATATTTTTCTCTTTAAATACTTTTTATTTTTATTAAATAATAGAATATTAATAATTTTATTATTAATATATGTTATGTATATAAAACTATTTTACATACATAAAATATGTTATCATAATATATCACAATATAAAATCATTAAAAAATATTTTTTATTTTTTTCCTTCTTGCTAAATTCTCTTTAAAGAATTGTAATTTTGAGCAAACAAACCTAAAGATGTAATTAATTCTCTAATTAATCAATTTAATATTTTACTAATTTCGAAATATTAAGAAAAGAGTTAGTACTTTTTGAGAATTCTCTCACTGTACAAATCAAAGTATCATCACATGTATCAAAGAACAAAACTTAGAATTTCAGGCAAAGTTTTGAGATTTGCAATGCAATCTTGCTTTAAAAGCACGGTTAGAAAAAAGGTAAAATTTTTCGAAATATTAGATATATTATGTTATCCACTTATAAAAATTAAAAAATAAAATTTACGAAAACAAAAAAACATTTTCTTTAAACGATAAAACATTATCTTCGCTGATGCGAGTTAGTTTCTTTTAAAATCTCTGCATATATACCATCTTTAGTAAAATCGTACAAATGACTTAGAAAATCGCATTAAACTTTTTTATATTACATTAATTAAATTATATTAAATTAATTTATATTAAATTATACACAAATTAGCTTCAATTTTTTCAAATTACTTTTTGAATTTTATAAAAAAGTTGCTTTCTTATTTGTTATGTTATAATGTTTTATTATTATTATTAGTAGAATAGGCGTACTGAGGAAATTAGTATTTTAAAAAACGTATCAAACAATAATAGTACCTCATGTTTGATGTGGAAAGCTATTGTAATTATATTTCGTCATAAATATATTATGATAACATATTTTATATATGTAAAATAGTTTTATATACATAACATATATTAATAATACAATTATTAATATTCAATTATTTAATAAAAATAAAAAGTATTTAACAAAAGAAATATTTTAGGTACAACCTCCAGGGGTGCTATTACGTAACCACGTACCGACAACTATCGATGTCGTTAAGTGTCGTTGCGCATATTTTTTCAATATATTAAAATACGTGCGCAAAGACACTCAAGGACATCGATAGTTATCGATAAGTGATTACGGAATAGCAGTCCTGTATACTTCTTCATCGAAACGTGCCTGAGGCGTTCACGCGCAATCGGCGGCTCGGCCGGAAATATGTGCAGTATCGAAAAATAAATTTAAGACGATCTAAAATATAAGGACGGATTATCGTCCAAAGAATCATAAAATCAGAGTTTATGATCAAATATTCATGAAATATAATTGATAACAGATGATAACAGACGTTTGGATAATTAGAGTTGATAAAGCCTCACTAGTGAAGCATAGATCCTGGAAATCATTTTCGTGACATGGTTTTTTCCAAAAGAGATTTTCTGAAAAAGTGATTCTAAGATAATTTCGAGTCCTTGTACTGTGATAGCACGTACGACAATACCAGAAAGTTTATCTAATAAAAAGCTAATGGTTGATATATTTTGTTATGCTATCCATGATCATTGTCATAGTTTTAGCTGAATTTAATTTTAGGTGCTATATCTTTCTAGATATTTAAATTTTTTGCAAAAGATCTAAATAAAATAACTATTTAAACAATAATTTTAAATTTTCTCTTAATATACTTTAACTTTTATGTTATATACAAAATGTGTAATATACAAAAATCACGTAATTAACTTTATTATAAACATTCGTTTCATTGTTATCTTGTATACAGAAAATTACAGAGAATGAGGGAGAGAGAGAGAGAGAGAGAGAGAGAGGGAGAGAGAGAGAGAGAGAGAGAGAGAGAAAGAGAGAGATCATTGCAACCAATAGGCCGATAAAAGTAATAGTATAGGATAACGTAAAAGAGTTTTTAATTTAATTTTCAATATATTTATAGAATTCACTTTTATTATAAATGTTTTAATTTAGCGTAAAATAACTTTAAATTAGTTGATCACTAATAAAGATGTGCCATTATTGAGTTTTCTTATTACTAAGTTATTTATTTAGTAATTAAAGACTATACAGTAAGAAAGTTCTTGAAAGTAAATTATATAAATTTTGTCATTTTTTATTTCAAGCAGTAGTTTTTGAAGTATAAATGTTCAATACACTGGCTTATTATAGATTACGGTTAAATTAATAATCGTCAATTCTTGGATCCCGTATCGATAACGGTTTCTCTAACCATTTATTAGAGAGTTTGATACAGTTAGATTAGCTACATATACAGTGTTGAAGCTTTATATCTTGAAAACTGCTTGGAATAAGAAACAGTAAAATTTTTATAATTCGTTTGTTGAACTTTCTTGCTGTGGTACTTTAATTTAAAAATTTTTAGGCACTTTGTATATGCAATATACGGGATGCGTTTCGAAAATTGTGAATTAAAATATTATAGCAACAAGATTTTTGAAAATTTAAGTAAAATAATTGTTTGTAAATTTTTATTTAAAGCAGTAATTTTTGAAATTTTAAGACTTACAATTTAGTCAATCAGAGATTACATTTAAACGGTTGCTAATTATGGAATCACTAAACTATCAACTTCTTTGAGTGGAGTCCAGCTTTAGCAGTTTAGAAATGACTATTATTCGGTGCCGGTTTTGTGCCAGAATCGTTTTACATTATTGTAAAACAATTTACTTTTTATCGTTGGTGATTATCTTCTTAAAAAAAACATGTTTTTTGTTCTTTTTAAACAGCGTACTTGGCGTACGTACGCGCATGTGCATGTTATGTACACGCGTGCATGTACCTATTACCAAGGTCTGTAGATGAACGACGGGAGGGGAAGGAAGGTATTTGCATGAGCTCCATTTTGGGACCATAAAGTGTATGTGTAGTGTTTGTTATACGAGAAAAATAAGTGAGTAGTAGTAAAAGTAAAATGTGGGGAAGGTAGAATTGATACATCGTTTTAGACTTAAAGCTAATACATTATATTGGTCTCGGCCTTTTTGGGGCCAAATGATTAACTATGAGTGGGAAGACTTTCCTTTCCCTCCGGTCGTTCATCTACAAACCTTGCCTGTTACATTGTGTACGTATGAATACATTTTTAAAGTTGTTTCTCTTTGACATCGTTTAGTTTTATTCGGGCAATCGTAGGAGAAATACACTTGTGAAATAAACTAAAATAAAAGTATAACCTAACTAGAACCTAATCATCATCTTCTGGAAATAATGGACAGTAAGTTCTAAATATACATTATATATATATATATATATATATATATATATATATACATGTGTATGTACACTGAGAAAAAAAAGTAATTGGTTCAAAAAAATTTTTTAGTTGCGGGCTGCCAACAAGATATGTTCAATACAACAATATATGGTATTGCAAAATAAATACATAGTCCAATCAACATTATTGCATTTGCATTAACAGCAAATATTATTGTATTAAGTATATCTTTTGTTGGCAGCTCGCAACTAAATGTTTTGTTGAATCAATTACTTTTTTCTCAGTGTATATATATATATATATATGTCAATATAATTTTAAAAAATCAGAAAATGACTAAATCTTTGTAAATTCAACCCAACTGGCAATTTTATTCAAATTTAAAAGTCAAGTACAACGTTTCGACCACGTATCGGGTCCTTTTCAAGTACAAAGCTGACGTAGTTGGCAAAGAAACATAGCAGTCAATAAATTTGAAGTCGCAAGCTACAGATTATACACTGTGTAAAAAAAGAAGCAAAAGAAGGGAAAAATATAATAATGACCAGTAATTATGATAAATATAGTAAAGTCAGTAAAAATAGAGTCTCAAAGGTAAAAGAATGAAGTATTTTTTGTAATACAGAAAAAAAGAGAGGTTTTTTTATGCAAACTTACATGTTTCGTGCAGCAACAATTGACACGTCATAATGTAAAATTAAAAACGAGTAAAAACTTGGATCAATGTAGATCACGGTGTATAAATAGGAAAAGAAAAAAATATATAAGTAGAACAGTGTAAACTGTGGTGATGGTCATAATTAAATAAACCGTGTATGGTCACTAATCTGTAGCTTGCGGCAACAAATTTATTGACTGCTATGTTTCTTTGCCAACTATGTCAGCTTTGTACTTGAAAAGGACCCGATACGTGGTCGAAACGTTGTACTTGACTTTTTAATTTTAAATAAAATTGCAAGTTGGGTTGAATTTACGAAGATTTAGTCATTTTCTGATTATTTATCACTGACGACTTGAAGAAAAACCGTTATTTTTGATAATTAAAAAATTTAAAATTTTTTTAGAAGGGATACTTTATAAAATTCCCTTATAATTTTCTCTCAAATTTATATTAAATTATGTTGTAGGTTTCACAGATACAAGAACAATAAAATGGCCATTTATATCTTCTCCAATACCAATAATTTCCATATCACTAGTCTATATTTATGTCATTTACTTTGCTGGTCCGCAATTCATGAAAAACAGAAAACCGTACTCTTTGAAAACGTTTATGCAATATTACAATCTTTTTCAAATTATTGCAAATTTTTGGTTAGTGTTTAATGTTGTGACAACTGGTAGACCGTTCGTTGCCATATGGAAATATTGTGAGTCATTTGATAAAATTTGCGGCGATAACACTGAAAAGGTACGTGAAATATATATATATATATATATATAAACAAACATTTTGATCGAATTTTTAAGCAACAAGAAATTATACCAAAATTTCACTCAATTTCAAATAATCGTAACATTGTGAAAATTTATCGTATTTAAAAGTTTCTTTTTTATTTTAAAGCTTAAAGTCTCTACTTTAAAAAGCACTTATCAGATTTTGATTCTTCCCTTTTCCCTTTTCGCCATCTCTTTAAAATAAAAGTAAGAACGTATTTTGTCTTCAAAAATTTTCATACTTTAATATGATCCACAAGGTGCAATAAATTTTTTGTTTTTGCAATAACAGGCAATAACAGATAACAGACTAAAATAGGCAACTTCGAATTATTTTTAGATATAAATTGTACAATGCACACACATTATGAAGAGTAAATGTACTTAAAAAACATTTTAAAAAGCATTTAAAAAGTCCGCTGATTAGATCGACATGTCAGCTATCTATATATCTATATTATTAACTTACACTTTATACTTCATAAAATGTTTTTATTGCAGCAACTTAAAAGTCTATGGTGGGCACTATTGCTTAAAATAATTGATTTAATTGAAACTGTAATATTTGTACTGAGGAAAAAAGATCGCCAGATTTCATTTTTACACACGTACCATCACCTTTCTACAGCTATATACGTATGGTTGACGCTCAGATACTTTGTTCATAGTTTTACTATGACTGAAACAATGCTTAATTGTTCTGTACACGTGATCATGTATTCTTATTACTTTTTGAGTACTTTTGGATCAAACATTCAACAAAGACTTCTACCGTTCAAAAAAAGTCTTACTATTATACAAATGGTAAGTGCTGAATTTAATTCGTCGATATGTTCATTCATATTAATTTTTTTTAAATTAAAATAGGTACATATTGCATTTATTTGGATAGTTGGTTCGCAAGGTTTGAGGCCTAACTGTGGTAATAAAATTGTGAAATACTTTTCTGTCATGACATTTTTTAATGGTATACCGAACTTGTTATTATTTTTAAATTTTTATGGTTCTTATAAGAAATCAAGAATAACATAATTATTAAGTACAATTTTGTTGGATGTATTGTTGTTAACACGATTCACTTTTCTTTTATATTATTGTAACATTAAATGGATGTTAATTCGTGTACATATGCTGTTATTAATTTTGCAGACCTGTATAATTGTTATAAAAAAAATATTTCTAATTATTTTGCAATTATAGTCGCAAATATACATTTTTTTCTTAATGTATAAAAAATTATTAAATAAATATTTTTGGAAATTATATGATTGTAAGACGTATTGGTTATGTAAATAGTGACCGGTATCGAGAGCAAATACAAGATAAAGTATTTTCAATGTGATTTATTTTCTCGAAAGAAAGATTGATAGATCGAGATCTAGATGAGTAGTGTCAAAAATATGAACAACAGTTTCTAATTTCTTCCCCGATTTCTTCACATTTAGATAAATTTTCGATAACTTTATCAAAAAAATATCTCCTAGAATCAGTTTTTTTCATCTTTGTAAGGTCTAACTGACAGATTTATCTTCTACCTGAAGTAGCAAATATCTAACAGATATTGTACTAGTGCAGCAATGCAGCTAAAAAGAACAGATATGTCAGTGTTCCAATGTGCTCCAACGTAACTTAAAAAATTAGAAGAGTACGTAATTGATGCTGACTTGATAAAAACAATAATATATTTGTTAATGAATGTCAATATGTTTGAATTTGATGATGATGAAGATAATGCTGTATTTATGGAAAGAAGACCATACATGATAAGAAATAATTTGAATAATTTTCAAGTGTGGGATGTATGACACAGAATTTTTCCAACAATTTTGTCTGAAAAAGAATACAGTGCTCGAATTATTGCACGCAATTGAAGACCAATTCTTAGTATTTTGGAACATGTATTCGGTTGAAATAATAAAGTTAATTTATGAGATAATATCATTACTTAATGAATAGTTATTTGAAAAATTTATATGTAATTCCTGATTTCATTTTATGAAAAGTATAAATTTCCAAGGGTAATTGGTTGCATCGATGGAACACATATTAGAATACAATCTTCTGGTAAGTTAAAATGAAATATAAATTGGAAATACTATATTTACTTCATGCAACACCGAAAGATTACATAAATATTATATAGATTTTATACTTATTGTAAAATTTAGAATTATTTATTTTAAGCAATAATATTTATAATAAATATTTTCAGAAGGTAAACACGCAGAAGAATTCAGAAATTAAAAAGAATCTTTTCTTTTAAGTTTGTATGCGAGTGCGCCGCTTGTGTCGGCGCGAGTGCCGGAACCGCCCAGCGCTGAGCGCGGAGTGCGTGTCGTGTGAATTCAGAAATTCACTTGAGGATGAGATTAGATGAGGTGGATCATAAATGACACTCTTACAGATCAACTTTACCAACTTTATTATGTGTTTCACCTCTCACTGAACGAATACACAGAGTGCACGCTCGCGCGGAATTGAGATTGAGATTCGGACGTACGCGAAGACGACGAGATGTGAGCGATCGGAAATCTTCCTTGCACGATGATAGGCTGCCGAAGAGAAAAGCGCGTCGGAAATCTTGTTAAGCGTGGCGATGCACGCTTTCGCGACGGAAATCTTGCGATCGCGATCGACGGATATCTTGTCGCGCAGCAGCCGTGCAATCACGAACGCGACGTCGTCAACCGGTTAATGAGATGGTCGTACTGTCGATATCTCTGCTTGATCTCTCAACCCGCGATTGCGCGCAAAATATAACACTAAATGAACAATTAATCGAAAAACAAAGCGAACTTCGACGTATTTCGACGCACCGCAATAGGCACTCGCGATCCCGAGATAGAGAGAAACAGCGCGGGATCGTGAATACTTGAAATTTGAATGAATTGCGCGAAGCGCGAAGAATGATCTTGGCGGGCGGTAGCAGGCGCAAGACTGGCTGCGGAGGATCGCTCCGAGAAATCGGGCGCCTCCACACCATCCGATCAAATCGCTTACAGTGCGTGGCGATCACTCACCACGCAGCTGCTGATCTGCGGAGGACCACGCGATCCTCCATCGAGAGAATCACGCGGTCCTCCACCGAGGAGCATGACGCTCAGAAACTGCGGTTCGAGACGGCCGGCGTGATATTATTGTGTTCCCGCTCGTCCCCTGCTAAATCTTATTGACATGCTGTGAACATGTCATCAGCAAGCGCGACGAATTCAAGGGACGGAAAATTTGAAAGGGAAAATCAAATCCCGAACAAAGTTTGTGATCATAAAAAGAGAATTATAGATATTGTGGCTAGGTGACCAAATTCTGTTCATGACGTAACAATCATTCAATATAGTTGATTACGTTATAGAAGATTAGAGGAAGGCAAATTTTATATGAGAATATTACTTAACGATAGTGGATATCCAATAAAAAATATTTTATTCCTCTTTTGTAACTAATTACTGCAGCTAAAAACAGTTCATGTATAACAATGCTCATGTACAAACATTATTAAATGGTTATTTGGAAGTGTGAAAGTGTTTTAGGTATGGAAATTAAAATACAGATTCTACAAGACTACAATATAACTAATAGCGTCACTTTATAAAAATCGTGTCGGAAAAATTACTTATAAGTAATATAATATATCTATTATAATTTAATTTTTATATCACATTTTCTTTATAACTTCTTTGATATCCTACTTTAGCACTTATTACATATATTTTTTATAGATTACAAAATTAAAACCTGCCAAACAGTTTTCTAGGAAGTCTCTGAGAACATAAAGTCCGTTATCAACTACTGTAAATAAAAAAAGAGTATCAGTTTAACAAATTTTACTACGATCTTACTGTACTACATAATTGTATACTATAAATTGTATATATATGAATTGTATCGTATGTATAAATATGAATATTAAATGTATGATTAAATGTATTATTTTTTTCAAAACTTTCCAAAATATACAATTAACAGTGGGTTGAAAAAACTTGTTCTCTTGACAAATATAACTTTACTTCACTGGCAACATGATAATTAATAATAACATTCCCGGACTTTTTACTAGTACTGTCGAAAATTATTAGTATTAAGAATAGCTATTCATTAGATATGTAACAACAAGTTTTAGTGAAGAAAACAAATTTTTAGTTATCCGATAAATATCTTTATCTGAAAGATAGTTATCAAAAGGTATAAAGAAATCGGGCATTAATTGGACCCAATTCCATAATTTAACCGAAGTTTAATTAACCATTTTCAATAGAAAAATTTGTTTTATATAAAACAAATTTATCTATTGGATACAGTCAGTTAAACTCCGATTAAATTAAATGTAGAACTGGATTTCAGTTGTTACTGAAATCTGATAATCTCAAGTGCTTATAACTCGCATATAATAATACATGATCGTGTTTATTTGGCGCGAGCCATTCTCTTGATCCTTAGCAAATAGTGCTGACAAGACGAGAATTTCAAGATTTTGTCTTGGCTTGTCTTAAAACCATTCACTACTTATAAAATTACTTGGAAATTACAAAATTACTTTTAAATTTATGCTAAATGCAAGCTCGTTTGCTATTGAATTTTATTGTTTACTAATAATATACAAAATTTTAATATCTAATTATTTAATAATCTAATTATTTAATTGTTCAGTCTAATCATCGTTTGTAACAGGAAATATAGATAAATGTCTTTTTCGTAGTATTTTGTGTGTGTGTGTGTGTGTGTGTGTTGTGCAATGCGTGTGCGTATGGTTATTACATATAACTATGTATGTAAATATAAATATATATGTAATATTGGTGGTTTTAAAGATGTTGTTCTTCATTGATACCGTTGAATTTTGTTCGAACAGTCGTACGAGAAGTACATTTGTTAAAATAAGTTAAAATAATTAATAGTATGGCACAAGTAGAGTCTAATCATTATATTCCGGAAAAAATGGCTAGTAAGTTCTAAATAGATAAATCAAAAGAATTTTAAAGCTTTATAAAATTTTTTTTTTATAAGAGTTACTCTACAAAATTCTTTTAACTTATACATATTATGCAGATTTTACAGATGCACAAATAATAAAGTGGCCATTCCTTTCTTCGCCGATACCAATAATTTTTATATCGCTAGTCTATATATATATCGTCTACTTTATTGGACCGCAATTTATGAGAAATAGACAACCGTACTCTTTGAAAACGTTTATGCAGTGTTATAACTTTTTTCAAATTATTGCAAATTCTTGGCTAGTGTTTAATATTGTGACAACTGGTGGATCGTTTGATGCCATATGGAGATATTGTGAGCCATTTGATAAACTTTACGCAAATAACACTGAAAAGGTACGTGAAATATAAATAATATGAAAAAATTATTTTAAAGTTGCTGTTTTTTTATTTCATATCTTGTTATCCTTCTGTATGAAAAAAAAAAACGGTGTTAAATCAACAATAGAATTTTTTGTCGTTTTGTTATAATTATATGATGTAGATTGATTGTTCGGAATTCGAGTGCTTCGCGTCGTAAGCTGATATCGTGCGCTTTGATACAGTTTAATATTTTTTTATAAGATTATATACTGTAAGTTTCTTACGTGTAGCGAGATTTTTCAAACTCTGGAGTTAAAAATCAGAAAAGAAATAGCACATGCTACACGCGTTTATGTTATATATCTAATATAGTGTCTTTAAAATATCATCACAATCACATAAGTGAGAAATAGCAGCTATAAATTTCTAAAAATACTCATAGTTAACTGAAACACTATATATCCGTAAATCCACTCTCTGCACTCGCAGAGAATAGTCGATCTTCGGCACTTGTAACACAATATACTGTTTCCAATAATTTTAAATCATAATTAATAAATATCTAATAAACTTTTTAATAATTAATTTTAAAAATAAATTGTACAATGTGTAATTAATAAAAAGTAAATTTTAAAAAAGCACTTAAAAAAGTGTTGTCTGCTAATTGGATCAGTAAAATAAACATTCGAGAATTTCGAGAGTAGAAGAAAAGAAGTCTTCTGCAAAGATTTTTATTTAGATTTTTAATTAATTGATCCAATTAAGATAACAATTTCGCAAAGTCAGTTTCAATATTGCTTTGCGTAATGTAAGTCTATTAATTTATACTTAGATTTAATTCTATTGCAGCAACTCGGAAATCTATGGTGGACACTATTACTTAAAATAATTGATTTTATTGAAACTATAGTTTTTATATTGAGAAAAAAAGATCGCCAGATCTCATATTTACACACGTACCATCATGTTACTGTAGTTATTCATGTATGGTTGACGCTCAGATACTTTATCGTTAGTTTTGCCATGACTGCAACTGTGGTCAATTCTTCTATACACGTGATAATGTATTCTTATTATTTTTTGAGTACTTTTGGACCAGATATGCAACAAAGACTTCTACCGTTCAAGAAAAATTTTACTGTTATACAAATGGTAAGTGTTGAATCTAATTCGTCGATATGTTTAATCATATTAAATATTTTTTTATTAAAATATAGGTACAGTTTATAATTTTCCTGTTAATTGGTGTGCAAGGTTTGATGCCTAACTGTGATAATAAAAATATGATATACTTTTCTGCCATATCATTTATTAATGTCATGATAAACTTGTTATTCTTTTTAAATTTTTATATTTCTTCTTACAAAAAATCAAAAAAATCAATTTAATTATTAAGTACAATTTTGTTGAATGTATTTCGTTGTTAACTTAACAAGATTCACTTTTCTTTTAAATTATTGTAACATATGAAATGTATTAGTGCGTGTATATATGTGTCGTTATTGTTTTAAAAATTTTCTATGTATTCCTCATATATGGTGTATAATGCAAAATGTACAATACAGTGTTTCGTAAAGAATTCGACACACCCATATAATATAGAAAATTGCAGAAAGATTGCAACATTGTAAAAATAAAATGAAATGATGCTAATTAGCAACTATACAATGTCTATTTTTAGAAACATTGCATACGATATTATAATAAAACACCTCTTTAATAATATTTAATAATATTATAATAATTAAGACTTTTAATTTGAACAAATACTCTAAGGGATATATATGTATGCAAATGCCAAAAATTAAAAGAAAACAATTACATAAATATAACTATAAATGTTTGTAAATTAAATAAATTTAATTTATAACGAATTTTTACAATACCTTATAAAATTATTATATTAACATTTTAACTAATTAAACACAAACCTTATTTGGTAGTTAAATCTTTGTGTCAATATTTCGTATGTAAATTTGTACATCTCAGATCATCAAACTGCGCATCAAATAGGCACCAAGGGAAGATCAGCTTTCTCTATAAAAATTTGCATCTCTTAGCTAACAAAAGGAATTTTCAGCAATTTTGCGTTATAATTTAAAAACAGTGCATTTACAAATGGCCAAAGAACTTAATATTCTTGTACTTGTAAAAAATATAAATATAAGTATATCTTTTTTTTTAAACAAAATTTAATAGTCTAAAAAAATGACGGTTATAGTTGTTTTAATTCACTTAAAAATGTAATTAAAAAATAAGTTGAGTGATTGACGCATATTTTTAGCCTATGTATGTCAATAATAAACCTCATTAAATTACCAAGGACTTTTTTAATTATTCAACCAACCGATCAGTTTAACAATGTAACTTACGGTGTTCTGCAATTCTTTTGTTTAATTTGTTTATTACATAACCAACCAATGTTTTAGTAAATTTGGCCGTAGATATACTTTTTTTAATTAAAGAATAAATTACATATGTAAAAAAAAGTGTCTAATAATACTTCCTTTCTTTCTTTGCACACTAATTTAAAAGAAAAAATTCTGTCCATAAACTATATTATTTTGAATAATAATAATAATAATTTGTTATGATAAAATGATTGAAATCAAACATTAGTAGAAATGGTGTATTTTGGCTTATATGTAAGTAAGCTTAGCTAGTCTTACTATTACCAATATATAAATATTTTAATATAAGTTAACTATTATAAAACACTTATTTAATGTTTCTAAATTAAAACAAACTATAAATAAATTCGTATTTTTTAGACATTTTTTGGACTATTCTTGTAAAATGTTTTAAGACGTTTTTTATATTTAGGTCTTATGACTGCAGTAACATAATCCTATAACATATTCCATTGACCTTTTTTAAATGTATTCAACATCGCGTCGCTACTTCATCGCTTATTACCTACTAGATGTGAATATATCATGATTACAATATTTTACAATGAAGGGTATATGAATATAATTGACACATATTGTATTAACATAATTGACATAGTACATTAACATAGGAATTGCGTAAAATCACAATAGAATCAGAAAAATGGAGTAAAATTTTATAAATTGAACATGTGGTACCTTCGGTAAAAAACGTTCCTCTTTATTTAAATTTGTCCTATTGTAAGAATTACTTGGCTAATTAAACTGATCAAGGTTATCTTTGAGCAAATAATTATTTACTTAATTAGGTATATACTTTTAAATATTTTATATGTACTTAACATACTGCTTTTATTTTTATGTAAAAATTTTTAAATAAAATTTTATAGCAGCACTTAAAATAGTGTGTGATTTTAATAAAACTTTTATATAGATATTACAAAATATTATAATTTCAAAGATATTATAGATAAATATTATGATTAAAACATAAAGGATCATATGATATACATGATATATCAACTGCATGTTGTTAATAATATATTATTATACTAAAAAGTATGATGTCGAATGTTTAACTTTAAATAACAAAAAATGATAAAAAAATTTAATAAGAGTAGTCTTAATAAATAAATAAAAAATAAATTGCTTTTGAAAATCGAAAAAATACAATAAACGTTTATACAATACAAATATTCGTTTCTGAAAGAAGAAATAATGTCATGTCCATCATTTCTGTGCTAAGCTATTTAGGTCAAGTGGAAGTTACATAAATCATTAGAAACGATTAACATAATCAAGCAGACTCAAGAGCAAGTCACAAACATGTGTTTAACATAATACCTAAATATAATATTTTTAGTTGAATAGCGATTAGTTAAAAAGTTAAAAAATAATATAGATTTAAAAAATCAGTAACTTTTTAACTTAAGTTGTAACTTTAAATGATTTAATTTTTAATTTTAATTATTTATTTTTAAAACGCATAAATTTTAATTTATTAACTTTTCTCTTAAGTTAAAAATTTATCTACAAAAAAATTATTTAAAAAATATTTCTATGCAAAAAATAATTACTTTGTTACTTTACATAAAATCAATTTACAAATATAAAATTAAATTTACTTTATAATTAAAAAATGATAATTATTTTTAATAATGTAACATTAAAAAATTACGGCTTTTAATTTAACTTAAGTTAATTTAATCTTACCATAATTTTACACCGAGTTAATTTCTATAAGTGAGTTTTACCGCAACTAAATTAATTTTATAAGTTATTAAGGAGATGCTAAAGTGCCTGTCAAACTTGATTAAAGTCGATAATGTAATTTGGGCATATCATTAACAAGATTTCGTATGTATTTCCTTTATAGATTCAAAAATTCTTTTTCAGAATTAAAGTATTAATATCATCATATGAACTGGATTTTATACCGAGAATAAACAAAATGTTTTTCAGAGTGCTCTTTTTCTAACCTATATCTGAATTTGCAGTTATAAAAATTTATTAAAACTAATCTTTTTATTTATAAACTCTTAATCTTAGTTTCAACTGCACGATATTGTTCGTATATGTTATCCCTAGAAACGTATGTACGGTTCCATTTTGTACATAGATATCGTAGATTTTGTATACTATATTGTCCTCAAGTGACAGCTCTACGTACCAAAAATGAATTTTTTTTCGTTTTTGATGTTAAATCGACCGTACTTCATTAGATTTTAGTATGTATTTTAGTTACGTACTATAATTCTGTAAAAGAATTTTGCAATTCTATAAAGAGTATAAAGCCAAAAAGATTAGTTAAAATAAAAAATTTTGGTAAAACAGACGACTTTAAGATTCTTTTAACTTTAATTTAATTTAATTAAAAAAGAATATTATTCTATACAATCTTAATATTTTTCATTGCTTATTAGTAAAAAAATTGATTATTGATTAGACTGATTAGAACATTTGTCTTGAACTGTTACTTATTATAAACATATAGCAAACAAATCTTATTGTTTACTTTATAAATTTTTTAAAGTGTTAAATGTTTTAAAGGTATAATAACGCAACGAACATAAATACATCGTAGACTAATGTATTTTGTTACAACACATTTCAGGTTTCTCTTTTCTCCAAACTAATCCAGAAACCATTAACAGGGTGCAACGAAAACTCATTTTTACTGAACACAATTGGTTCAACAGTTTTTTCTGTAGTCTTCAACGTAAACTTTTGTAAAAGACGAGCTATTAGAATTTTAGTCTCCATAAGAGCAAATCGATTGCCAATACATTTTCTAGGTCCTTCACCGAATGGCAGATAAGAGTATGGTAAGATGTTGTCTTTGTTCTGCTCGCTGAATCGTTCAGGATCGAATTTACTTGGGTTTGGAAAGTACTTTGAATCATGATGTAAAGCATAAGCTGGAAACAACAATACATTGTCAGGTTCAATGATCACATTTTTGTAGCCTGGTTGCGCTGGAGGCAATTCGTATTTCTTAGTGCAAACTCTATCGAGGAAGATCACTGGTGGATATTTTCTGAGAGCCTCGGAAACCACCATGTCCATGTAAGTCATCTTCGACAGCGACTCGTAAGATATCTCACCGTTTTCTTTGGTAAGGTACTGCTGTATCTCCTCGCGTAGACGGTCTTGAATATCTTGATTAACCGCCAGTTCGTGAGCAACAAAGCTAATCAAGGTTGAAAAGGTTTCGAAGCCGGCCAAGAAAAAGATGAAAGCTTGCGAAACGATGTCCATCAATGCCATTTTATGCGTACTGGCATTTTCCTTGTTACGAGCCTGTAGTAACAAGTGGATCATATCCGGTCTGACAATACCTTGTTCCTCACGCGCTTTAACGGTTTCCCCTACGATCTTCATGAAAAACTTTAACGTAGCCGGTGGGAAAAAAGACATGCCAAGTGATTTAGCTAGCCGTGGGCACGATTTTATGAATATGAACTTGATCATTATTAATACTCCAGTAGGAAATTTCGTAGCTTCCACTCCTCTCACGTAAAACTCATTATCTCGATCTTTCATAGAATTCACATTTATGCCAAAGGCTGTCGTAGCGATTACATCAGTAGCATATCGTCGAAAGGCTCCTTTTGTTTCGATCGCTTGACAAAGTTCTGGATGATCGACTAAATAATTAACGAAATCACGAGAACATTTCGATATCAATTCGAATATAAATTTCATTTTGCTGGCGGTGAAAGAAGGGCTCAGTATATTTCTCATTTCTCTCCAACGATCTCCGCGCAAAGCGGAAAGGCTCTTGCTAAACAATGGATCTACACTTTCATCAAAGACGGGGCGATGATCCGGAAAATGTTCAAAATCCCTTACCATGATTTCTTTGATCAACTTGGGATCGCGCAAAAGCACACCAGGCGTGACAAAATCCACTATTCCAATATATTTAGCGTTTGGAAAGTAACTGTACATATATTGGCAATAATCGGAGAAAGTGGTGTAACCCAAAACGACTTTCCAATTCATTAAAAAAGACGAAAACGAATCTGGCATATAAGGTAGGCCCTTATTTTTCCAATAAAAAAATGCATGATGTAGCACACTGATAATTTTCAAAACTCCAATGACTATCAGAGTAACTAATAATAGCACAAAGGTCGATGACAAATCCATCGTGAATAGAAAAGTGCTTCGTCGGACACAGCGTAAAACGTTTTAAATATACCCATGTTGTACGCATATCTTATCACAAAGGAGATAAAAAAAAGAGAGGAGATACGCTGTTATTGCGACGTGTCGTATTAATAATTGCGTGATAAATGTTATTCAATTTAGACGCTTGCAAACGATTTTCTAATGTTGTGACTTGTATCAGAAATTAATTAATAATTTAATTTTTTAAAATCATTTTTTCACACATTTTAATAAAAATTGGTGATATTTTTACACAATGACGCGCGCACGCACGCACGCACGCACACAAACACACACACACCCTGGTAAAATAATTTTTTCTAATTATATAGACAATTATTGATAATTTTATATAATATAGTTAGATTTATCGTGCCCTTTTGTATAGTTAACATAATATTTGAATCATTACAAAATAGAGATAACTAAATGTTTTAGTTAAATTTGCAATGAAATAAGAAATATTGTTTGACTAAAAACGTTTTGGATCTATAATACCAATTAAAAGTTATTAAAATTTAAATATTGTAAGTTTCTTAAATTTATTCGTTTATTCTTTTAAATTAATTATGCAAATTTTGACCTTAAATATTCGAATTTTAGCTCTGAAATCAGTTGTAAGGAAGTAAATAATAAAAAAATTGGCTTGCAGTAAAACCTATCTTATGTTTACTGTATTTTAGATAAATAACTTTTAAGCAAAGTAGTAGATTTAAATAAATTGCACAAATATTTATTTTAAAATTTTATTGGTTTTATATATAAAAAATTTGACTTAATTCGTAATGCTACTTTCTTATAAAATTGGAAAATTAGTACTACTAAACGTAAATTTACATAAAAATCAAGAGAAAAATAAAATTATAACTTTTAAGTTAATAAGAGAATTATGTTGAAATATTAGATGTAGATGTTTAAAATTAAAAAATTTTTGATAATACTTGGAAATATTGACACATACCTACATCCTTGAAGAGGAAGACTCACAAGCTATACTAACAGAATCAACATAGTTACTGCTAACAAGAATTTAATTTTTATGTCTCTGTCGATTATTACAAACTATAAAAAAACTTCTGCCAATTGTGACTACACTGGAGTTCGTAATAGAGAACAGTTTGGAGCTTTAAATGACGGATGTGCTTAATAACAGAATGGGAGGAAATAACAGATTACATATTTAAAATATTAAAACCATGATTTCCATTCAGCACCGATTGCTACAGAAAGTTTTTAGAAAGGTTTCAATCAATTTCAGAAACAATTCTGAAAAGATTTTACAAAATGTCATATAAACTGTTGCATCAGAAATGTTTCTAAAATTTCATAATGTAAAATGTTGCAAAAATATTTCTAAAATCTAACACACAAAATAAATTTAAAAAAATCTAAGCAGAACAAAAACAAATATATGATCTATAAGGATTTATTTAAAAATATTTTTATGTTGTGACTTGTTGTTTTGGACGTGTGATTTGTGATACTCGTGAAGCATTGTAATTGTTTTAGTAATCTAACTTTAAAAAATTACGACTTTTAATTTAACTTAAGCCAATTTAATCTTAATATAACTTTTAACTGAGTTAGTTTTTTTTCATGTAACTTTTAATATAAGTAAACCAATTTTATAAGTTATTAATTTTAATTTAAGTTAAGAAAGAATCATCTAATCTTAATATTTTTTTCATTGCTTATTAATAAAAAGTTGATTACTGATTAGAGCATTTGTTTTGAACTATTACACATTATTAATACATTGTAAACAAATCTTACTTGCTTTATTAATTTTTTCAAAGCGTTGAATGTTTTAAAAGTTAAAAACGCAATGTTTTTTCGAACATAAATACATATATCATAGACTAATGTATTTTGTACAAGACATTTCAATAATGTATTTTGTACAAGACAAGGTTTCTCTTTTCTCCAAAATAATCCAGAAACCACTAACAGGGTGCAATGAAAACTCATTTTTACTGAACACAATTAGTTCAACAGTCAAAAATTTACATCAGTTGTACCTGATTTTCTTAAATGCTGCATAGCATACACAAACAAGACGTAATTTGTTAATTTTTTATATTACACTTTCTTAATTTTTACTTATTTTATTTTTTTTATTCTTGAAATCTTTTAACTAAAAGTTTGTTTAATATGAGAATTCCGAATAGGTAATGCCAAGGACGATGATATAATCACATGACGAAACTCGTTGATCTTTTCTTAATGTATTATTCTTTGCGTTATGCTGGTACTACGTCGTTTATTATCATATCAATGTAAATATATAAAGTCATTGTAATTTTTTCAATACTTTATACAACATTCACATTGTATAGTATATAGGAAAATCACAAGAGTAATAAAAATATAATAAAATGTTATTACTAGACACATATTCATGCATCTTGAGGTGTTTTTTTTTTTAGATTTGTTTTAAAAATATTTAATTAATTAGATTAGAAGAATATTTAATTACTTAGACTGATTACATTTATTATTGAATAGGTAATTTTCTATTTAATTAGATGTACATTTTTAAATATTTTCTATGTACTTAAGAGGTATATTTCTTATTTTATATACATTTTATTAAGATTTTATATTATGTAACAAATAAAAAAATGTCAAAATAGTGACTTTATTTTATTAGAAATTTTATAGACATGTTATAAAACGTTATAATTTTAAAGACATTATAGATAAAACAATATGATTGTGTAAAGAATCGTATGCTATGCATAATATACAATATTTTGTGTTGTTAATAATATTATTTAAATTTTCCACAAAATTAATGTAAAATATTTAATTTTATAATAATTATAAAAATATCTAAACTAATAAAAGTTATACAAAAATATAATATTGACCAGTGTTAAATTGGCCAGTAATTAATACTCATTTGAAACAGAGGCACTAAGTTGTTATTAGTATTTTTGATGCTTAAAATAAATAATAACTACTGGCTAATTTAAAACCATCCTGGCACTGTTGTTAGTATTTTTAACCCTCCAAAAAAGTAATAATTACTAATTAATTTAATACCACTCAGTATTATTGAATATTTGATTTAAGCATTGTCTTAAATTATTATCATGTAAATAACAATAAGTAATTAGTAATACATTAATATATTGTAAACAATCTTATTGTTTGCTTAATTTATTTTTTAAGGTTAAAATGTTTAAAAGTTGAAAGTGCATTAACGTTATTCCAAATATATCTATATTGCGGAGCAATGTATTTTGTACAAGACTTTTACGTTCCTCTCCTCTCCAAACTAATCCAGAATCCGCCAGCAGGTTTCAACAAAAATTCCCCTTTACTGTATACGATTGGTTCGACGGTTTTTTCTGTAGTCTTCAAAGTAAACTTTTGTAAAAGATGAGCTATTAAAATCTTAGTCTCCATAAGAACAAATCGGTTGCCGATACACTTTCTGGGTCCTTCACCGAATGGCAGATAGGTATATGGTAAAATGTTATTTTTATTCTCCTCGCTGAATCGTTCGGGATCAAATTTACTCGGATTTGGAAAATACTTCGGGTCATGATGTATAGCATAAACGGGAAACATCAACAGAGTGTCAGGTTCGAGGATCACATTCTTGCAGCCTGGTTGCGCTGGAGACAGTTCGTATTTCTTAGTGCAAAGTCTATCGAGGAAGACCACAGGTGGATACTTTCTGAGTGCCTCGGAAATCACCATGTCCATGTAAGTCATCTTTGACAGCGACTCATACGATATTTCCTCATTTTCTTCGGTAAGATGCTGCTGTATCTCCTCGCGTAGACGGTCCTGAATGTCTTGATGAACTGCTAGTTCATGAGCGACAAAACACATCAAGGTCGCTGAGGTTTCAAAGCCGGCGAAGAAAAAGACGAAAGCTTGAGAAACAATGTCGAGCAATGTCATCTTGTGCGCACTTTCCTTGTCCCGAGCCTGCATTAACAAATGGATCATATCCGGTCTGACGATACCTTGCTCTTCTCGCGCTTTAACGGTTTCTCCTACGCTCTTCATGAAAAATTTTAACGTAGACGGCGGAAAAAAAGACACGCCAAGTGCTGTAGCAAGCCGTGGGCACGACATTAAAAATACGAACTTGATTGTTTGTAGTATTCCAGTAGAAAATTTGGCAGCCTCCACTCCTCTCAGGTAAAACTCATTGTTTTGATCTTTCATAGAATTTACACTTATTCCAAAGGCTGTCGTAGCAATTACATCGGTTGTATATCGCCGAAAGACCCCCTTTGTTTCGATCGCATGACATACTTCTGGATGATCGACCAAATAATCGACAAAATCATGAGAACACTTCGATATCAATTCGAACATAAACTTCATTTTGCTGGCGGTGAAAGAAGGGCTGAGTATATTTCTCATTTCTTTCCAACGATCTCCGCGCAAGGCGAAAATATTCTTGCCAAACAATGGTTCTATGTTTTCATCTATGAAAGTACGATGATCCGTGAAATGTTCAAAATCCTTTACTGTAATTTCCCTAATCAACTCGGGATCGCGTAAAAGCACAGTAGGCGTTAAAAAATCCACCCCTCCAAAATATTTTGCGTCTGGGAAGTAATTGTACAAATATTGGCAATAATCGGCTAAATTGCAGTAACCCAAAAACACTTTCCAGTTCATTATAAAAGATGAAATTGAATTTGGCATGTAAGGTAGGCCTTTATTCTTCCAATAAAAAAATGCATGATGTATCACAGTGATAATTTTCAAGATGCCAATGATAACCAGAGTAATCAGTAGTAACACAAATGTCGACGACGAATCCATCGCAAAAAATAAGCTGCTCCGTCGCACACGGCACGAAACGTTATAACGTATGTATGCATGTAGTACGCATCTTATCACGGAGATGAAAAAGAGAGGGAAGAGATTATTCGCTTCTCGGTATTATTGTGACGACATATGTCACATTGATAATATAGCATGAAATATATTAATCAATTTAATACAAAATGATTAATTACAACTATGTTTTTAAATGTCAAAACTCGTATTGAGAGATAATTAATTTAATCTCAAAATATTTTTTTTCACACATTTTAATAAAAATTGGCGAGGTTTTCAATAATAAAATAATTTTTAATAATAATTGTTACCTTTACATGATTACGTAATTAGATTCATTATGTTCCTTTGTAGTTTTATAGTATAATAAACTGAAGATCCAAAGCCATTATGAAATAGAAATAACTAATATTTTAGTTAAACTTGCAATGAAATAAGAAACACTGTTTAGTAAGAATATTTTGACTTTGTAATATCAATTAAAAATTATTGAAATTATAGCTTCTTAAGTTTATTTTTTTCAACTAATGACATTTTTGATTAACCTCTCCAGGATTGGAAGCCTAATATTAAACTAATAATTAGGTTTATCAAAACTATTCCTTTAGCTAAAATTACTTCTTTCATTATAATATGCATTTATTTCGAAATAAATTGATGTTACTTTGTATAACAACATTTTGCTACCCCATATCTCACAAAGTACGATAAAATTATGTTTTTATACATATTTTTCAACACATTTTTGTTGCAAATAATGTCATCAAACAATTACTTTAACAATAAACAATAATATAAAGTTCAAATACATAAAAAAATAACTACTTTTTTCGGATTGGAAGTCTAATATTAGACGCTGGATTGTCTTTTTTCGAAGTTTAAATCACTGGCAAGGACAAAAACCAACACTAAAACTAAAAAAGTTGTCTAAAAAAAGGTCGGTTCTGTAGAAGTTAATGTATATTTATTTATTTTTTGGCGTTCTGCCGCTATTGACTGTTACTATATTGATGTAAATATATAAAATTATTGCAATTTTTTGTAATGAACTCAGTTATACAACTATAACTGATTGGCATTGCGTTTACATAGCATGTATACCAAAAAATCACAATAAAATTAAATAATTGTTACGTAATAGTTATACAAAGCAAAAACTTAATTCTGAAATTTTAAATTAAAAAAAAAAACACAATTTGAATGAAATACGATTACAAGCCATAGAAAGGACATATTGAGCAGTTAACTAACATAAATATATCATATCGACTTCTTGAACGATGTATTAGCGTTATCTATGAAATCCATCGTGTAACTATTTAAAAATAGGAGGTGAGCCAAATTGGGTACATGGTCATATTGGGTACAAGTATCTTATATCATAAAATAATGTCCCTTATACAATATTTTCATGTTCCTCTCTTCTCCAAACTAATCCAAAATCCGCCAATAGGTTGTAACGAAAACTCTTTTTTAGTGTATACAATTGGTTCGATGGTTTTTTCTATAGTCTTCAACGTAAACTTTTGTAAAAGATGAGCTACTAGAATCTTAGCCTCCATAAGAGCAAATCGATTACCGATACACACTCTGGGTCCCTCACCAAATGGCAGATAAGTGTATGGTACAATGTTGTCTTTATTCTCCTCGTTGAATCGTTCAGGATAAAATGTATTCGGGTTCGGAAAGTACTTCGGGTCATGATGTAAAGCGTAAATGGGTAACATCATTACAGTGTCAGGTTCGACGATCACGTTTTTGCAGCCTGGTTGAGTTGGAGGTAGTTCGTATTTCTTAGTGCAGAGTCTATCCGTAAAGATCGCTGGTGGATGTTTTCTGAGAGCCTCGGAAACTACCACGTCCATGTAAGTCATCTTTGACAGCGCCTCGTAAGTTATCTCACCGTCTCCTTCGGCACAATATTGCTGTACTTCCTCGCGCAAACGATCTTGAATATCTTGATGAACCGCCAATTCGTGAGCAACGAAACACATCAAGGTCGACGAGATTTCAAAACCGGCGAAGAAATAGATAAAAGCTTGTGAAACTATGTCGAGCAATGTCATTTTGTAAGCACTGGCATTTTCTTTGTTCCGAGCTTGCAGTAGTAAATAAATTATATCAGGTCTGACGATACCTTGCTCTTCTCGCACTTTAACGGTTTCTTCTATGATCTTCATAAAAAACTTTGTTGTAGCCGACGGAAAAAAAGACAGACCAAGTAATTTGGCTAGCCGTGGGCACGATCTTAACAATATAAACTTAATCGTTACTAATACTCCAGTAGGAAATTTGGCAGCCTGCACTCCTCTCATGTAGAACTCGTTGTCTTGATCTTTCATAGAATTCACATTTATGCCAAAGGCTGTCGTAGCAATTACATCGGCGGTATATCGTCGAAAGACTGCCTTCATTTCCATGGCATGACAGAGTTCCGGATGATCGACCAAATAATTGACAAAATCATGAGAACATTTCGATATCAGTTCAAACATAAATTTCATTTTGCTGGCGGTAAAAGAGGGACTTAGTATAGTTCTCATTTCTTTCCAACGATCTCCGCGCAAGGAGAAAACATTTTTGCCAAACAGCGGTTCTACGCTTTCATGAAGAAAAGCACAGTGATCCGTGAAATGTTCAAAGTCCTTCACTATAATTTCACTATAATTTAACTTATTAAATATTAAATAAAATTAATCTGTAAAGTTCGTATTTTTGCAAAGCAAAGGAGAAATTAAAGTGGATCAATAAAACGAGCTATGAATTATCATATAAAGCTATGTTTTATTTATCTAAGAACAATTGAATAATCTTATTATAAAAATCAAAAACAATGCATATTAATCATTTTCGAAACGTTTCGACTATTATTTAATCATCCAGTCGTTGTACAGATAACCGGTTTAAAATAAAGATAAAAAATTATTACAATACATTAAAATTTTAAACAAGTTAAACGTCATGATTACTGACATATATAAATATAAAGATTAAAATTATTTAAAAAAATTAAGATATATAACAAGTTAAACGTCAAATTTTATAAAAGTGTAAAAGTGAGAGTAATAAATAACAATAATACAATATAAAAAACAATAATAAAAGAACAAGACAATAAGCTTTTTCCGTTAAAAGGCAAAAAAATCCGAGGTATCTGAGCCATGTAAAAATGTAATAAAGTCCGAAGAGAAACCGATGTATTTTATTCGTTCAAAAGCGATAAAATAATCGAAGTCCGGTAAACTAGTATATGAGCATTTATATTTAATATGTGTGGTTTACAAATCAGCCAGTGTTTACAGCCAGAGTGCCAAAACAGGTGTATAGTTCGACGGTTAACGGTAAAGTCAGTTTAACTTATTATTTATTTCCCTATGTTAAAATCTATGTAAAAAAATTATTAAACAACATTTCTAAATAAATAATATATTTTTCCTATTTTATACGAAATTAATTCACAAATAAAGTATTGTTAAATTAATTTAATGATCCATATTGTAATTATTTTGAATAATTTAACTTAAAAAAATTACAAGTCATAATTTAATATAATTTTAATATAAATAATATTCTTCTCAAAATTAATTTTTATTCAAACTCAAGTTAATTTAATCTTACTTAATAAAATATTTAACTAATTGTGAATTAGTTTTTCGTTCGTTTCATTTTAATGTAAATATATTATTTTTGGAAGCCACTAATATTTAGTCCAAAAAAATTAATTTAGATAATCCTGATACTTTTCAATTCTCGTTAATAAAAATTTCATTATTTAATTTAAGTATTTGTCTTAAACTATTACTCATTATTAACAATAATAATTTATTAATAATAAATATTATCATTTATATATTATCATTATTATTAAAAATAATATATAAATGAAAATAATTAATAATACATTATAATACATTGCAAACAAATCTTATTGTTTAATTTATTTTTTAAATCTTTAAATGTTTGAAAAATATAAATGTACAATAATATTATTCCGAACGCAACTAAGTACATTGTAGAATATTGTCTTTTATACAATGTTTTCACGTGTCCCTCTTCTCCAAACCAATCCAGAATCCGCCACTAGGTTGTAATGAAAACTCCCTCTTACTGTATACAATTGGTTCGACGGTTTTTTCCGTAGTCTTCAAAGTAAACTTTTGTAAAAGACGAGCTATTAGAATCTTAGCCTCCATAAGAGCAAATCGATTACCAATACACTTTCGGGGTCCTTCACCGAATGGCAGATAAGTATATGGTACAATATTGTCTTTATTCTCCTCGCTGAATCGTTCGGGATCAAATTTATTCGGGTTTGGAAAGTATTTCGGGTCATGATGTAATGCGTAAACCGGTAACATCATTACAGTGTCAGGTTCGACGATCACGTTCTTGCAGCCTGGTTGCGCCGGAGGCAGTTCGTATTTCTTAGTGCAAAGTCTATCCGTGAAGACCACTGGTGGGTACTTTCTAAGAGCCTCGGAAACCACCATGTCCATGTAAGTCATCTTTGACAGCGATTCGTAAGTTATTTCCCCGTTTCCTTCGGCAAGATACTGCTGTACCTCCTCGCGTAGACGATCTTGAATATCTTGATGAACCGCTAGTTCGTGAGCGACGAAACACATCAAGGTCGATGAGGTTTCAAAACCGGCAAAGAAAAAGATGAAAGCTTGCGAAACGATGTCGAGCAATGTCATTTTGTGCGCACTTTCCTTGTCACGAGCCTGCAGTAGCAAATGAATCATATCAGGTCTGACGATACCTTGCTCGTCTCGCGCTTTAACGGTTTCCCCTACGATCTTCATGAAAAACTTTAACGTAGCCTCTGGGAAAAAAGACATGCCAAGTGATTTAGCAAGCCATGGACACGAGCGTAGAAATATGATCTTAGCCGTTGCTAGTATTCCAGTAGAAAATTTGGTAGCCTCCACTCCTCTCAGATAGAACTCGTTGTCTTGATCTTTCATAGAATTCACACTTATGCCAAAGGCGACCGTGGCAATTACATCAGTGGTATATCGTCGAAAGGCTGCCTTTGTTTCCATCGCATGACAGAGTTCCGGATGATCGACTAAGTAATTGACAAAATCATGGGAACATTTTGATATCAATTCGAACATAAACTTCATTTTGCTGGCGGTGAAAGAGGGGCTCAGTATAGTTCTCATTTCTTTCCAACGATCTCCGCGCAAGGAGAAAACATTCTTGCCAAACAATGGCTCTACGGTTTCATCAACGAAAGTACGGTGATCCGTGAAATGTTCGAAATCCTTCACTATAATTTCTCTAATCAAATCGGGATCGCGCAGAAGTACGGCAGGCGTGAAGAAATCCAGTGTTCCATTATATTTAACGTTTGGAAAGTATTTGTACATATATTGGCAAAAGTCGGGGAAAGTGATGTAACCCGCAAACACTTTCCAACTTACTAAAAAAGACGAAAGTGAATCTGGAATGTAAGGTAGGCCCTTATTCTTCCAGTGAAAAAATGTATTATGCAGCACACCGATAATTTTCAAAACCCCAATGACGGCCAATGTAATCAATAGTAGCACAAAGGTCCATGACGAATCCATCGCGAAAAATAAGCTGCTTCGTCGGACACGGCGTGAAACGTTATGACGTATGTAGGCACATAGTACGCATTTTATCATGAAGGAAAAGATTGGAGGGGAGATACGCTTCTCGGTGTTATTGTGACGATACATCTCATCAGTATTGCGCAATGTTAATTGATTCAAATGCATACAGTGAATATCGTAACTTGCATAAAAAGTATAATTATTAATAATTTAATTTAAAGAATATAGTTTTCTCACATATACGTTTAAATTTTAAAAAATTGGCAACACTTTCAACAAGAAAACAGTTTTGACAATTACAGAATTATTAATAATTTTATATGATTACGTAATTATATTTATTATATAACTTTGCACATTTTGTATAGTAGACTTTAAACATATAAACGTTTAAACGTAATCAAATAATCCGGGAATTTTTTAATTTTTCGTACTATTTAAAAATATAATACAGTTATTCTTAATTAGAAGAAGATTCACATAAAGTATACTAATAGAACGAATATAATTACTGCTAATAAAAATTTGATCTTCACCTGTGTATTATTCATAGACTATAATAGAATTTTTTTCAATTGTGATTACATTGTAACCTTGTAATAAAACACATAATAGAGCGATTTGAAGCTCTAAGTGACGGATGTGCATAATAACAAAATGTGAAAGAAAATAACAGGCCAAAATTTTATCACGTTAGAATTATGATTCCTATACGGTATCAATTGTTACAAAAAGAGTTTCAGAAAATTTCCAATCTTTCACATTTCAAATACAATTCTAAAAGAATTCTGTAAAGTTCACGTCAATTTTTTGCAACTGAAATATTTTTAAATCCATCACGTGCAGTAGTAACAAACAGAACAAAGAATCATAATCATGGCTCATTTATATATTGTAGTGATTTGTTGTTCTGCTTAGCTAGCCTACTAATCACAGCAACAAATTAAGAAGGTATTCTAGTGTAGCGGGTAAAAAAAATAATTTTTTTCTTGGCACATTTCGCAAGTATATGATATATGCAATATGTTTACAAAAGAATTTTGCCAGGTTCGCAAATTAACAAAGTTATAGCATTTAATAAAGAGCAGTGTTCGACGCATAATAGAGCAGTGTATCCTTTAATCATCGCCTCTTTGGCCCCTATCGGCTTAGATCATAAGATCATTATGTAATGACCATATTTACGTAAATATATAAAATTATTGCAATTTTTTGTAATAAACTCAGTCATGTAAATATAACTGATTGACATTCTAGTCACATAGTATACATACAAAAAATACTAGATTTGGAAAAATAAAATAAAGTTTTATTAATTAAACATATCTTCAAAAAGTACCTCTTTATTTAGATTTGTATTAAAAATATTTAATTAATTATACAGATCACATCCTATTATTAAGTTAATTTTTTGTTTAATTAAACATATATTTTTAAATATTTTCTTTAAATATTTTAAATATTTTCTACTTAAGCTATAATTCTTACACTCAAAAAATAATCTCGCAACTACAGTAACAAAAATTGTATTTGTGTAAAATTGACTGAGGTAGATTAGTAAATATTGTAATATGCACATGTATTGTTTATCACAATGAATCTAACAGATAGAAACAGAATTTATGCACTGTACGTGTCAGCCAAAATTCTAGCAGATTTAAAAATTAGGGATACATTTGGTTGTAACATCGAGAAATCTACATCAACAGAACATTTTTTGGGTGTATTTTTCTGCAAAATTTTTTTCCACAAGATTTTACAATAATATTGTAAAATTATCAAAATAATGACTTTCATTAGAAATTTTATAAAAATGTCATGAAATATTATAATTTCATCAATTAGATATTATAATTATATAAAGAAGCTTATAATATGTATAATGTATTGCATCTGTGTGTTGTTAAAAATATTATTAAACATTTCCATTAAACATAATGTTGATGTTTAATTGTATAACAAATTACAAGAAAATTTGAATAAAAAAATAAAATCACATAAAAATGTAATAGCACAGTGTTGGCTAGTAATTAGTACTCATTTGAAGTAATAAAAGCATTGTTGTTAGTACTTTTAAAGTCCAAAAAAGTAATTATTATGGCTAATTTAATACTGCCACCATTTAGTTTTTATAAAAATAATTTGAATAAAGTAATAAAGAAAAATTAACTTAGTCAAAAAGAAAACCAACAAACGTTTGCGCGATAAAAATCTGTTCTTAAAAGAAATAATAAATATTTCTACGAAGCTGATCAATAATCGAATGAAAATTACGTAAATCATAAAACAGCCTGCATAGTCAAGTGCACTCATAAATCAAAGTAAGTGTTTAATATTTATTATTTTAAGAATTAGGTAGTGACTATATAGTTAAAAGTTAAAAATTAATTATAAAGTAAAGAAGTTAATAACTTTTTCTTAAATCAGTTAATTTTAAATAATTAAATATTTAATTTTAATTTTTTATTTTTTAAACACATAAATTTTAACTTATTAATTCTGTTCCTAGATTAAAATCTATGTAAAAGAAAAAAATATTAAAAAACATTTCTGCATAAAAAACGTTTGCTTTTTATTTTATATAAAAATAATTTACAAACAAAATATTAAATTTATTTAAATCATATTGCAATTATTTTGAATAATGTAACTTTAAAAAATTACAATTCTTTATTTAATATAATTTATAATTAAATATAATGTGCTTCTCAAAATTAAATTTTAATTACATTCAAGTTAATTTTAATCTTAATAAAATATTTAATTAATTGTGGGTTCGTTTTCCGTTCGTTTCATTTTAATGTAAATAAATAATTTTTATAAGCCACTAAGATTTAGTTGAAAAAAATTAATTTATCCAATTCTAATATTTTCCAATTTTCATTAGTAAATATTTGAATGTTTGATTTAAGTATTTGTCTTGAACCATTACTCATTATTATATAAATAATAATAAGTAATAATTAATAATACATTAATAATACATTGCAAACAAATCTTATCGTTTACTTAATTTAATTTTTAAATCTTTAAAAATGTCTGCAATAATATTAATCCAAACGCATTTAAGTATATTGTAGAATATTGTGTTTTATACAATGTTTTCATGTTTCTCTCTTCTCCAAACCAATCCAGAATCCGCCCTCAGGTTGTAACGAAAAGTCCCTTTTACTGTATACAATTGGTTCGACGGTTTTTTCCGTAGTCTTCAAAGTAAACTTTTGTAAAAGATGAGCTATTAGAATCTTAGTCTCCATAAGAGCAAATCGATTACCAATACACTTTCGGGGTCCTTCACCGAATGGCAGATAAGTGTATGGTACAATGTTGTCTTTATTCTCCTCGCTGAAGCGTTCGGGATCAAATTTATTCGGATTTGGAAAGTACTTCGGGTCGTGATGTAAAGCGTAAATGGGTAACAGTAGTACAGTGTCAGGTTCCACCATGACGTTCTTACAGCCTGGTTGCGCTGGAGGCAGTTCGTATTTCTTAGTGCAGAGTCTATCCGTCATGACCGCTGGTGGATATTTTCTGAGAGTCTCGGAAACCACCATGTCCATGTAAGTCATCTTTGACAGCGACTCGTAAGTTATCTCACCGTTTCCTTCGGCAAGATACTGCTGTATCTCCTCGCGCAGACGGTCCTGAATATCTTGATTAACCGCCAATTCGTGAGCAATAAAGCTCATCAAGGTTGACGAGGTTTCAAAACCGGCGAAGAAAAAGATGAAGGCTTGAGAAACGATGTCGAGCAATGTCATTTTGTGCGCATTTTCCTTGTCACGAGCCTGCAGTAGCAAATGGATCATATCAGGTCTGACGATACCTTGCTCGTCTCGCGCTTTGATGGTTTCCCCTACGATCTTCATGAAAAACTTTGACGTAGCCTGTGGGAAAAATGATATGCCAAGTGATTTAGCAAGCTGTGGACATGATCGTAGTAATATTATCTTAACCGTTCCTAATATTCCAGTAGAAAATTTGGTAGCCTCCACTCCTCTCAGGTAGAATTCGTTGTCTTGATCTTTCATAGAATTCACACTTATGCCAAAGGCGATCGTAGCAATTACATCAGTGGTGTATCGTCGAAAGGCTGCCTTTGTGTCCATCGCATGACAGAGTTCCGGATGATCGACCAAGTAATTAACAAAATCATGGGAACATTTCGATATCAGTTCGAACATAAATTTCATTTTGCTGGCGGTGAAAGAGGGACTCAATATAGTTCTCATTTCTTTCCAACGATCTCCGCGCAAGGCGAAAACATTCTTGCCAAACAACGGTTCTGCGCTTTCATCAATAAAAAGACGGTGATCCATAAAATGTTCAAAGTCCTTCACTATAATTTCTCTAATCAACTCGGGATCGCGCAAAAGCACGGCAGGAGTAAAGAAATCCACTGCTCCATTGTATTTAGCGTTTGGAAAGTAATTGTACATACATTGGCAAAACTCGGGGAAACTGATGTAACCCGCAAACACTTTAAAACTTATTAGAAAAGACGAAAGTGAATCTGGTATGTAAGGTAGGCCCTTATTCTTCCAGTGAAAAAATGCATTATGCAGCACACCGATAATTTTTAAAACACCAATGACAACCAAAGTAATCAATAGTAGTAGAAAGGTCCACGACGAATCCATCGCGAACAGAAAAACGAGATGTTGCGTCGAACACGGCGTAAAACGTTATGACGTAGTACGCATTTTATCATGACGGAGAATAAGACTGGAGGGGAGATACGCTTCTTGGTATTATTACGACGATACATCCCGTTAGTAATTACGCAATGTTAATTGATTTAAATGCATACAATGAATATCGTAACTTGTAAAAAGTATAATTATTAATAATTTAATTTAAAGAACATAGTTTTCTCACATATACGTTTCAATAAAAAAAATTGGCAACGCTTTTAACAAGAAAACAGTTTTTGACGATTACAGAATGATTAATGATTTTATATGATTACGTAATTATATTTATTATGTAACTTTGCACCTTTTGTATAGTAGACTTTAAACATGGATGTTAAAAGTAATACAATAATTTGTAAAATTAAAAAATTTTTATTAATATTTGGAAATGTGACACAGTTATTCTTAACTAGAAAACTCACACAAAATGTACTAACAGAATGAATATAATTACTACTAATGAAAATTTGATCTTTACTTGTGTATTATTCATAGACTATAATAGAATTTTTTCCAATTGTGACTACATTGTAACCTTGTAAAACACATAATAGAATGATTTGGAGCTCTAAGTGACGGATGTGCCTAATAACAGAATGTAGGAGGAAATAATAGACCCAAATTTTATTTTAGAATTATGATTTTTATACAGTATCAATTGCTACGAAACGTTTCAAAAGAGATTTCTCTCATATTTTATGTATAATTCTGAAAGAATTCTGCAAAACGTTATGCAAACTTTTGCAACAGAAATATTTTTTTAATTTATCATATTTAGCAGTAAATTTGAAAAGATATTCAAATAGAACAAAAAAAAAATCATAATCAATCACAATTTATTTATATATTTTGTTGTGACTTGTTCTGCTTAGAAAGCTAATAACACCTGAGCAACAAATTATTGCAAGATGTAATGACATATGTATTTTATATAATTAGATTATGGGTCAGCAAATAATTTAATAGATTAGTAGATTATATTAATAGATTAGTATGTTATATATTAAATAGTAAATAATATTTGTCATAATGTTTTAACGTTTTCTTTTAGAAAATTTTATTTAAATTTTTCAAAGAAAATAATTGATGAATGTTCTCCATGTATAAACTTTTTACATACTAAAGTATCTCTAGAGATTAATGTTTAAATATTAACATAACATATATAACGAATTAAATAAGTAAGAAAAGTTAAGAAGACAAAAATTTTTAAGTATACATAAAATTATATAACTTTTGTTATATATCTTATTATTATTAATGGCGGTGTAGAAATCACATTACGCAATAATGAAACACATTATCATTATAAAAATGAATTATCATTATAAAAATGTTTTATAAAGAAGTGTTTTGTCAGATAAGATTTCTTCGCGATTATTAGCAGTGGAACAAAAACAGATTATTAATTGCTTGTGTTGTTATTCAACTGATATAATCCATTCCTAGATAGAGGATGGAAGAAACTAAAAAAATTGTTGACATTATCTAATGAATCTGCCAATATTGTTCTAGTAGTTTAACAGTTCAAAGTGCATATTTTGTTCACATAGAAGCGCTGGTGAACGGAAACAGAAATCAAAGTTCCTTATAACAAGAATTAAAATTGTCACCATATAATGTTAATATTATGTTATTTTTGTATATTATATACATTATGTTGTCAAACTAATGTTAAAACTAATTTGGTAATGCTGATTTTATTATATTTAGGTTAATTCTACTGATGCAGACAATGTAGAAAATAGAAATAATCATAAATATCAATATCATCACAAATAATAATTTAATAATATACATATATGTATAACATTTTTAACATGTATAAAATATAAGGCTATTGAACAGCATACCTATATAGCACTGTTGTATTATTTATTACTTCTTTTATTAAATGTTATATTCAAAATTCGCGGGTACATGGATGTTACATATGGAAGATTCAGGCCAAGGTCTGTAGATGAACAATGGGAGAGAAAGGAAGGTCTTCACATGAGTGCCATTTTGGGCACAAAGTGTATATGTGAGTGTGTGTTGTACGAAAAGAGTGAGCAGTAGTAAAAGTGAAAGATGGGGAAGGTAGAGGAAGGTGGAATCACAATGTATTGTAGGGGCCTGGCCATGTTGGGGCCAAATGTGTAAATATGAATGTGAAGACCTTCCTTCCCCTCCAGTCGTTCATCTACAGACAGATTCAGGCAAGCAATCAAAAATTATCACATTGACTTAACTCTTACTACAGGAACTCTAAAAAAATATAAAACACGAACCTGTCCATTCTCAGCAATTTCAGCTTCTGCCTGATTAGGGGTCGGTTGTTCCAATTTCTTGGGAAATTTACCTATCAGGTAAATATATGTTTGTCTTTATTTATTTAAGAAAAAAAATGAAGATAGACACATGCTTACCTGGTAGATAAATTTACCAAGAAGTTGGAACAACCGACCCTAAAGAGAGATCCGAGACAGATATTAATTATTTTATCTTTGTTGTTCACTGAATGTTAAACGATAAACGATACTTGGCTGCACACCCAGGCGATGTCTCTGCACCGTCTGCACCATCTGCACTACTGCACATTGGAGCGCAGTCGATATCTGTGCTGCCTGTAGTTACCAGCATAAACAGTGATTCCGAGACCGAGTTCCAATTTCCAATTCCAAGCAATCCAGAGTACAGAGTACACACGCAATGAGTTGTGACGTGACATTTGTGACATGACAGCTCGTTGTGATTATTTATGATCGAGTACGGCGGGAGTCGCCCGTCCGATTTATCGCGTGTTCTCGATTACGGCATGCGTCTGCCGCGTGCTAGCGTTAGTGCATTGTGTGTAATCCATAGTATTCATAGTAACGTTGAAGCGTGCGAGTTCCAACACAGCGAACGAATGACTGTGAATGTTTCCCTTGACAGAGGTGTGACTAGAAGTGACGATAACTTTCGCCTCCTCGTTCAAAAGTGATTGACGAACGTTTACCTGGGGCGTTCGTTCTCCCATTTCAATTTTGCTCCGCGTTAATTCACACAATTTCGCAATTAAGGGGCGTTAATTTATTTGTAAAGAGCATCATTGTGTCTCTCCTGCAAAGGGGACGTGAGAAAGACATGAGTAAGAATCACCTACATCGCAGGCTGTATCCTTTCGGATAGGATCTCCTCTTCTTGTCTCTTCCTTGTTTTTTTAATTGCGATCGGGTAGAAGACAAAAATTAGAAATTATTTTTAATATTTTTAATTAACACGATCAACTGTCACTAATTTCTGGTAAAAATTTTTTTTTTTAAATTTTTGTATTTTATGAATTGAAATACTTTAGAAATACTGAGAAATATTTACATTTTAGAATTCTTTATATATGTGGATTCTGTGAAAATTTTCAAGATTTCTAAACATAATTTCTAAAAGTTATTTAGAACTTTTTCAGATTTTATAAGATTTAATCAGGCATTATCAAATGAAAAATCTTAGAATATATTAATATTTATTTACTTATTATTTGAAGATTTCTAGAAAAGATGTAGATTTTGTTTCAATATACCTGAAAATATTTTTATTTGTATAAAAAATTTGAAAATTTTTCTAAAAGTTATAAAAAGTTATAAAATTATACAGAAATTTTGATATTTACATAGAAATTCTAAAAAAGTTATATAGACAATTCTAAGAAAATTATTCACTAGATTATTTTTTTCTTCAGCCAATTAACTTTAATCAGTAATTAATTCAATTGCTAGATAGCATGTAGGAAGTAGTTAGTAGTTATTGCATTATGTGATATTAAAATATTTTTGTTAGTGTGTTACTTGGACAAAATTAATTGTTGATGAAAAAGTTAATTAGAGTTGATTAAAGTGGAGTTAATTATAAAAAAATGCTTCTATAGATGAAAAATATTAATAATTTTGTAGGGATGTCTGAGAATACTTACAACAAGGAGCGATGGCAGCTCCTTCATAGTCTTCGATCCACTGTAGAGGGTCTGGTGATCGATGGAGTGCCTAATGTATGGAACATTTATGGTGGCCTAAATCGACTGCACAGCATAATGGAGCAGATATTCAAGCACGGCTGTCGTATATTTGATCCTAATGTTAGTTACGTGTGTTTGCTGTCAAAGTTTTTTTTATTGAACATATTATGTTACAAAGAACTGATCATAATTGTCTAGAACTATTTTTGTGTGAAATATGTTGAACATAAAAATATATGATAAACATAAGACCCTCTTTAAAAAAACAATGCTTGTAGGAGTTTGATTTCAAGCAATTATTAATGAAACGATAAGATATATAGAAAAATATTTTAGAAAAAAAAAAGAATTGAATTAGTTCTGAATAGGTTGTGACTGATTTGTTGTTGAAATTATTACTGTTATGATTTAATTATAATTATTTTTTATAAATTATTAGATCACATTTTAATTATGTCAATATTATCAATTTTAACATTTTTTGTCAAATAATCAGGTTAGAATTACTATAGATATAAATGGCTCTACCTCAGAAAAATCTTGTCATATAAAACTCATATCATAAAAATTTTTTATAAGGGTGAACCCGATTGCTGGATATTTATTCAAGGACTAAATTGGCTTCAACCGTCTCTGGCGACATCACCAATATTGTCGGAAAATGAGGATTATTTATGCAATTTGCCAGTTAGGATAACATCCAAAAAGGATATGCTATGGCTCTACAAAAAGTAAGTTTTTCTTTATGGAATAAACAATATACATAATAAAAAATATATATATATTTGAATGTGTCTACATTTCAAGAAGCTTTGTTATGGTGGACACTAAGAACACTAATTTAAAGTTTAGAGAGCCATTCCCTATCGCACAAGTTATCATGGCTTCTATCAGATAAAGAACATTTGCTTTCTTGTCTGGAACCATGGGCCTTCCTTTGTCAAGAGAACTTGGCAGAAGCAACACTTTTGTATCTAAGAGCGGTCGAGAGGAACCAGCCTGTGCTACTCGCGGAAATTGATCCCTGCTTAGTAAGCGTCTTAATGTTATATTTTTGTTTTACACGAAATATAAATATATATAAATTATAAATTTTAAATCAATTTCTTCTTAATTAATTTCTTTTGCATTATGATAAAAAATTTTGGAATTCTAAATGTTAAAATTTAAGAGCTTCAAAGAATTTTAGGATTTAGAAATGCGCTTTCTTAAATATATGATGGTATTACTTATGGTGGATTTCAATAAATTAAATAATTTTTATTTTTCTATTTTAATTTATAGTTTTTGCCAACATGGATATCTCCCAAAGCGAGTCCCAGGCGACATCGTCGCTCATCCTCGTATCCGGTAAACTTTTCTAGCATTAATCACGTCTTCACGCGGGACAAGAGTACAAATGTCCTCAGCAGATATCAATTGGACAAACTGAAGGCTTCGACGCAGTCTGTGTCGCGTGACATAGATAGTGCTGAGAATCAGATGTCAAAATCTGAACAAGTTATCATTGATAATGACGCACAAAGGGACGCACATTCTGAGGTCGACGATGTACCTCTGAAAACGTGGAATAGTCTGCCTGCTTTAGTCAAGAGTCACAGTAACGCAGTCATGGAAAATTCAGCTACGATCTCGTCGACAATTCAAGAATGTAGCAATAGTAACAGTAGCAATAACCGACCTCGTACCATTGAATTGGCGGAGATTATTAATATTAATTACTCAGATTCAAAACCTGTTGATTCGAACGTGGACAAACTTATAGCGAAGCCGAAGACACCCATTAGAAAGACAAGAAATCGAACGAAAGGTAGACATCGGAATAAAAAGCAAGAACGTTCTGAAAACCTGCAGGCTTCTTTAAACGTTCACGAGAGCACCAGGAACGCAATCGAGGAGACACAACCAATCACGATTTCAGAATCGGCGGAGATGAAGACGTTGAATCAATGGACGACGCGCAAAAAGACATCTTTTCTGGTTGGCTCGGCACCTGAGTTCACAGGCTCTTGGAGTTCAGAAGTGGAAGGCCAGAAGGACATTCGTACACCGCGAAAAAGTTTCATGGAGGACGGCGGCAGTAGCGTACAGCCAATGGCGACCGGTTATTTCCCGCGCCCTGCTGAAGGCCAGAGTTTGACGAGCTTTTTGTCTTCGGCGCGGTTTTCACGTGCTCATGATGCCGAGCTGGATCGCGAGAACGCGCACTTCAGCGTCTGTGAGGCGATGATTGCCGCCATCGAACAGGTCAAATGCAACCGTTTGCAGCGGCGTCTGCTGGATGAAGTGGTCGATGACGAGAGCGACGAAGAGATTAACCGGCTAAAGCAACGAATTCGTCTGCGACGTCGGCAACGCCAGGAGGAGAAGTGTCGAGGCAGAGGCTGGAGCCGTGGTGATCTGTTGAGCGACGGCAGGACCGACACGACCACAACCACCGATCAGAGCGTCAGCCCTTTGTCTACGTCCTCGGATAGCTCCTCGGACAACATGTCCATGGAGGACTCCGAGTTGGATGATGAGCGGAGGTTGAGGACGAACGGTGGCATGTCCGCGTCGACCGCGTCGTTCTCGGATGCGGAATCGCGTGCGGCGAGATTTGCCACAGACTCCAATGTGAGCGAGAGCAGTGTGTCTGCTGAAGGGGTAGCTCTCTCCCTCATCAGTCGTTTCAGCGAGAAGCAACTGCCGAGGGCGAGCGAGCTGCAATGGCTGGTCTCGGAAAAGGACGCGCCTCAGCGTTTACTACCGATGCCGAAGAGCTGGCCGGTCAGTCCCGACGAGATCGAGAGTGAAGACGCGCGGACTATTCCGCTGAGGGGGACAGTTGAATGGGCTCCGCCGCGCCCACAGATCATCTTCACACCCCATCCACCACCAGTGTAAGTGCGAAGAGACGAGTATGACATACATTAATTTTTCTAAATTTTTTAGTGTTTCTTTTTATTATCATTCTCGCACAAGGAAAATATTATTGCATCAATAATAATAAGTTAATTATTGCACCACTATTTTTTTGTTACTAAAAGTTCTACAAATAATATCTTTAAAATATAGATTCTATATGTAACAATGGAAATCACACATTGGATCTCATCTGTCAGTTTAAGAACCACTATTGTAAATAACTGTTTAAAAAAAATATTAATATAATAAGACTTCAAGATAATAAATTGCAAATTAATTTATATTTTTTAGATTTAACTTTTATATCAATATAAAAATATTGTTTTTTTATTTTAGAATATAATGATATTAAGTTATTTTTATTTGTTTATTGACTGATGTAGTGATTTTATTATAAATACTTGTTTATTTTTTCTTTACCCTAACGTGAATCTTTATATTCTTTCTTCTCGTAACACATCTCTGCTTGATAATTTTTGTTATACTAGACGCTACAAACGCGCGCTATTGAGCTTTTTGTTTTTTACTTTTTGAAAATAAACTACAACGATAATTGTATAGATAATCATCTATACAAATTGCTGTCAAAATTCAATCGCAATAACTGTTATTTGCAATGAATGTTCTCACAACATGAAGTAAGCGCAGCGAGAGAACCAATCAGCATCACTTTTTTCAGAAGACGAATGCTAATAGCGAAACAGAATTATAGGTGCGCAGGTTGTGGTATGAAGGTTGCTGTGAAATATGCTAATCGGTTTCGATATTGCGAGTATCTGGGTCGATATTTCTGTACGGGGTGTCACACGAACCAAGTAGCGTTTATACCAGGAAAAATTCTATCAAAATGGGATTTCAATCGGTAGGTCTCTTTAAGAAACTTATAAAAACTAGGTAAATGTTTAATAGATCGAAGCGATATTCTGATGTTTTTTTCAATTTCTTAATATTCCATAGATATCCCGTATCGAATTTCTCATATCGATTGTTGGATCAGATGATGTCAGACCCGCTGTTTCAAGTGAATGACTTGAATCCGCTATTATACAGACGAATAAAACAATTGGACAAGACAAGACTCCTGCGCACAAAATTATTTTTTCTCAAGGATTTCTTATATACATGTCGATTCGCGATCAGGTAAATTTCAGATTGTTTTTTATATGGGAATATATTTATTTCTTTTACCATTTTTTACCATAGGTAAATTTTTAACTTTAAAAAAGTTAATACGTAAATATGTTTTAAAAATAATTAGTTAAAATTAAAAATTAACTTCTTTAAAGTTAATTAAGTTAAAAATTGTTTTTAACTTTATTATTTAACTCTTAATTTTCAACTTTTTAGTTATTATTCTAGAAATAAGTATGATAGCTCATTGACATCTGTTTTTATTACAGTCTTCAAGATGTGCTAAAAAAAGAGTCAAATTACATAATAAACGAGCCACATGTGTATTCTATTCAAGACCTGATAAATGTCAAGCTCGGTGTGCTATACGTCAGACTGCAGGAGCTCGTTCAAATTTGTTGTGCACATATAGTAGATTGCGAGGTACAGCATTTAATCAATTGAATGATTAAAAAATTAATTTTTATTTTAACAAATATATAAAATAGAAAAAATAGCAAATAGATGAATGTAAAAAACGTAAACCGAGCGTAAAACTACCAAATGTTAAATGTCAAATTAATAAAAAATAATAAAACTGTATTTATTCCATTATAAAAAAACTATGGTTTATCTTTAATTTAATTTAAAAGATTTAATTTTGTGAACAATTATATTAATATTGAAAAAGCTTATATTATATTATATTAAAATTTTTTAACTTTACACGCAAGGTTTAATAAAATCAATAAAATGAGAAATTTCTCATATTTTTTGTTATGCATTGAAATTGTTCATCTTTAGATACTAAATGACATAATTGTTACATGTAGAATTAGACTATTTATGTAATTATACTATTTTCTTTCAGTTATGCCAAGCTAGAGGATTCGTCTGCGAACTATGTTGTTCCAAAGACGTGATATTTCCATGGGATCTGTCGAAAGTAACACGATGTGAAAAATGCGGCGCATGTTTCCACATTGATTGCAAACACAATTCCAACAAGCTTGAATGTCCTCGATGTGCAAGATTGCACGCAAGAAGAATCTCAAGAGATGAGAAGCCCTGACGAATGAAGAAAGCGTTTTTTATCGCGTTATTTAAAGTGGGATATGTATATTAAACATCTACTATTCAAGCCTTATGAGACATATCCCGGACAATAAAAAATTCGAAGAGACATTTAGGTTTTATGGTGTCTTTTGGACTTTAATGTCTGAATTAATTCTATTAAGACTTAAGAATTAAGTCTATTATTAATTTATTAAATGCAGAGTTTTCCGAATTTAAATGTTAAAAATTTGGGAGTGAAAGATCGACAAATTAAAAAATAATTCTTTAGTGCTTTGTTACATTTTAGGGAAAATCGAAAAAAAATAAAGAGATCATTTTTTTAATTTATATATTATTTACATGATAATTTTCTTGATTATTCCTCCTTTGATAAATGTAAAAATGTATTTGTTTACATTATTTTGACGGAAGTGAATTGTGAAATGATTAAAGAAACTAATTGCTAAAATTCGATCTCTTGATATAATGTTAAAATAAATTTTGTATCTTTCAAAAATGGTACGGGCAATGTTTAAATGCAAAACGAACAGATGATGAGTTCTGAGAACTCTGAGAGCTCTGAGACTTTACGAAATGACAACATAAGTGTATAAATTAAATATTAAATGATAAATAAGAAAAAGTGATTTTTGTCATTTTTACAATTCTTTTCTAAATGAAGTAAACAATTATGCAAATTTCACTGAAGAACTTTTTTCTTATTCGATCTTTCACACTTCCATAGTTTTGACATTTAAATTCAGGATAGCCTGTATATCGAACAATACTGTATTCAAGAGAATAAACAGGTTTCTTGAGTACATGGATTTATTAGATAGACGATATTTGTTAGATATTATAAAATAAAAGTCAATTCATTCGAACTTAATTATGACTCCTAAATTATTTGACGTAGAAGGTTGCGAAACTTGAAGTTAAAGGTGAAAATTAAATTGTAAATTAAAATTTAAAATTGTAAATTACAACATAAATTGGGTAAAAGCATTTATGAACTATAAGAATCTGTAGAAGTCCAGAGTTTTTTCTGCACTCTTTGTTTCATGTTGAAAAAAATACTATTTGTGCCTCAGTCTCAAAGAAAAAATATTGAATGAACGAGACATTACAGCGAAGACTGACGCATTGTGATATATACATGTTGAATTTCTATTTTCTTTGGAGTTATCTGCATATAATATAAATGTCCATAGGACGTCTTTTAGAACAACTTCTGAGTACTATTTGTAAACATATCGACCTATGAAAAATCTTAGAAGATATATATATACACACACACACACATAAATTAGATAATTTATATTAAAAAAAAAAACAACATACTATTTGTCAAACAAATGGAGACACATTTTATAATGAATTGTTATTGGAAAAGTAAATTTTTTAAAGAGTATAATGTATAATTTGCACGCGCGCACACACAATAAATTTAATCTGTTACATTTACAGAGTTATTCTTTTTGATAGACTTTGATATAAAAAATTTTAACAGTATGCATATCTATTCTAGCATGACAAGCATGAAGAAAAAGTATTAGTCTTTTGTAGTTATTTTATAAATGGGAATAAGATTCTCAAGTCGATCAATACAAATAATGTAAAATTACCATGTAAAAACCAAATCTAGTAATAGTAAGTATGTACCTGATTTATATTGAATTTAAAAAAATGTATATTTATTCTTTATTTATGGAGAGCGTTAAAAAGCATATGAAATTATAGTACATTTTAAAAAAGAAATTTTGACGTTTTTTGTTACATTTCTCTGGCAATATAACTGTTATAATTCTTGATATAATAAATTATTAATAAAACATGTATAAAAAACATGTAAAATATGTAAATAAAGTTATGAGATTGGAATAATTATAATTAATGAGGAAAGATACCATTTATTTTTACAACAGGGGGTCTATTCTTGAATTTATTCGCAAGAGAAACGTATTCGCAAATTCTGATCTTACAGAAAAGTTGGAAATTTATTGGCTATCGTATGGCTATTAACCAATAAACTTACAACTTTCTGTTAGAGCGAGTATTTGCGTATACGTTTCTCTTGCGAATGACTTCAAGAATAGGGGCCCTGGGATTAATTTGTTAATATTGAATTTTGTGATGCATGGCAGTTTTAATCATTTTACTTAACTAATTAAGTTTAGAATGCTATTGTATCATTAAGTGATATTTATTTATAATGTAATATTTTATTAAAAAACTTATAACCTAAACTCCTATATTATTATAAACATTTTTATAAACATAAATAATTTATCCAAATCCCAGATGAGATTTGCTAACATCATAAATTCAACTTGATGTTATTTGATGTAAGCAACCATTAATGAACGATTCTACAATAGCAGTTTTACTTTAGTTTAATATTGATTGTATTGTTTAGCAATACTATTTACAGAACATTCAATATCAAGTTATAAATACAATATACTTATATAGAAGCTCGGTATTTTGAAAACCATTAATTTTTGGACCTTATTTATTGAAACTTTTGATCAGGAAGTCGTAATGAATAATATGTTGCACTTTCAGCAAATTTGGCCGAGAACCAAATTCCATTGGTGCGAGGTTCTTTACGTTCTATGATGATATAATGAGATTTTTTTCTTGATAAATATTTTAGGTAAAATAATGCACAACAAGCTAATAAGTATTCTTACAATTTTATTACATCCTATTTTTAATGCACATGCACACATTTTTTTCGATATAATCAACATATTTTATTAAAATAGTAGAAAAATAACTATATACATACTAGCCTAATTTAGAAATCTTACGATCGCGCACATATATGTATAGATGAAAATCTACGATTAATCGTATATATGTACAGTATATGTATATAAATTTTACTTATACGTTTGTTGTCCATTTGAGATGCAAAATTATATCCAAAATAAAACGTCGAAATTATGAACTTATAATTATTTTTCACGTTAAAGGATTTAATAACCATCCTTTAGATGCATTTAGAAGCATCCTTAGATGCATTTAGAAAGAAAAAGTGCACCACACACGCATTTATCGTTTTAGTTCTGTGAATTACAAGCAAGTATTGATATCACAGATGAGATTTTTTCATTTCCTATTGATGTTCACCTGAATATTTTCGTCTAGATAAGAAAGATATGTCATACTATTAGGTTTCGAAACGTCGAATTTATAAATTGCGACTCTTTCAAATTTATAATTTCTCTTCGTTTCAGTAGGATACAAGAGTATATAAGCCAATTTTTTCTTTAATTTTTAAAGTAGCGATTTCTAAGTATAACTTTATAATAAATTAATATAATTGCCCAAAAATTTTTTCAATATACTTTGCATAAATTTACATTTGACAGCAAAATGACAAAACATTTGCCACTCACAAATACGAGTTTCAATGAAGGAGAATATAATAAAAAAAAAGGAATTCTTACGTTGCTAAAAATGTACACAGGAGATATTATACTCTCTAAGGTAGATATTCTCCACGTATCAGAAGTAGGATATTATATTCCTAATATTGAATTTTTTTGTCATCTAATTGTCTGTGATGAATATTTTTTCTCACTCATGACTGTAACAAATTTTCCGAGTTCTTCAACAATGTAAGCTTTAGTCTATGTACAGTTTAGCTTCCGCTGTATTTCCTTACGCGGATTGAGTTAGTTTCTCCGTGTTCTTCCCACTCTTCAGCTTCCAATCATATTCTAATGATTAAACCTAACAACTACTTAATACTTGAATATGTGGAGACTGGAGGGGAAAGACGAGAAAAGCTAGCTTGATCCTAATGAAGAAGAAATAAGGAAGCCTAACTGTAAATACAACAATGATATGTAACAATGCGCCACATTCTTTATATGACGGTGAGAGCTGGCACAGTTTTCGCTTGAGCGTAATCGTATTCGCATTATCAATTAGCGATTGATAGTATAATTCAAAAATATCGTCAGTCACGAAAGTCATCGAAAGATTGAAGTTAATCATGAAAAGACAGTCTGAAAAGCAACGCATACGGTCAACTACCCTGAGAAATGAGATAGGGACAGTGTTGTCTTCTTAACAAATGTTATCTTTATAAAAATTAACTCTGGTCAATGATTTTTGAACAATCGTCAAAATAAAATCAGGTTTTACACTAATTAGATCTAATATGTGCAGTATAAAATTCAGTCATTGTTAAAAAATTGATTAAGATATTGTTGCTCGATGCATGATAAACAATATAAATGTGTGAATTTGATTGCTTCAAAATTACGTACGTATGAATGTCGCAACAGAGCAACAGTCGTAAAACATTCAATTTAGGGCTTACATTATGTAATTTGTATTTTTTCATATTCTTTCATGAATGGCGAAACTAAATAAACGGACATGTCATCAAAAGAATTTTCCATTGGGAATTTATTAAATTGTACAATGCGATTAAAATAAAAAAATAAATTTTATTTTATCTTTAAATTATTTAAAAATATACATATTTTGTTCAAGAGTTAATTGGACCATACGTGCATTACTTTTCAGTCTATTTTCGCGTATTGTAGAAAAACTCGACATCAAATCTTAGGTTGAGAATTCATTTCGCATGGTATAAAAGCGTGGCGCTAAAATAAATTTTTAATAAAAAAAGACAAAGAATGAATAAAAATGACTTATACAAATAGTAAAGACTGTAAAGTTATATAGATATTACCGCGTCACATATATATTTATAT